>NC_050574.1:204724034-205324034 GCF_011100635.1 Trichosurus vulpecula | reverse complement strand
GTTCTCCCTCCCTTCTACCTTCTCAGCTGGAAACCCTGTCTCACATTTCACTTAACAAATTGTAAGTATAATGCTAAACGGAAAAAATGAACATTTAACAAACTGAAAGACTTTCAGGTTTTTGTAACAAAACCCCCAGAACTTAAGGGAAAATTTGACATAACGTCCAGAAAAAATTTAAGGTAAACATTAAAGACAAATTATAAGGAATTCAATAAGGTCAAATCGTGTACTTCTTATATGTGAAAATATTAGCAGTACTCTTATGACTGGCATCATTATTTGGGTAGTTTGAAGGAAAGATGTGGGCTGAACTGAATATGATAGGGTAACTCTAAAAAAAATAAAATTGTGAAGGGAGAGATAAGAAGGAGTAATTATCTCATACAAATGAGGCATAAAAAGAAAAAAAATGTTACAGAAGAAGCTAGTTGGAGGAGGCTGAGTAGTACTGGAACCTTAATCTCATTGGGAATGGGTTAAAGGATATGAAAGTCTTCTCAATTCAGAAAAAAAATAGTAAGGCAAGGGGATAGGATGGGGAGAGAAAAATAAAGGAGGGACTCATAGAGGGGTGGATAGGTTAAGGAATAGGAGGGCAAGATAGTGGGCAGAAGTAAAGCAGAGGACAGAGGAGGGATAGGGTAAATATGGTGAGAAGGATAATGAGGAAAAATAGGAAGGAGGGAAATACACCAGTAGTTGTAGCTTAGAATGTGAATGGGATGAATTTACCCATAAATCAGAAATGGATAGCAGATTGAATTCAACAACATATTGCTTTCAGGAAACATTATAAAAATGAGGTATACACACAAAGATAAAATAAAGGGTAGGAGTAAAATTTATTATGTAAAAAAAGCAGGGCTCAGACAAAGTTAAAGTAAAAACAGATTTCATCAAAAGTGAAAAATAGAGAAACTACACTGTTAGCAATGCTATTCAATATTGTTTTAGACCATTTAAAATAACTAGAGAGTATGAAATACCTGAGCACATACCTGCCAAAACAGACATAGGAACTATATGAACATAAACATAAAACACTTTTTATACAAATAAACTGAGATTTAAATAATTGAAATCAAAATTATTGTTCAAGGGTGGGTAAAACCAATATAATTTCTAAGTGATAATTTTACCTAACTGATCTATTTAATTAACTTCATTCAAATAATTAAAAATTCTTTTGCTGAGTTAGAAAAAATAATAACAATGTTCATTTGGAAAAACAAAAGTTCAGGAACTTCAAAGAAACTAGGGGAAAAAGATGTAAAGGAGGTAGATTGTACAATGTTAGACCTTAAACTGTATCATTAAATGAGAACATTGTTGAAGTGTAAAATGGATAATTTTAATTATCTTTAATTAAAAATTTCTTTTACAAATAAAACTTATGTAGCCAAGAATAGAAGGAATGCAGAAAATTGGGGGGGGGGGAAATTTCATAAATCATCTCTCAGGTAGGATGTGATTAGGTTGAAATATTGCTGTTGTGTAGGAAATGATGAGTTGGATGATTTAGAAAAAAACATGGAAAGACCTGGACTTATGAAAGAAGATGGTATCCACCTTCAGAGAAACAGATGACAGGTAGAAATAAGTATAGTGTGGTCTTACATATATGTATATGAGTGTATATGTATGTAATATGTGCATATGTGTGTATGTTTATAGATATGTATGTATGTAGGTATGTGTGTGTTCATGCTTAATTGTAGTCTTCTTTAGGGTGAGGGTAGGGGAAAATAAATTTAAAAAGCAGAGCAGAACACAAAAGAAAAGCAACAAGGAAGCAAAGAAAAGTTGGGCAGCTTTCAAAACAATCTGTAGTATTTATTATGTAGGTTTTCTTGAAATGGAAATTTATTGTTTTATATTGAATCCTCTCATGTTCTGCTGTGTATATGCTAATGTTTTTCTTTCTTTTCTTATTTCCTATTTAAGTTTAAAAGATATATTAAAAATTTACAAAAAACATAGAGCCAATGAAATATCTGTTCAAAACAACTTGTGTTTTTTGTACTTCATGTATTTCATTTGTATTGTAATCTATATTTCAAGAATTCCACATCACTACCAGCTGGTTTTTGACTAAACTTACTAGATGGCAGGAAGTCTAACAGATTGTCAGGGGAAGTGAAGCTAGAGAACTGGAAAAATGGTGGCAAGGATGAGATAGGTAGGATCAAAAGTATCCTTAAACTTATTTACCTGCCACATGTTTGCTTGTGACAGCCAACATTTAAATGAGCATATAGATTTCAATAATATTACCACCCTCAAGAGTTCAGGGTTCAGAAAAAGTCATTTGTCTAAGTTTTTATCCTTCTGTGTCCTAAGCTTTTTATCCATAGCATTCTTTCTTATGAATAAAGACTAGTTTAATTAAAGGGCAAAAAAGACAGTTTATCATCAACACTACAACACAGAATTCTTTACTGGCTAAAGTGCTAAGCTATCAGGTCCAAAACCCGTGATTGTTTGGTTTTCTGACATAGGTTTGTTGGCAATCTTGGACAACTCAGTAGGCATACAGTGGACACTGAAATGTTGGTAATCAGTTACATAAATAGCTACCTGCTATTTTAGCCAGGTCCAATATTCATTGTGTGGATGAGGAAATACTTTTTTGTCTTTTTTTATTCTTAGTGACCTGGTGATTTCCAAGGGATTTACCACTTCTCTGCATCTTGAAAATGTTTAAAGGTGGTGAGATAATATTTAAAAGGAACTAAGAAATATGTCATTCAACTAATGAGCTTAAGGGATAAGTTTTTTTTCTCTAGTATAGCCTGATAGCTCAAATAAGTGTTAGCTAAAGTAATTAATAACTTTTGAAATTTATATCTAAATATTTACTACTGGATATGATGTGAAGTTTGAAATTATACACCTGTTTACACAAGGAAAATACTGAATTCCAATACCAGTTATCCAATAGGATAATTTGCTCATTTTTGAGTCAGCTATAAAAGTATCACACTTGTAGAATAATGCATTGGGCATATAGAAATGTATAGGCCACGTAAAAGTAGTCACTGTACCTTTTAATGAAAAGAGGAAGTTCAACATAAATGTAAGATTCTGGCTGAGACGAAAGTTTATAAAATATTGGTACTACTATGTGGATGTGAAATTGTTTCTTGATGCAGACCTGTTCAGTTCTTATAAATTTCATTTTCAGGAAGGTTAGATCTATAATTAAAATTCTCTGATGAATAGCATAACAGGGATTATCAAGAATGAGTTTTGGGAGTCTGGTCAATTTCCTGATATTACGTATATATTCGTCAAAACTTGTTTCCACTGGAATAAAGGAGAAAAATAAAAGTGACTGAATCTGTAAGCAACTGCTGGAAGATAAAAGCTAAAGTGAGCCACTTGTGATAGAGATAGCAAGAAGCTATGTTGTCAGGACAATCAGCTATCACCCAAAGAGGTATAGTGGCCCCTTGGGCTTAGGAAGATAGAGATGAGAGGAAACATCAATAATAAAAAAAAAGACTTGTCAGAGTTTCACGCAATATAAAGCTGGGATGATACCATTTTAGTGATTGTTTGAGTCCATGAATCAAAATAACTTGCACAAAGCTAGTCTGGGTTACTTGGTCATTCAGAGCAATAAACCCTGTAAACAATACATCATTTTTGTTTTATTTTTGTTTTTCTGTTTTGTTTTTGTTTTTCTTCCTCATCAGATTTCTAGGGATATAAGTATATTACATGAGTAGTGGTCCAGGGAAGCTGAATTCTGAGATGAATAAACATTCAGAATGATCTTTTCTCTCAATCATTTGTTTTCCTGTACCCTAAAAGTACTTAATACATCTGGTCCCCCACACAAAATACTATAAAAAATCTAAATATGAAGAATGAAAGAAATTTACATTTAAAGGGAAGATACACTTAATGAGAGGATCTGGATGGCTATCTCTACCTTAAAAACTCCAAGAAAAATTCAAAATAAATCATTCAGTTAACTGGGAATAATGAAATAAACATATGACAAAATGTTTTCATAGAATTACAGTCTCTGCCCAAAAGCAATCCCATTGCTACATAGACAACTGGCCATCAAGTCACTGCTTCATGACTTCTAAGGAAGAAGAACTCACCATTTCTTGAGATAGCACTTTTGATATTTGCACAGCTCTAATTATGAGTATTTTTTTCCTGACATTGAGCCTATATTCTTCTCTTTACAACTTTCACCCACTGCTCCTCATTCTATCTTTTGGGTCCAAAAAGAACATGTCTAAACCCTCTTCCATATAACTCTCCTTCAAATACTTGAACCCAGATTATCATATAACCCCCGTCCTCTCCATTGTAATTACACCCATAGTTCCTCAATCATTATTGGTTGATTATTCAATCAACAGCCACTTATTAAGCACATGCTACATTGCATTTGTTAAGCCTTAGGGATAAAAATAAGAAGATGAAAGAAACTCTACTCTCAGAGAGTTTACACCTTATTACACCTTATTATTACACATGTACACACATAAGCAGATACAGAACAAATACAAAATAAATACAAAAAAAGGTATTTAAATAGAAGAAAGCAGGAAGGGAGGGGATTAGCAGACAGAGGGAATCAGAACAGTTTTTTAAGTTTAATCTTTTAAGTTTAACATTAAATCTACACACGCACACACACACACACACACACACACACACACATACACACACACACAATTAAAGCCCTGATTTGTAGTGATTAATGATTTCTGAAATGTAAATGTTTACACTGAAATTTTATGAATGGACTCTAGCAAATTGGTTAGATCTGATTCCAGCACACTGCGGAATTCAGCCACATTCTACTTGCCAGAAAAAAATAGCTTTCTGTGCGTTCTTTACACATTTACTTCACTCCCTGGTGGGTAGGTGGTACAAAAATATTTTATCTATCTCTATAAAAGGGCATATGGGGTGTTCAGGGAAGACTAACACCTCTGGTGTGAGGGCTTCCCAAGCCCTTTTTCGGGCTGCTCATGCACTTTTGATGTTCACCTTCACCTGAATCTCACCCGTGCTTCCAAAAAGCTATAGCATATACAGCAGCAACATTCTAGTAAAACCATTTTAGCAAATGGGTTAAGGGTAACAGCAGGCCTCAAACCTATGGGTGAGTTTAGGGATGTCTACTCAAAACGTGTGAAGACTTTCCACAGTAGAATGGGTAGAAGATAACACCTTGTTCCAACAGCCTTGAAGGTGGCTGATGCAATTGCTATGGAGTGTTTAGAGCTTGGTCAGGCAACAAAGTTACCAAGGTCATTCACTGAATCCTGAGTCATCACCAGTCATCCTGACTTGTGTCTTACGACTGGACTTCAAGGACTCAGGAAGAGAGAGTGAGAATGATGACTGTGCAACTCTGCCTAACTTAAATTCAATTCACAAGATATCACCTGTGATGTCAATGATCTTCGAAAATGAAGAACCACAAGAACATTTCTTCATTCTATTTACTGACTATGAGCCTTTGCTCTGGCCATCCCCCTAGGTCCAAATGCATTCCCACCTTACTTCTGCATCATAAAATCCCTCTCTTCCTTCAAGATACTTCTGGCACCTGAACACCATCCTAAGCAAAATCTTTCCTGATCCCCTCCCTCTACTAAGGGCCAAATAGGGAAGGGCTTTAAAAGCTAAATGAAAGAGTTTACATTTAAACCTAGGGTAAATGGGGAACAATTGGAGTCTATTGAGTAGGGTGAGATTCGTACTTAAGGAAAATTACTTTGCCGTCTTGTGGAGGATGGGTTTGCCAATTAACATTTGACCTTTTTTCACTTTTGTCATCTACAAAATGGCAATAATATCACCTTTCTCCCAAGGTTGTCATGAGAATCAAATGAAATTATATTTGTTAAGTACTTAAAACAGCTCCCAAGGCAAAGTAGATTCCATATAAATGCTAGCTTTTAATAGTAGGAGTAGCAAAAATAATCTGAGAGGGGAAACCGCGCACCAACGTCTTACTTAATTCTTTGGCAGAACAACACACAAAGGTAGAACGGGGCGGAGGCAGGCAAGGAAAGTCTTTTGTATGCTGGGTTTTGAACTTTTCTGTGGTGATTTCTTAGGTGATTTCCAGCTAGATAGGCTTATGGTGCAAACCTCAGGGAAGAGTTGACAGATTATTACTCTTTCTGTAAAAATATTTCCAAAGGTTTCAAGTGATTTCAACTAAGAAGATATTTTCTGATAATACGGTCTTTCACTGGGAGATACTGAGAACATGCAGAGCTTGGGTTAGAAATTATAGTTCTCTTTGAGTACTATGGCAGTTTTCTTTCTTTGCAATCCCAGTTTTCCAGTTTTGTAGAGTTGGCAAATCAAGGCCACATCCTTTACACTCTAACATTAAATTTGAAGACAGTACTTAAGTCCAAGTATGCTCCTTTTCTGGGCTCTTCCCACAACTCTCAGCACTCCATATTCTATGGTTCAAACTATTCTCAAATTAGATTATCAGTAGGACACTGGGAACATATAAATCAAGATGTCCCTTATATATAAATTGCTTTTATGAGGCCAAAATTCACAGAATATTTAAAGATATTTAGAAAATATCTTCAGTCTATACCAGCTACAGAAAGCAGCTTTGCCTGGATATATATACTACTCTATGCTACCTTCCATCACATATATGCATATAATTAACCACAGATTATAAAGTTTTGTGTTTTGCTTTGAACACAGTCACTTAATAACTGAAGAACTGAGCTAATACTCTTCTGTTTGCTGATACGGATTGAATGGCAAACTGGTGTAACTCAATTAACTATGTTTTCTCATTCTAGAAAGAAGAACAGAGGGATCTGGTATATACTATAGCAAATTGTCTGTGTTCACATAAGGTTCCTCTCTATAGTGGTATAGGTGTGTATCTATACATAAATGTAAAATATTAGTTGCTTTTTTGAGGTACAGGCAACAAAACCCCAAAAAGATCTCAAAGCTACATATAGTCTATCTAGATTTTCCTGGTTTAGGGAGAGGGGGAGGGTATAATTGGCAGATTGTTACAGTGTAGAGCCGGCCTTAGGCTCAGAAAGACTTAGGTTCAAGTCCCACCTCTGTTACATCATAGCTGTGTCAACATGGGCAAGACACTCAACTTCTTAGTATTCTTGGTAACTCTCTAATATAGTATGTTACAGGGAAATTACTCGTTGATCTGCCTGGGTAAGGAAAAGTTTCTACACTGGAAATTTCTCATATAGATGAAATTATATATCTGGATTATGGATAAAGACATGAGAAAGATATATGAAATTTGGAAATAACAGCTTACAATAATACTTTCTTAGATAATTCACATTCAATTTTGCTTTTCAAAAATCTTAATTTGTTTCATTTTGCAGTCAACATTCTGGAGGGGTGGGAGCAGGAGAGATGGATCCCACCAGCTCTTGGCTGGAAGAAACATCCATCTGATCATTCTAAATGTACTTTCACTGACACTTCTGGAATGATTCCATGTTCACTTTTTGCCAAAGAGACTTGGATAACCAAATCATTCCCCGATTCTAATACAGAGAGCTCTGTTTCCTGGTAATGATTCAAGGAAGCACTGATTCCAATACCCCCAGAATTGCCAGCACCATCATCAGCCCACAGAGCAGAATCTTTTGTCAGGATTAGTATTGGCAGGACTGATTACTAGATTGCATCTGCTCTCTAGCCTGAGCTTTTGGTCACTATTTAATTCAATTTCTTTCCCATAAACAAAAAAAATGACAGGTTATAAGAAATAATATGTTAGTCCCTACATTCATGCATGGATGCTATGGGGCTGGGTAGGTGTTAGGGGAAAAGAGGGGGCATTTTGGGAATTCTTCAAGATCATTCTGATGTCATCAATGTGAGGACAATATCTGCTGTCATAGATCATAATCTTTCTGTATCTCAGTAGATGAAGGTCTATGACTGTCACTTGATGATGGTCATTATGGGGATGAACCTTTCAACACTGATCTAGGTTAAACCTAGTTCAAACTCATAATTTATCTCAGAACCTGTACTCAAAGTTTTTAGAGTTTGGAAGGCCTTGCCAGAGTTTGCTTTTGTCTGCCATAGCCTCTGAGAAACCAAGGTAAATGCTCCCCCATGATCAGGCATTAAGGTAATAGTTTAAATGGGAGTCAATATGTTCACACTTCAGGTTACCGGAATTATTGTCATTTAATCTGCAGAGCAGATATCTCGGATAGGCAACTTAATAGCTATTTTCAAATACTTGTATGTTTCTCCTTTAAAAAAGAATATGTCTAGGTACAGATAGTTCAGAGATGATAAAAAATCACTGGCTTGAGAATCTGAAGCTCTGGGAGCTGGGGGAAGAAGCGTTAAAGACAATTCTGTTATTCTTTGGAAAGATATTAATTAGCCAAGGTTTCTACTCTTCAGAAGTTATCATTCAAGATATTTTCCTGTGCCAAAAATTCAGGTCCTCATAAATAGAGAGCATTTGTGTCTCTTCTATTCTATTTTTCCTACATTTTAAAAATTATTTTTCTAATGATGGATGTAAAGAACACAAAGAAGTCTAGGAAGACATTATCTGATACAAAGAGAAGTCAAATATATGCCTAATGACTACAATAATGCAAATAGAACCTCAGGAGAATATCAAAACAGAATGCAGTTATATAATATAGTTATAACAATATAACATATATAATATAGTTACAATGACCAAGACCGGTCTCAAAAATGGTCTGTGAGAACTTATCTTTCTCTCTTTTCTTTGAAAAAGTGAGGGACTACGGGTGCAGAATCGTATATATAATATCAGACACAATGTGATGGTCAGTTTTGCTGAACTGTTTTCATTCTTCTGTCTTTTTCTTCTTTGTTATAAGGGATGGAACTGTGAGATAGGGAATGGATGAAACATATTAGCATATGTAGGTGATATAAAAATAAAATATCAAAAAATTTCAATAATAATATTTTCACTCTTTTCTCATATTTTTTTTCAAAGTTACTCTCTCAATCTCTTCTGCGCTATTATTTACGTACTACTCATCAGTGAACTCAGGGTTCTATCCTGGCTTTAGTTCTTTTTTTTTGTCTCCTAGTGATCTCATCAGCTCCCATAGGTCCAATTGCTCTTTCTTAACAAATGACTTTCATATCTACATACCCAGATCTCATAGCTCTCCTGTTCTTCAGTTCCCAAATAGGAACTGCCTGATAAACATCTTCATCTAGATAACACATGGTTATCTCAAACTTACCATGTTACATCAGTTGCCAAATCTAATTATCTGTATCACAATAAAAGGGGCTTGACCATGCCACTCCTCTGCTCAAACAGTTTCAGTGGCTCCCCATTACCTGTAAGATAACATATATACTCCTCCATTTGACATTCTGCAACTTGACTTCAAGATATCTTCCTAGTCTTATTTCACATTTCCTGTGCATTCTACATTCCAGCCAAACTGTTATAATTGTTTTTGTTTTTCTCTACATAAACAAACCCATCTCCCACAAGCTATTTACCATGCCTTGAATGTTCCCTTTTATCATTGTCCCCTCTAAGAATGCCTAGCTCGGTTCAAGGCTCCAGATCTTAGTGACTTAAAGTCTTCAAGGACACCTTATCATCTCATAACTAATCTTAGCATGAAACTATTTGTTAATACTTTTTGTCTAATCTTACCAGCCTAAAAATAATTTACCTTATTGGAAGAAATCGGTAAAATAAAATTTGAAACAGTTTATGTTCTCTCAGCCTAGTCTCATACTTTCTTTGATCTTTCTCTTGACCTCAACATAGGAAGAAATAGATAAAGAAAAAGGGAAAGCCAGGCCTCTCAGCCCAGTTCAGGAGCTTGTCAGAGCAGAGCACAGAGCCTATGGCCACAGGAACAGCTACCCTGGAGGCCTCCAACCCACAGTCTAAAGGTTTGAAACTTGCCTTCTTGAACTTCCAGGAGCCATGATGTGCAAGTAAAATGGCTTTTTTCCCCTCCTTTGAATAAATCAAGAGAATAATACCTCAGGAGAAACAGAGTATTCAGAAGTGGGGCTTCAGTAGGGAGAGAAGTTGGGGAGAGGGCCCTTCCTGTGGTGGTGGAAGGAGACTAGGGCAGGAAGACAGGTGTCCCAGCAGTCCTCACCTCAGCAGAACAACAAGAGTAACTGAGACCCAGGGGGTGAAGCTAACAAACGTCAACACCAGAAACCCAGACAAGGCTTTGCACAGCCAGGGAAGTGACAGACACCAACACAGACAAGAGCTGAGGCCATTCATACTGTAGAACAGTCCTGGGGAAGCAGCCAGACCACCCCTCTCCCACACCTCATGAAACCAGAAGCCATAGAACATGAATACAGTGAGCAGACCCACAGATTCCAACACAAGACACTTGGACAGAGCCCCCTGACCCCCAGAAACAGAGATCCACTTTAGAAGCCAGGAAGAAAAAAAACACCATGAAAAAACATGCCAAGAAGCCAGAGACGATTGATTCATATTATGGAGACAGGGAAGACCAAAATACCAATTCAGAAGAGGCCAGCATGGACACTACACCCACATCTGAAACCTCAGAATGGAAAGTGAACTGGTCTCCAAACCCAAAAGCATTCCTAGAAGAACTTTATACTACTTCATAGACTACTTGGGAAAATAGGTGAAGAAGGAGTCCTACCAAATTCTTTTTATGACACAAATATGGCACTAATACCTAAACCAGGAAGAGTCAAAACAGAGAAAGAAAGTTATAGAACAATTTCCCTAATGAATATTGATACAAAAATTTTAAATAAAATATTAGCAAAAAGACTGCAGCAACTTATCATGATAATAATACACTACGACCAGGTAGGATTAATTCCAGGATTGCAAGGCTGGTTCAATATTAGGAAAACTATCAGCACAATTGAAGATATCAACAACAAAACTAGCAGAAATGATATGATCATCTCAATAGACTCACAAAAAGCCTTTGACAAAATACAACACCCATTCCTTTTAAAAACAGTAGAAAGCATAGGAATAAATGGAGCCTTCCTTAAAATTATAAATAGCATCTATCTAAAACCATCAATAAGCATTATTTGTAATGGGGATAAACTAGATGCATTCCCAATAAGATCAGGGGTGAAACAAGGATGACCATTATCACTCCTATTATTCAATTTGGTACTAGAAATGTTAGCTGCAGCAATAAGAGAAGAAAAAGAAATTGAAAGAATTAGAATAGACAAAGAAGAAACTAAATCATCATTTTTTGCATTTGATATGATGATTTACTTAGAGAATCCTAGAGAATCAAATAAAAAACTACTTGAACTAATAAACAACTTTAGCAAAGTTGCAGGATATAAAGTAAACCCATATAAATCCTCGGTATTCCTATACATTACTAAAAAAGCCCAACAGCAAGAGATAGAAAGAGAAATTCCATTTAAAGTCACTGTAGACACTATAAAATATTTGGGAGTCTATCTGCCAAGACAAACCCAGGGCCTATATAAACATAATTACAAAACACTTTTCACACAAATAAAGCCAGATCTAAATAAATGAAAAAATATCAGTTGCTCATGGTTAGGCTGAGCTAATATAACAAAAATGACAATTTTACCTAAATTAATTTATTTACTCAGTGCCATACCAATTGAACTACCAAAAATTATTTTACAGAGCTAGATAAAATAATAACAAAATTCATCTGGAAGAACAAGAGGTCTAGAATATCTAGGGAATTAATGAAAAGAAATGCTAGAGAAGGTGGTATAGCCATACCAGATATTAAACTGTATTATAAAGCAGCAGTCATCAAAACTGCCTGGTACTGGCTAAGAAACAGAGTTATGGATCAGTGGAATAGGTTAGGTACACAAGACACAGTACTCAATGACTATAGCAATCTAATCTTTGATAAACCCAAAGAATTCAGCTTCTGGGTTAAGAATTCACTACTTCACAAAAAGTCCTGGGAAAATTGGAAAATGGTGGCGCAGAAACTGGGTATAGACCAATATCTTACACTATATACCAAAATAAAGTCAAAATGGGTTCATGATTTAGGAATAAAGGCTGATACTATAAGCAATTTGGGAGAGCAAGGAATAGTTTACCCATCAAATTTATGGAAGAGCAAAGAATTCATGACACAAGAAGAGATAGAGAGCATTACAAAATGCAAAATGGATAATTTTGATTATGTTAAATTGAAAAGTTTTTGTATTAAAAAAGCCAATGCAACAAAGATTAGGAGGGAAGCAGAAAATTGGGAGAAAATCTTAATGACTAGTGTCTCTGCTAAAGGCCTCATCTCTAAAATATACAGGGAACTGAGCCAAATTTATAGGAATACAAGTCATTCCCCAATTGAGAAATAGTCAAGGGATATGAACAGGCAGTTTTCAGAGGAAGAAATTAAACATATATATAGGCATATGAAAAAATGCTCAAAGTCACTACTAATTAGAGAAATGCAAATCAAAACAACTCTTAGGTACCACATCCCTCCTGTCAGATTGGCTAAAGTGTCAAAACAGAAAAATGATAAATGCTGGAGAAGATGTGGGAAAATTGGAACACTGTTACATTGCTGGTGGAGTTGTGAACTGATCCAGCCACTCTGGAGAGCAATTTGGAACTATGCCCAAAAGGCTATAAAAATGTTCACACCCTTTGACCCAGCAATACCACTTCTAGGGTTGTATCCCAAAGAGATCACACAAGTAGGAAAAGGATCCATATATACAAAAACATACATAGCAGCTCTTTTTGTAGTAGTAAAGAATTGGAAATCAAGGGGATGTCCATCAATTGGGGAATGGCTGAACAAGTTTTGGTATATGAATGTAAAGGAATACTATTGTGCTATAAGAAATGGGGAAGATACGGACTTCATAATAACATTGAAAAACCTACACAATATAATGCTGAGTGAGCGGAGCAGAACTAGGAGAACATTATACACACCCACAGATATATGGTTTCTGTGATGACTAACCCTGATAGACTTTGCTCTCCTCAGCAATACAAGGTTCAAAGAAAATTCCAAAGGACTCATGAGGCAGAGAGCTATCTACATCCAGAGAAAGAATTATGGAGACTGAATGCAGATTGAGGCAAAAAGTTTGTGCTCCTTTATTTTCTTTTTTTTCTCTTTTGTTTTTGTTTTTATTTGGTTTTGTTTCCTTCTCATGATTCCTTCCATTGGTCATAATTCTTCTCTACAACTTGACTATTGTGTAAACAATTTCAATGCGAAGTTATATACATAAGGATTCCATGCCGTCTTGGTGAGGGAGCAGGGAGGGAGGGAAGAAAATCTGGAACTCAAAATCATGTGGAACTGAGTGTTGTAAGCTAAAAATAAAAAATCTTAAAAAAAAGAAAATGGGAAAGAGTAAGAAAAAGAGAGGAGAGGAGAGAGAGGCAGGAGGGTGGAGAGAGAGATTGAAAGAGAGACAGAGAGAGGGAGAGATGGAGAGAGGGAAAGACAGAGAGATGGAGGGGTGGGGTGAGAAAGAGAAATAAGGAAAGAAAAAGAAAGAGACAAAAAGATAAAGGAAGAAAAAAGTAAAAGAATAAACAAATAAATCAACTCTTTTTGATTTAGGATTCAGCACCAGCCTACCACTCATGCTAAGTTGTTATGCTCCTGACATTACTTTTTTAGTATTATGATACTCTTTTGTAGACACCAAATCAGTGGCAGAGCCAGAGCTATGTTCTAAGTATGATTACTGCTGTTCTAATGTTCTTTCCACTAACAACACAACTGAGATTTATAAAACCATCATCTTACTGCCTAGGTTTTCTCCTTCCTACCCACCTTTAATATGTTTGAAAAGGGGGAATTTGATTTAAAACAAATACTTCCTCACAATGAGGCAATTACTGAGGGCAAATAATTCCAACAGAAAGAAGCAGTGTGAGAAAGTGGGTAGACAGCCTAAGAGTCAGAATGGTCTGAATTCAAGAACTACTTTTGATTGATACTAGCTGTGTAATGGATGGCAAGTCATCTAAACTCTCGGTGTCCCCAGAAAATTCAAAGATTATAAATTACAGATAAGTGATAGACCTGCTTCAGTGGAGTAAGTTTGCACATCACTTGTTTTCCCATATAAATGAAATCATAGACCAGGACCAAAATGTGAAAAAAGAGCTGAAAATATTGGCATAGGAGAAAGATCATGATATTTTGTACCCATAGGTCTTTAAACTAGGCTAGATTCAATGTGCCTGGAGTTAGAAGCTATGTCAGAAGGCCTTTGAAAATTCTTTTCTTTTTTATTTTTGCAACACTCTCCAATTTGACAGAAATGGCATTGGTAATAAACTATGACATGTTGGCAGCCACCTGGGCAAAGACTATAAATAACTGTGTTCTATCATTGCCGGCTGTCAGTCCCTAAGCAGATCAGTGAAGTGAGAGATGTAATCCTATAGTACAACTTTTCCATTCATAGTATTGTAAACAAATGCTGGTCTGGGATTATTTTTCAAAAGCCTACATTTCAGTTATTTTTGCCTAATAAACTACAACCCTAGCTCTACCTCACCTGGGTAATTTGCATTTCAAGCAAGGAGATGGATAGAAGCAACTTAAAATCCAACTCTTGTGGCCCTGTGATTACAGTAGGTCATTCAAGAAACAAAGTTGGACATTGGAAGAAAAAATTAACTATGTTCCTTTACTTTCTATATAGCTTTTGGAAAAAACTCAGACTCATACAAAAATCCATGTGGCTCCGTGGTTTTATTTTATATTGGTCTCACCCAAAATCATTCCTTTTCAGATATTACTTATTTCATGGCTGCTCCCTGAGGAAGGGACATGAAGTATATAAAGTCCATCTTTTTTTTAACCTTTCCTTGCTTGTTTTTGTACCCCCTTCCTATTTGCCTAGGGGGACAATGAAACTTTTCCAACTCTCTTACATGACCTAAAGCAGATTATTGAAGCACTTACCATAAGCTCTGCCTTTTATTATATGTTTGTAAAGTGTTTTATTGATACCTTTTTAAAAGTCCGTCATTTCTCAAAGCCTATCCCCCCACCAAGAAATCTCTCTGAATGTTTCACAACATTTTTCAGGCACCATGGAGAATCAGGAGAAATAGAAGATATTTTATCTGCCCTCCAGAAGCATATAATCTAGCCATTGAATCAGAACTAATACAAATGGAAAAAAATTAAAAAGCAATTAAATGTTCAACCTTGTAATGGTAACTCCATATGTAAAAGGAGTTCAAAATAATAAAAGGTCGATGTGAGTTAGTTTTGTCAGGGTAGGCTAAACTGAGGGGATTGAGCTTGAATGAAGAGTGGGTGCAGGTAAATGGAGAGGAAGGTGAGCATTTCAGCTAATGGAAACAACATGAGCAAAGATTATAAAAAAGTATACTGACAAATAGTAAGCAGAACAGCTTACTATTACAGCAGATTTTCTACACTGACAAGTAACAGGGGAAAATACTGAATAGATAAAAGCCTTGAAATTCATGAAGATGACTTTAGATTTGATGTAGGAGCCAGCAAGCTATGGAGAGGTACCAGTCCTGGGTCTCATAAACCAACCAGTGTAATGGACTACTAGGATCACAGAATCAGTTTTTTTGAGTTAACAAGGACCTTTGTGGCCCACTAGTCTGAGGGTTCTGTCATTTTATAGATGAAGAACTTAATGCTGAAGAAATTTATTATTTAGCCTTTGGTCACACAGATGGTCACTGATTCAGGATTTTAATCTAGGTCTTCTGATTTCAAACCTTACATACTTTCCATAGTACCATGCTTCCATCATAACTTGCTATCCTTTTATCATTTTAATCTTCACTTTTAAAAATGAAGCAGGTGGAATTTTATACCTTAAGACATATTTTTGCTTTCTCAGTTTTAGTTCATAATACATGTGTGGCCTTTTACCATACTTACTCAAATGGTCACCTTTACTTAATTAAAACAAGCCAATTCCAAGAGTACAAACTAAACCCTATCCTAGAAATAGGAAACATGAAAATTTAATCCATAGTGCTGACTTAAAATCAAATTTTCCAGCTTACTTCTTTCCTACAATTCCTTTTGTGAACCTTAAGACATCATCCTAGGTCAGTCCAGGATTGCTAATCTGGGTAAATAAAATCGATTTTTTCTCCTGTACACTTCAGCACAAAGAGTATGGTTCTTCTGGTTTATGTCATAGATTCTGTTGTTACTATTCACAAAGTGGTAGTTTCTTATTGTTTTTTAAAATCCACTTCATTGTTTTATATATACAAGGGGGCTTTTTGGGTGGGAAAGTGGGAGAGGGGCAAGGAGAAAGTTACCAATTTTTTCTACTTTCACATGTTCCAAGGCTAGCATTTTGGTTCTCAATGAGACATGGCAATTAAAAAGGATAGAAATTTGCTGATTAATATAAGTCAGCACCCCATAGGGGTAGATTTTTTCTTTATGAGATCTTCCTTATTATTACTATTATTAATTATTATTATTTTTATTTTTTTATTATACTTCTATCAATGTAATCCAAGATTATATGCCCATTATAAGTTAGGGGTATCATACTGTACCCTGACATATATTGAGTTTGCTTTCCACTAAAACCCCCCACTTTAAAATGAACTATTGACTTACCATGCTTATTTTGTATTTGTGAAAATATTTTTAAATTTCAATTTAGTAGGGGGCGGAGCCAAGATGGCGGCTGATAAGCACGGACTAGAGTGAGCTCCGTACCCGAGTCCCTCCAAAAACCTATAAAAACGGCTCTGAACCAATTCTAGAACGGCAGAACCCACAGAACAGCAGAGGGAAGCAGGGCTCCAGCCCAGGACAGCCCGGATGGTCTCTGGGTGAGCTCTATTCCACACGGAGCTGGGAGCTGGGAGCTGGGAACGGAGTGGAGCAGAGCCCAGCCTGAGCGGCGTGGACGATCCAGTCCAGAAGCCGGGCGGAGGGGGCCCTAGCGCCCTGAATAGGTGAGCAGTTACCAGACCCCTCGACCCACAAACACCAAAGACTGCGGAGAAGGTTAGTGGGAAAAGCTGCGGGAGTGGAAGGAGTTCGCGGTTCGGCTTCCAGCCCCGGGGGCAGCGGAGGTGGGGCAGCTACAGCTGTTGTTACTTCCGGCTCCAGGCCCACCTGGTGGGAGGAATTAAGTGGCGGATCACAGCAGGGGTGCACAGCCTGCCAAAGATCTGAGCCCAGTCTGGACTGGGGGTCCTTGGGGAAGGAGGAGTGCGGCTCTGACAGAGCTGGCACCTCCCCCCCAAACGTAGAACATAGAACTCTGTAATCTACAAGCAGTCATACCCCACTGAAAAACTCAAGGGTCAAGTTAGTTGGTTGGGAATATGGCCAGGACGCGAAAACGCGCCCAGATTCAGTCTCAGACTTTGGATTCTTTTTTTGGTGACAAAGAAGACCAAAACATACAGCCTAAAGAAGACAACAAAGTCTTAGAGCCTACAACCAAAGCCTCCAAGAAAAACATGAACTGGCCCCAGGCCATAGAAGAACTCAAAAAGGATTTGGAAAAGCAAGTTAGAGAAGTAGAGGAAAAATTGGGAAGAGAAATGAGAAGGATGCGAGAAAACCATGAAAAACAAGTCAATGACTTGCTAAAGGAGACCCAAAAAAATACTGAAAAATACACTGAAGAAAACAACACCTTAAAAAATAGACTAACTCAAATGGCAAAAGAGCTCCAAAAAGCCAATGAGGAGAAGAATGCCTTGAAAGGCAGAATTAGCCAAATGGAAAAGGAGGTCCAAAAGACCACTGAAGAAAATACTACTTTAAAAATTAGATTGGAGCAAGTGGAAGCTAGTGACTTTATGAGAAATCAGGATATTATAAAACAGAACCAGAGGAATGAAAAAATGGAAGACAATGTGAAATATCTCCTTGGAAAAACCACTGACCTGGAAAATAGATCCAGGAGAGATAACTTAAAAATAATTGGACTACCTGAAAGCCATGATCAAAAAAAGAGCCTAGATACCATCTTTCAGGAAATTATCAAGGAGAACTGCCCTGATATTCTAGAGCCACAGGGCAAAATAGAAATTGAAAGAATCCATTGATCGCCTCCTCAAATAGATCCCAAAAAGAAATCTCCTAGGAATATTGTTGCCAAATTCCAGAGCTCCCAGATCAAGGAGAAAATACTGCAAGCAGCCAGAAAGAAACAATTTGAGTATTGTGGAAACCCAATCAGAATAACCCAAGATCTGGCAGCTTCTACATTAAGAGATCGAAGGGCTTGGAATGCGATATTCCGGAGGTCAATGGAGCTAGGATTAAAACCTAGAATCACCTACCCAGCAAAACTGAGTATCATGTTCCAAGGCAAAATATGGAGTTTCAATAAAATAGAGGACTTTCAAGCTTTCTCAGTGAAAAGACCAGAACTGAATAGAAAATTTGACTTTCAAACACAAGAATCAAGAGAAGCATGAAAAGGTAATCAAGAAACGGAAATTGCAAGGGACTTACTAAAGTTGAACTGTTTTGTTTACATTCCTACATGGAAAGATGAGACCTCAGGATTAGGGTAGTTGAAGGGAATATGCATATATATATATATATGTTTATGTATATATATAAGTGAATGTGTATGTATGTATGTATCTATGTGTATATGTATGTATGTGTATGTATGTGCATATATATATATGTAAAAGAGAGAGAGCAGACACAGGGTGAGTTGAGGATGAAGGGAAGATAGCTAAAAGAAATAAAATGAAATTAAGGGATGAGAGAGTAACATACTGAGAGAGGGAGATAGGGAGAGATAGAATGGGGTGGATTATCTCACGTAAAGGTGGCAAGAGGAAGCAGTTCTGTGGGAGGAGGGGAGAGGGCAGGTGAGGGGGGAATGAGTGAACCTTGCCCTCATCAGAGTGGGCCTGAGGGGGAATACCATACATACTCAGTTGGGTATCTTACCCCACAGGAAAGAAGAGGGAGGAAGATAAAAAAAAAATAAAAGGTGGGGGGATGATGGAGTGGAGGGCAGATGGGGGTGGAGGTAATCAAAACAAACACTTTGGAAAGGGGACAGGGTCAAGGGAGAAAATTCAATAAAGCGGGATGGGTTGGGAAGGAGCAAAATGTAGTTAGTCTTTCACAACATGAGTATTGTGGAAGGGTTATACATAATAATACATGTGTGGCCTAGGTTGAATTGCTCAACTTCTTAGGGAGGGTGGGTGGGAAGGGAAGAGGGAAGAGAATTTGGAACTCAAAGTTTTAAAATCAGATGTTCAAAAACAAAAAAAGTTTTTGTATGCAACTAAAAAATAAGATACACAGGCAATGGGGCGTAGAAATTTATCTTGCCCTACAAGAAAGGAAGGGAAAAGGGGATGAGAGGGGAGGGGGGTGATAGAGGGGAGGGCTGACTGGGGAACAGGGCAACCAGAATATAAGCCATCTTGGAGTGGGGGGGAGGGTAGAAATGGGGAGAAAATCTGTAATTCAAACTGTTGTGAAAATCAATGCTGAAAACCAAATATGTTAAATAAATAAATTGCATTTAAAAAAAAATAAAAATGATCATTCATACAAAGCACTGCTGAAATCAAAAAAAAAAAATTTCAATTTAGTAGTTTACATTGATGTCTACTAAATTTCATCATATTGTATTCAGATCATTGTTCTATCCTGTCAAGTTAGTTTTGGATTCTTATTCTATCCTCTACATTAACTTTCCCTACTAATTTATTATTTTATAAGCCATCCCTCTATGGCTTTTTCTCAGAAATCAAATTAAAGTAAACACATAGAAATTAATCAAACACCAGCTCTGTACAGTTCTGTGTTAGGCACTGAGATAGGTACGAAGTTCAGGTAAGAAATGACCTTTAGCCTTAAGGATCATAAGCTTTAGCATCACTATAAGACACTAACACAGCTACAGTTATGATCTTTCAGAATAAATGTATTCAAGAGTTACAAAACAGGTGAGGACTGAGGGTTAAGGTTCTATTCTAGCTTTTTTTTCTATGATATTATGAGATATGAATGGGAAAATAAGATAGTGTTTCATTGTGGAGGGCTTGGAATGATAAACAGGAAAGTTTCAATTTTACTCAGGAGGCAATAAGAAATCACCGAAGGCTTTTGAGGTATGGTATACCCAGGTATACGGAAAAAAAGGTTCTGGCAATATGAATTGAAAGAAGGTGCTCATATAGGTAGGAAAATATGTAAGGAGACTACTGCAATAGTCAAGTGCATAGTAGTGAAGGCCTATTCAGGATGATATAGAGGAAACAGAGAGGATACAGAAGATGTGACATGTTGCAGACCTGGATTTGATAGGACCTAGCAACTGTCTGTGTGAGAGAAATTAGGGAGAAGGAAAAGGGAGAATTAACTCCAAAGTTATGAATATGAGAGACCTAGCATATGGTACTAATGGTCAAAATAGTGAAAACAGAAACAGAAGCACGTATGGGGAAAATTTAAACTGAATTTGGGCCATACTTAGCTTGAGGTGCTAGTAAAATTCCCATTGGCATTTGCAGATGGTGGTCTAGACCTTAGAAGAGAGGTCAAAATTAGATATTTAGATTTGGCAGCTATCTGCACAGAGGTAGCAATGGAAGCCATGGGAGTAAACCATATTGCCAAGAAAATGAAGATTGTCAAGTATAGAAAGAGAAAAATAAGAGGTTTAAAACATAGACCCTAAAGAGATTTCCATATTAAAGAACTGAGAAGATAAGAAAGATCCAGAAAGGCAAAAAAAAATTAAAATTGAGGAGAACCAAGATTATTTCAAAAGCCAAGGAAATAGAAAGTATCCTATTGGACAGGGACCAGAAACGTGACTGCCAAAAGCAACAGAGAGGTCAAGAAGAAAGGACCAACAAAAAGTCCTTGAATTTAGCAATTAGCAGGTAACCAATGATGTCAGAAAGATCATTGCTGAATGAGTCTTGGTGGCAGCAGCTAATTGTAAGGGTTTGAAGAAACAGTACATGGTGAGAAAATGGAGGCTTTAGGGGCAGATAATTTTTCCTTCCTTTTTTAAAAAAATATTTGGTAGCAAAGAGGAAGATAGTGGGATGGTTGCTTACTGGAAGAAAAAAAAAATCAAGGAATGTAGGTTTTAAGATGTAGAGATCTGACCGTGTTAATAGGAAGTCAGGAAGAAGCTAATAGTGAGTACAAGATTGAAGGCGCATGAAAAGAAAGGAACTCCTCCTGGAATAAAGTCTTACAGGAAAATAAAGGGTTCATAGGCTTATAGGATGTAGAGTTGGAAGGAAGAATGAAGATCATCTTTCCCCCTCATCTTATAGCTGAGGAAACATGTCAAATCTGGAGTGACTTGTTCAAGAGTTGGTATTTTAACCCAAGTTTCCAGATTCCAAATTTAAATCTCTTTCTGCTATACCATCCTGCATCTTTGATGATGGGATTAATAAGAAGATAGAGTAATGATGTTAAAATATTTTGAGGAATGGAGAAGAGGGGTTGAAGAAGCTCACAATGGATGACCTTAATCTTTTCGGTGAAGTAGGAGGAAAGGTCATCCACTGTCACTGTGGTTTATAGGTAGAGTTGCTGATGAAAAGGGAAAAGAAAAGATTTGAAAAGGATGTGTGAAAAAAGAGACAAAGAGTCAATAAGCATAGACTAGACAGATTGCCAAGCACCAGTGAAGGCCTAACTCGTTATTTTCCACAAACTTGTGGTGTGTGAAATCAATTTGCTTTAATGATTATATCCAGTGATGCTGAGCAGCCCTAAATCAGGAGGAATAGAGAAATAAGATGATAAAGGTTATTCAGGGATAAGGAATCCCTGGTTGGGACTTGCAGAAGGCAGGAGGAGAAGAAAATGCAGAATAGATTTAGTGTGAAAAAAGAGGTTTAGTGTAGATAAGTAGAACAACATGACTGTCATTAGAAAGTAAAATTTCTAGATGTTGGAAGTGATATAATTCTGAAAAATTATCTGGTCTAAATTATAACTATGTGTGGATGAAATGAAGGTAGAGAAGGAAGTCATTGGATTTAATGAGGTTGAGGAATTAAGAGATCAGATTTTTAGAAGGGTCTTTAAAAGGAACATTTAAATCCTTATCAAGGATTGAAGCTTAGAGGAAGACTGTGATACTATGTTTGTTGTCATAAGAGTAGAGAGTGAACTGAAGTTGAACAGATTTCCAGAAGAATGAGAAGGGTATGAACGGATTGCTTTTACTTCAAAAGATGAAAGGTCATTGAAGAATGAAAGTAGAGGAATGGTCAGGAAGGGGTAAAGGGAAATTGAGATATCTTTCCTCCTTGCTTTGTTGAGGAGTTAGAGGGATTGTCCTCTAGTTAAGAGGGTTGCCATGGGTAATGAATCCTCAGGGAAGAGCTAAGTTGCTACTAAAATGACAAAATAGAATTAATGCTTATTGAATAATAGTAATAATTGTTGACATGTATTGCTTTAAGGCTAAGAAATTTCTTTTCATTGTGTGTGTGTGTGTGTGTGTGTGTGTGTAGATATAAATCAGGAGACTGATGCACATATCACAAAAACCCTTGAGATAAGTACTACAGGTATTACTGTTCCTATTTTACAGATGAGGAAATTGAGGCTAAAAATTTAAAAGTCGTTTCCACTGATGCAGGATGTTGCAAGGATCAGTTCAATAAAGTATATCCAAAAATCAATGAAAATTCCATGAAAACCAAGCAGAAAAAAAGCAGCAGCAGGTCAAAGACTCCTATCTGTGCTGTGTTTTTGTTGTTTTTGAGGTAATGTGTGCTTTCACCTAAGAATATTTCTGACAAAAGCTCATGTGTCTGGAAGACAAAATGCTCTGAGGGCCAGGTCCATTTCTGAGGACTGATCAAAGTGTCTGGATTTAATAAGATGAGAACTTGTATACTCTTAGAGCTGCTTTACACAGAAATGGATTTTTGGTTTGTTTATTTGATTTTTAATCCTGATGGTTCAGTCTTGCTCACACTAGATTTAAAGGATAGTGATAAGTATCTCCTCTTTCCAGAGAGAGAAAAGGGGAAAGAAAGTACAATGTTGTCTGTCTAAGGGAAATACAAGTATTTATTTGCCTGGCAAGAAAAACATTGGCAAAACTGTAAGCTAGCATGAAACAATTGCACTTTCAAGGCAGTTTCATCTCAGAGTTTAAATTCGGTAATAAACTTGTGGTCAATAGTCCTAGAACACTTGGCTATTTGAGTACATCTGGAATCCTGACAGAATCTAACATATAACAGCAAATTGAATGTGTTTTTGTTTTTCCAGAAGCACATGGTATTTAAGTGACACTTTAAAAGATAGTTAATGTTATTCACACTAAATCTTTATGTAAGTTCCACTCTGCAGGATGCATGTCAAATTCTGGCTCATAGATCTTGGGAATCTATTGATTAGCAAGACATTAAGAATATCACAGAGGCCTTGCTAGGTTGTTTTACAGAAAACATCTGCCTTATTTTTATTTCAGGCTCAAGCCATTTCTTCCACGTTTTACAGGCTAAAGCTCTGAGGTCTCAAACAGCTTTATGAAATTCTTACAGCCAGATACTTGATGTCAAAGATCAAAGAAAAAGTTCCACTCACTTTAAATTTACTGTACAGTCTATGGATAGCATGCAAAATATAAGCAGAATAAGCACTCTTGCAAAAAAGAACACAAGGAGACTTATGTTTGCCTCACTGCCACACTGGAGTCCTGATCTCGATCTGGCTGAGAAATGAGACTGCACAATTTAACTGTTTCTAGGAAATTAGACCTATCCAGACTGTACATTAATTCTGGATAAGCTGTGGTTGTGCAAGTTTAAACTTAGATAAAGAGAAACAAAGCTCTTTACAAAATCTAGAGTTAGTCAACTCCAGGTATATTTGAATACCCTGGTACAAAGTAAATCAAATAAGGATGAATACACACTAGTGGAATTCCTTTGGTGTAAGTATCTGTATTCATGGTCTTTAATTCCCAGATGTTTCTAGCCAACATTTTTCTTCTCCTTTGAGGAGGGAACCCAATCTAACCATCCCATACTAAGAATTTTGAGAAGATGCAGAACCATCTCTTTCCTGAGGCTCTCTTGCTTTTCGTGTCTGCATTGAAGTAGGTAGGGTAGGCCTTTGGTCAAGGAAAATATTATGAGGGGCAGCTAGGTGGCACAATGAGTAGAGCACTGGCCCTGGAGTCAGGAGGACCTGAGTTCAAATCCAGCCTCAGACACTTGACACATGTACTAGCTATGTGACCTTGGGCAAGTCACTTAACCTCAATTGCCCTGTCTTCCTCCCTTCAAAATTTTTTTTTCTAAAATACTATGAGCTCAGCCTAAGTAAAATTACAGCACTTTTGTCTTCTTTACCATTGGTATCTAGAGATTTAGACTGTCTACAGGAAAAAATATCTAGAATATTTATCAGCTAAACTTAGAGAATTTGACTGTGCATGGCCTTCCTGAGATTGAACATTTGTCAACTTCCCTTAGGATACCTGATAAAGATACCCTCTAATGGCCAAGTTGGTATAGTCATTCAGGTAGATTTTCATGGTACTCTGGGGTAGTCATTAGAAAACCAGGCCCTGCTCCACCTTCTGCCCCCCAAAAATGCCTTCACTAAATTAGATTTGAATGTTGAACATTCTGACTTTTTAGAGGTACATTTGAGTGAGCTGAAAGAATCATTGGAAGATGGTTTTTTTGTTTTAATTTCATAGTTGAATATACTGCCCATTATAGTACTTAATGTCTTTCATATACTTGTACAACAAATTGTTACTTGAGTCTTGTTCCATGAAGTAATTTTTCTCTGTCAATGAATGTCTGCTCCTTTTTACTCAGAGTCTGAAAAATGATATATACTATAATATTAGATGCTTTGTTAATCTTAGCTTCCAGAAAACTTAAGCACTCTACTCAATGGCTAGTTATACTGGTCCATACATATCAGGATTTTTGTTATTATCAACTCCTACTATCTCAGATGGACTTCATTCCATTTAATCTCTAAATGATTTGTTTTGCTTTATATTTTGACTTGTAATCCTGTAGCAACAATCTTGCTAGCAGCTCCCATAGGGGTGTAAGACTCACCAACATCCAGCACACAGAAAGCTGTCAACACAGGTTCTTTGATCTGCCTTACTAAGCAAAGTAAATTCAAGGGATTAACAATCTCAGTTTAATCAAACCTACATATATCATTCACTTAGTTCAGTGGGAAAAGGTCAGCCCTCTGAACTTCAAGAAATTACAAACATCAACAGATAGACCTTGTCTGATTCAAATCACAGTACATAGTTACCAGAGAAGAACCAATATCTGGGTTGCAAAGCTGGGGAGGAGTTTGCTGCTTGCCCAGAGTCTCAACACTCCTTCCATGGGTGTGCCCCAAAAGTCAAGCTCTCCTCAATTATATCCTGTTTGGAGCCCTGAGGACTCTAACCTCACCCAGGCTGGGTATGGGAAAGTTTCCCTTCCCCAGTATCACATCATATACAAATCAATGACTCCCAATTGTCTCAGTGTTGAGAAATACTCCAAGACAATAAGATCCCACTTTACCTGCCCCATTTAAACAAAGGTCAGAATCATTAAAGGCACTGAAGAGAAGAACAGCAAGAAGTCCCATCTTAATTACTATTACAAATCCACATCCTGTCCTCTTGGGAAAAAAAGTAATGCACAAATCTTCAACAAATAAACAATATCAAGACTGTATGTCCTAGAGGCTAAAAAAATACAAGTTAATGTTTTTAGAGCAAAAACAAAATAGACACCTTGCTCTTTTTAAATAATGGTGTATCTCCACCCACAGAAATTAAGTACAAGACTTCTAGTACTGAATCCTAAAAGATTCTAAGTTAAACATTGTGGAAGATAATGATGATAATAATTATTATTACTACTACTACTAATAATAATAATAATCTTGGTGTATCAGGATGAACAATAGCTATATGGAAAACATTCTAAAATGAGAATGAATTAATTCTAAAAGAAAATGAAATGAAAGGTTCAAGTTTGAAAAATGCAGATCATTTCATAACAGAAGAGAAAAACGAATAATTGGGAGGCATCAAACAATGAGAAAATTAATGAGAGAAAAACAATTGTGAAGATAAAAATAAAACTGGAAATGTAAATTCAGTGTTATTGCTGATACTGCAATTAATGATTAATTTTTCACTCTGAAGAAAAATTCTGATATTGTCACCTCCTAACACTTAACAAATAATTAAAGAAGAAAAATAAAGTTGATTTAAATACTTTGTAAAATCAATAAGGAAAGGAATTAAATATAGCTCTAATGGGAACCATAAACTATCTAGCTAGTTATCTCTGTGTGTGTGTATGTAAGCATACATCCATGTATATATTAACATACAAAGTATCAAGAAAGAATAAATGAAGCAAGATACTAAGTAATTCAGCTTGACATTACTCAGGTAAATACATTTTAAAAAAGTTATAAACTATACCCAAACCTCAAGCAAATTTCAAGTTTAAATAACATTTGTGAGGTAATGTAATAGCAATTAAGTTGGGACTTTTTTTTTACTGTTTTAGAATAATAAATTAATTAAGTATCTTTGATTGAGCCTTACTAGGTGCAAAGCCCCAGGCCCAAACCTCTGTCTAGTAGGTGCTAAGCCTATGTGGGCATGAAGCCTTCAGGGTCCTAAGGGGAGTTGCTAAGACCAGAGCCAATAGTGGGAGCCTAAGATCTGGTCGCTCAGATGACATTTGATGAATGCTAAAGAGTGTATAAAAAGTGAGAACAGAGCTATCTGCTTGGAGATCTCACCAAGAGTGTTGATGTGGAGACTCTGGGCAGTTGCAGTTAAGAGCCATCCAGCTTGTGAACTCAGTATTGAGTATTCTTGGTAACTATGAATTGTATTTGGTCTGTTTATAAATGTATGTTTGTAATTTGTTTGTATTTGCTCTGATGTTCAGGTTGCTGGCTTTTTCCCCTGAACTAAGTGAGTTTATATGTATATGTTGGATTAAAGTAGGATTGTTAACCCCCTAATGCTACTTTCCTTAGTAAAGCAGATCAAAGAACCTGTGCTGGCAGCATCCTTTCTGTTGGGCTTCTTTGGTCTTTCACCCCCCATAACAGCTGCTAGCTGAATTGTTGAAACAGGTAACTAAGATTTTTTGTTTTGTTTTGTTTTGCTTTTTGGGGGGTGGAAGTGGAGAGAGAAATAGGGATGAAAGTTTATCTTGAAGAACGTGAATAGAAATAAATGCTTCCAATACTTCCTCTTTCAGGAAGACATTCATGCTTCCTTTAGTTGCTAGTTGTTTTTTTTTTTTCCTCATCCTTAAATAAACACGTTTGGGGTTTGTTTTTAATATAACCTGGCCTCATTTTTACCTTTCAAGACCTTTTAAACATTATTTCCTCTTCTAGTCCCACCCCACTTCCATTCTATGTTTTAGCCATTCTGGTCCTACTTCTTATTCTTCTTACAAGATACTCAATGTCCTGTGTCCATGTCTTTGAACTAGCTGCCCCCTTACCGATAATGCTATCCCCCCCTCATCTTTGCTTCTTGAAATTGTAGGTTTTTTTCAAGACTTAGTTTAATTTGATTCATTCTTCCTGAGGTCTTTCCTGGTTTCCTCACCCCAACCCAACTGCTTGCGCCTTCCTCTTAAAAAGCACCTTGTATCTGTTTTACATGTGTGTGTGTGTGTGTACATGTGTGTGTATGTGTGTGTGTGTGTTTTGAATACACCTATGTATGTACATGGTGTGTCTCCTTTTAGAATGTAAATTCCTAGGGAGAGAATTATTTTTTGCTATTTCTTTATATCCCCAGCACATATTACAGGGACTGGTGCATTTTAAGCATTCTGCAAATACCATTTTGATTGAATATGTATACAGTTACATATTTACATGTTGTAATAGATTGTTGACACCCTTAAGCACAAGAACTGTTTTTACCATTGCAAACACAGAGCCTACCATATACTAGGTGCTAAATAGCTTCTTGGATTGGACAAAATTAGATTGGCCATTAACACCTATGACACATAAGCAATTTTCTCCATTTACTGCATAACTTTATGCTATGACTACACATAAGTTTTCCTGTTTCCTTTTTTTTCCTTTGTGACTTTGTTTTTCCTTCCCACTAGAGTGATGTGTCAGTAGGCTTTATACTTAGTCAGTAGGAGGTTTACCTAATGGACATTCTCTTTTCACATCTTGGATCAAAATGTGAACAAGAAGGCCATTAATCATCTTACTTACCATGTACAACTTGTCTCAAAAGTACACTCACATAATGACTTTCTTCAAAAACTCCCACAAATTCTGTTTTAATAAAGAGGTTATTTTG
This sequence comes from Trichosurus vulpecula, assembly GCF_011100635.1. Classification (NCBI taxonomy): domain Eukaryota; kingdom Metazoa; phylum Chordata; class Mammalia; order Diprotodontia; family Phalangeridae; genus Trichosurus; species Trichosurus vulpecula. The sequence continues at coordinate 205,295,666 of NC_050574.1, read as the reverse complement.
TCATGTATGATAGCCATTAAGTAAAATCTCAGCCTTAACATTAATAATTTTGGGGAGCTATGGGTAAATCAGAAGGAGATACAACTGAATCAGATGGTTCCAATTTTTGAATTAGACATAAAATGAGCATACACATAATACTGTCCATATGGCATAGCAAGAGTATGCTTCTGTAAGACCAAAGTTCCATACAGAGATGATAAATGATAAGCCAGAGTTATTATTGTAAGCCACACAACAAGAATCTGGAAGGAGTCCAAGAACATCACTTAGGATGGGTCCTAGAATTTCACAAGCCACTAGATGTCACAGATGGGAGCTGTTATTCTTCCCACCTGCTTAAAGGGTAGAGATGAAATGAGCATATCACAAAAGTAAAAAGAAGGGAAGTTCAACAAGCCTGCATCAATTCAATTGCCTCTACATTATTTTGGGGGTTGTAGGAATTGCTTTCTATAATTTAGACTATTGAGCTAATTCTCCTTTTTAATTTTTAATACAGACTGTAGAAAGAAGATAGCAAGGCTAACAATGTGTACTTCAATGTTTTATGAAACAGATAAACCTGCCTTACAAAATGAGTGTTTAAAACAACAACTGACTAGTGAGTGGTGAACAAAATGATGAAACTCAAATTAGCCTACTAAACTCTGTATTCTTAGAAGGAGCTAATCAGACCCATTGCCACCTGCTTCAGTTCTTTTAATAAAAATATTTAATTTTCCGGAGAGTTGAAATTATTCTTCTTTCTTGAGAAAACTGTCAAAAGAAACCTTTGTAAGGGCTTCATTAACATGTCTTTCAATCACCTATTGATAACATTTGTACTCCATTAATGTTGAACTATTTTTTCTCCATTTATGTGTTTAAAGGATTTATTCCTATGTCATCATAAAATATTTTGTTGTTAAAATAGCATTTAACAATTTCATTATTTTAAACTATGCACAAATTTTGTGTCTTATGGAATTTTAAAAATCAGATTTGTTTATTTATTTCATGGCACCTAAAAAGAAGGAAATATACCAATAGCATTTTTTTAAAAAAAACCCTCAAGCTTTATTTTTATCTATATCAATTTTACTCTGGGCTCAACTGGACCAGGTTCAGTTCTAGTGGATCCTGACTCCAAAGGAAGAAGATCAAGCTCCTCTTGCTTTTCTTCTCAGAATGCCTCCCAACTAGAGTTACTCCAGGACAATCTCCCAGTATATCTTATGTATATAGCTCACATTTAGGTTTTCTACCAAAGCAAGCCGACAAAACCTGTGGCCATAGGGCCACTTGTGGCACACAAAAGAATTTCAGGTGGCCTGCAAAAAATGCAAAGGAAAACATCCTTGGTATATAGAGGAAATCCTTTGGCATGATGCAGGCAGGATGTAAGCAGCCCTCTGGCTGCAGGTGGGGCAGGCCTACACCAAAGGGAATTTAATGGTGACTCTTCTAGAAAAGATAACCAATGGTAGATATCAAGTAGCAGGCAGCTATTTCATCAATAAAGATGAAAAGAAGAGCTTAATACATCAAAAAGAAAGAAATAAAATCCTCAAAATCATCCATTAAATACTTAAACCATAGAACAGTAACCTATCACCTATTATACTCTTCCATGAGGTAAAGAAAATTTGTAGGGACTTCTGAACAGATATTTCACTTTTACCACTCACCTGTGGTGTCTGCACAAAATGCCCACATCTGGGTGTCCCAGCAAGCTAGGATATGACTTCAGTCTCCAGCGTTTTTTTTAACTTTTCTTTCAGATGTAATATTATTCTGTTTGTCTTCTTCTTTCCAAGAAACCATTATGGAAGTTAGCTCCTGCTGGACACCCAGGGCCCTGACTGAAGTAAAGGAGCTCCGAGACTCAAAATCATGAGGAAGCCACCAAGGCTAAAACAGCCATCTCGGGATCCCTTTTTGGTCATTTATGTCAGGAAAACAAGCAATCAGGGACTTGAGATCAAATCTCAAGTTATTCAGGCAGTTTCATTTTCGTTTTTTTATTCCATGCAATTCTGGAAGTGGAGAATAGAGACATCCACTTTCCCCAACACCTCACAAGAAGTCAAAGGAAAAGTTGGCATTTGTTATGCTATAATAGAGAAATTTCCTTGAAAAAAAGTTTCACTTCCCCCCACTCTTTAAATGAGATAATTTATAAAGTGTTTTGCAAACATTAAAGCATTACATAAATCCAAGCAATTATTAGTGGTATTATTATGTGCCAGGCTTATTAAGCTAAAGAATGGAACAATCCCTACTCAAAAGGAATTTCAAGAAGGAATCAGGATTCACTAGAGATGATGAGGTCATTAGATCATAAATAATAGAATCATAAATTTAGAGCTAGAAGGGACAAGAGACAACTACTCCAATATTTTCATTTTACAGGTGGGGAAAATGAGGCAAGTGATTTTAAGTAACTACCAAAGTCATACACATAGTAAATGGCTGAGTCAAGATTTGAACATATTCTTTCCACTGTGATATTCTAGAGACTCACCTTTGAAGATATCATTAAGAAGAAGCTCCTGGATGAAATACATAACCTTTCAAAACACTTTTACTTAATCTTTCTGACAGAAAAAGTAAGTATATGGAAAATGTGTATTGTCATGGTATACAGCTAGATGGATGATTTATAGCTCTCACCCATTCATAAATATATCTTGGACTCTGCAAACAGATAATAAATTAACTAGAATGAGGAGTGCAGGAGGGATAAACATTGGGAACCTGATCTTCTTTTAATCATCATAAATTTCTCCCTGAAACAATAAAACAATTGATTTTTGTACCAACATTCTACCCAAATTGTTACATGGCCACAAATCTTGGAACATTATAATATCTAAAGAACTAAAAACTAATATCTTTGACCCACAGGACAATTGAGTGGCATGTGGTAGATATGATTAGGCTGTATGGACCACTTTAAAGACAAAGAATCATGAAGGAAAGGGTTGTAAATGATGTCATTAAGGAAGTATGAGTGTGGTTCCAGGTCACATAAACTACAAGATAGCAGACTAGACATTTTCTCTGATCCCCATGACCACTCAAACCTCTCTAAAGAGGAATTGTGGACAAAAGATAAAGCAACTTTGGCTATTTCCATGGTCTATGAAACCAAGCTTCCAAAAGAAAGTTAAAAAAAAAACTCGGGAACTAATGCTTACTGATCCTGAATTCAACTCAGCAATGCTGCACCAGCATAACACAGCTTATATCAGAATTCACACTTACATTATGGTCTTCCCTCTCCATTTGGAGTGCTGTAGAAAACTAGTTTCTAGGCTGTGTGTGTTTCCTTGAGCCTTAACAGCCAGGTTGGCCACAGCCCTTCAGGAATAAAGGTCTTCCAGGGGCTGAAACAAGGAAGAACCAAGTCTGCAAAGCTCTGAACTCCCAGCAGACTCTGAACTGCCTTAGCTGGGCCAAAAAACTAAGCAACCAAGGGAGTGAGAAAGTTCATAAGGATAAGGCACTGTGCATGTGAGGAGCTGTGCAATACTCCATTAAGCCTGAAGGAAAAGTACAGCATCTAGCTGGAGCCAGTTCTAACCACCAAAATTCAAGTTGGTCAGAGACTTAGGCTAGTGATCTGGGAATTGCCTGGTGTGGGGGAAAAATTGAAATGCTTTGATATCCAGCCCCAAAGGAAACCACAATTGGAGGGCAGGAGTCATAAATGGGCAATAAGGAAAATAAGAGGGAGAAAAGACAGAAAGTACCAAAGCCCAAGTAGAAGAAATCTCAAAGACTTTGAATGTACACAGATAAATCAACATGAAAAACAGTAATAACAGGAAGAAATATGGCCTCTCAGTCTGGCAAATGAGTCCAGAGCTCTATACATAAATACTGTGAAATAAAGGAAAATGATTCAACATTTGATGAGACAGAAAAGACTGTGAAAATTTAGGAAAACATGGAGCCATGAGATGCTGTTCCATAGTAGATTTAAAGAGAAATAAGAATTACGAGGCTGAATTTATGTCCTGAGCAAAATTAATGAGCAAAATAGAAAAACTTTAATCTGCCATGGCAAGCCTCACCAGAGAAATAAAAGAAAGAAAAATAGGTTGGGATCTTACATATACAGAAGGAAAAACAATCTAAAGGAAGAGAAGAAAAATCAAGACCATTAAAAGAAAATATGCACATTATGCAACCAAAGTACATAGATCTTGAAAACAGGTTATGTCGAGACAACCTAAGGATTGTAGGTCTCCCAGAAAAAAAAATCACAAGGGAAAAAAAACCTAACCAGTATAATGAATGAAAAAAATAGAATTACCCAGAACTTCTGAATATAGAATGTGAAATACCAGTTGAAAAATTCACAGATTACCTCCAGAAAAAAAAAAATCAAAACTCAAACACACAATGGTTAAATTTAACAATTCAATTCAGAAACAAGTTCTGCAATTCATCATGAGAAAGATCTTCAAATACAAAGGAATGATTATTCAAATTATTGACATTTTTCTTGAGAGTGAGGCACAATGGAAAATGGAAATACATGAGGTAAGCTCTATAAAGCAGTGGTAGAAAGTACCTAGAGGGCAGAGCACAGAATAGATAACTTGGAAGAATAGATTGTATGAAGAATGGGGGAAGGAGGAGAGTGAAAGGCCAAATGATTATAATGGTTATTTACACACACACACACACACACACACACACACGCACGCACACACACACAGATTTTCTGTACCTTATGGAATTTTCAAAAACCTGATCATGTACTAGGGCATAGACATATTATAAACAAATATAAAAAGGCAGAAATCAATAACAATATAAACTGATTCAAGGACCACAAACAAAAGACACGGATCCAAATGGAGGCATAACAAGGAAATTTTAAATAATTAATGTGGTAAAGAATAAATCTTAGAAACAATCGATAACTATGCAAAAGAGAATTGTAACGATGAAATGTACCAAAATGTCTGGGATTGAGATAACATCATCCTTAAGGGACAAAATATCTTTTCAGTCATTCATTATGAAAATAGAAAAAGAGAAGATTAATAAATTGAATTTGTATTTAAAAATTAGAGAATCTACAAAACCAAATCTAAAATAAGCACAAAATAAGATGTATTAAAATTACCTGGGAAATAGATAAATTGAAAAAAAGTAGAAATAATAAATAATATTAAAAGTCATTTTTTGAAAAAAATGCAAAATCCTTAGCTAATCTGATGAAAAAGAAGGGAGCAGAAGATCTAATCTTTTTTAAATTAACAAGGTGAAAATGCAGCAAAACTGGAATAAATATAAAATATCATCAAAACATATTATGCACAGTCACATGCTAACAAAACTGAGAACATGAAAAGTAGAGTAATATCTTGAAAACTACGAACTACCCAAATTATCAGAAGATCAGATAGAGTTCTTAAATAATGGAATCTCAGAAAAGGAAATAGATCTAGCTGTAAAGCAGATAGGAAAGGAGTTGGGGAACTCTTGGACCTTTTAGTTTCATAGAAGAATTCTATCCAACTCTTAAAGAATAGTTAGGCTCCATACTTCACAAATTATTCTCAAAAACTGAGAAAGAATGACCTTACCAGAGCTCTTTTTATTACATGAATATAGTCCAAAAGTCTAAATCAGAGGAAGATACAAGGAAATAAAACTATAGGACAGTAACATTAATAAATACACTTAACATTTTTAAAACAAAATCCTATCTAACAAATTACATTCATCAAAGAAATCTTTTATTGTGACCAAATGGGATTTACACCAGGGATGCAGGGGTAGTTCAACATCAGGAAAACAATCACAATAATTAATCATATTAAAAACCAAGATATCTAAGACTACCTGTATCAGTGGCAAGATACACAATATTTACGGTCATCATGAATATGCCTGTATAGTTCAGTATCACAAAATATGAGGCTCTCTATATAGAAAGCAGAAGTAAAACATTTATTCAGACTCCAGAGGATCAAATCCCAAACCAAAAATTCCACATTGACATAGCAACAATTGTATACCAAAACCAGTAAGTCCACTTCAAAATAATAGCAAGGAAATTAAAACACAATATCGAAGCAAGGAGTCAAGTCATCCTGTAACCTTCTTCTCTGCTGGGGCCTTCCCATAAATATTCAATCACAAATCCTAGCTGCCTGCTTTTCTGTGTCCTCTCTTCCTCTAGTTCTGAGAGCTTCCGTGTCTGAGAACCCTTCCAGTTCTCTCTCTGCCCTTGCCATTAGTTAGTTAGATCTCTCTCTCTCTCTCTCTCCCTCTCTCCCTCTCTCTCTCTCTCTCTCTCTCTCTCTCTCTCTCTCTCTCTCTCTCTCTCTCTCTGTTTCTCCTCTTTCTCCTTGGGTTGAATTCTGACCTTAATGGCTACCCTCAGGGTATATATACCCTTCTTAGGGGCTGAGGGCTTTACACCTAATCAGCAAAAAGGTGTGGGCCTTCCTACAAACAAGCCTCCCCTAGTCAAGCTTCCCTTAACTAGCTCCACCTGAGGCCCATCAAATGGGTGCAGGGGAATATCTTTAATCACATTAATACCACACCACCTAATCATCTCAATAGATGCAGAAAAAGCCTTTGACAAAGTGCAACACTTCTTTATGCTAAAAAAAATCCTAGAAAATAGAAGCATAGAGGAATCTTTTTAATACAATAAAAAATGTTGCTAACCAAAAGAAAGTATCATATACAATAGGGATACACTAGAACTTTTTCCAATAAATATGAGAATGAAACACCCTACCAGTTATTATTTTAAATAGTTCTGGAAATGTTAGCAATAGCAATAAGAAAAAAGGAATTAAGGATAGGTAAAAAGGAGAAAAAACTATCCCTGTTTGCTGATCATATGATGAAACACCCCAGAAAATCAGCAAAGATACTTCTTGAGACAATTAATAGCTTCAGTAAATTAGTAGGTTACAAAATAAATCCTCAATAATCAATAGCATTTCCACATGACAATATCAAAACACAAGAAGTAATAATTGAAAAGGAAAATCTCATTCCAATGAACTTTGAAATACATAACATATCTGTAGATCAACCACCCAAAGCATGCAAAAGACTTGTATAGATTTAATTACAAAACCCTCTTTAAAGAATTGAAGAACTTAAATAGCTGAAAGAATATTCAGTGCTCATATCTAGACCATGCCAATATAATAAAAATAATGTTACTATTAAAATTAATTTGTACTTTTAACACTATACCAATCAAGCTACTGATAGTATGTAACAAAATTCATTGGGAAAATATAAAATCTAGAATGTCAAAGTAAATGATGAAAAGAAGTAGAGATGAAAGGGAAATAGCACTTCCAGACCTCAAACTACGTTATACAACATGGGTTATTAGAACTATCTGGTATATGTTTGAAAAATTGGAAAAATAGATCAATGGAACAGATTAGACAATAGTAATTCACCAACAATAGAATAACTCAGTGTTTGATAAATCAGAGAACTTAATTTACTTAAGGAAAATATCCATATTTGAAAAAACTGCAGGGAAACAGGAAAACAGATTGGCAGAAATGAGGCTTACACCAAAACCTTATACTATACTTCACAATACGTTATAAATGTATACATGACTTTAATATTAAAGATCATACTAAAAAAGTTAGAAGAGAAAGAGATCATGAACCACTCACAACTACAGTAAGAGATCTAGCCATAAACAGGAGATAGAGGTAAGTACAAAGGATAAAATAGACAACTTCCATTACTTGAAACTAAAAAGGTTCTGCATAGACAACATTGATGAATCTAGGATGAGAAAGGAAAGGGTGGAATGGGGGGAGAAATCTTGTGTGTGTGTGTGGGTAGGTTGGTGTGGGTATGTGGGTGCAAGTGTGTGTGTGTGCATGTGGGTGTGGGTATGCCACTATCCAGTAGGTAAATGATGATCAAGAGATATGAAGAAACAGTTCTCAAAAGAAGAGCTACAATGTATTCACAACTACATGAAAAAATGTTCCAAATAACTAATAAGAGAAATAAAAATTTAAAAAAAACACAACTCTGTACTTCGATGTCACACCCTTCAAATTTGCAAAATTGATAATAAATGGGAACAGTGATGTTAGAGGTGGTGCGGAAGGGTAAGTACAGTTATACATTGTTAGTGGAGCTATGAAATGGTACAACCATTTTGGAAAGCAATTAGGAATTATGCAAGTAAAAGTGGTTACAATGTCCATATCTTTTGAACCAGGAATATTACCAGGTTTATACCCTAAGGAAGTTATCAATAAGGAAAAAAAGTTCCTATATGATGCAAAATATTTATAGCCACACTTTTCTGTTAGTTAAGCACTGGAAACAAAGTAATTATCCATCAGTTGGGGAAAGGCTAATCAAATTGTAGTGCATGAACTCACTGGAATACTTCTGTGCTGTAAAAAATGAGGCACCTGATGAATACAGAGAAGCATAGAAAGATCTAGATGAACTGATGCAATATGAATTAAGCAGAATCAAGAAAACAAGAACACACCAAAATCAAAAGTAAATACAAAAAAGAATAATAAAGATCAAATGGGACTTGAATGAAGAAATATGAGAAGACATCTCCAACATACCCCTTTGTGGAGGTGGGAGCTCCACTGGTATTACTCACTGCACATGTTTTTGGACTTATCAATATATAGCTAAGTTGTGATAACTTTTTTTTTCCTTTCTAAGAAAGAAAACCCCGCTGATTATCATATGTGATGGCTCTTGGGGAGGGGGAGAGGGAAAGATAGAGAGGATACTAAGGCAATATAAGAAACAAAAAATGTCAATAAAATTACTTTTAAATTGTATATATATATGTATATATGTGTATATATATGTATATATATGTATATATGTGTGTATATATGTGTGTGTGTGTGTGTGTGTGTGTGTGTGTGTGTGTGTAAAAGAGATGGGAAGGCCTCATGGTGTGTGTGGATAGGTTCCCATTGTGAGAAATTTATAAGAGAACATAGATAAGAGTTATGCAGATTTTATAAGTATGTATGAACATCTCCCTCATTAGAATGAGAAATCATATAGATGAGATTACAGATCTATTTTAATATTTGAGAAGTTAAGACATATTGATGTCTTTTGACTTTTTCATTTTTACAACACAGTCATTTCTAGATATCTTTATCCTGCACTTCTTCCATGACTCAAATTCTCCTTCACAACAAAGAAAAGTAGTTCAGCAATAAATAAATAAATGAAATGGTTGTATCTAACAGTACATAGTGTTCTCATATAGTACCCTAACTTTTCCATATGACCAAGATTGATTACTACAATATTTAGAGTTTGGCTTCCCCTTAATATTCTATTCATTTGTATTACTAGGTCTCTGAAGAATATTATTCCATTGGTTAATGAATATGGGTATATATTAGTGAAGTCTATGGGTTATACCATTACCAAATACTATAGCTATATTAAATTGATCAGACTTATGGCTCATCTTGAATCATTCCTATTAACCCAGAATCCAGAACATTGGCCAAATTCATGAATCAGTCTTCAGGGAGAAAATTTGCATGACTGCTGCCTGTACACTGTCTATTTGGTATATAAATTTAATCTCCAGAGCACCTCTCAACAGCATTCAATTGAAATAAAATGAGAGTTTCATTAGCACAGACCACACAGTCATTTGACACTTAAGTACTCGCACTGATACCCAGGGATGCTAACAGCTGTATCTATACAGAATGAAGTTCAGAATCACAGGGGGAGGTGGTGAGTGTTAGTGGAGGTGAGGATATGTTGTACTAATCTGAAAAATAAACAAAGCCTTTCAGGAAGGTACCTGAAATCTTCTTTCTGGAAGGGTTCTGAGCTCACAGGCTGAAGGTAGTCCTTAGTCCTTAAATGTTCTCTGTGTCACTGACTTGTAATGTACCAAATGTTCATCGATGAGGAAAGTGAAAGGACATACTTCTTCCACAATCTATCTTCTAACTGGATTTCAAATTTTGTCACCTTCAATTAAATTTGAAAATGAACTGAAAATGAGATTTCTCCCTTAGTTTGTGAAGTCAGCTAAACAATTCACTGACAAATTCACAAAATATAAATCAACAAATTAGATAATTCAACCATGATAATGCCCCTCCTTTATTTTTTCTTTTTATGGAGTTTTTGAAGATAGATTTTTTGCTTAACTGTTACAACCCTTCCCCCATTCCCCAACAAATATTAGAGGAAATAATTAATAGTTCAATAAATATTGAGGAAAATTCATTGTTATACACAAATCATGGGATAGGCATTAAGATAAAGAACACTGGATTTGAAAAGAAGTATAGGACTTATTCTTAACTCTATTACATATTACTTGTTTTACCTTAAGAGAGACTTTATCTATCTGGGCCTCATTTTCACAACTGTAAAAATGAGGTTTGGATTATATGATGTCACAGGTTCCTTTGTAGTCTGGGTGGACTACATATATGTGTACATACAATGCAGGGTAGGGGGGGTGGGAGTGGGGGAAAGCATGGTTCCACTTCTTTCCTTTTAATTTATAAATGGTTAGAATAAGGCTACTTTTAGAATATTGTTTCAAGTATTCACCATAGTTGTAACTGTCAATATTTTTCTGCCAAAATCTTTGCTCTGGTCAGGATGGCATATGTTCTCTGAAATCTGAGCTGTAAGTGTGAAAATTCAATTTCCCTTCTCTCTCTTTCCACCCAAGGAGGAGCAGGCAGGAGATTTTCTCCTCAAGGAAGGGTTGTTGCAATCCATGTTTCTGGAATATGCAGAATATTTGAACTTGTTTAATTTGCATATCAAGAGCTATTTGAATTAAATTTTAGAATCAAGGAGGACTCCAATCTATAATGACATAAAAACAAAATGAGTCAGAGGTTCACCTCCACCATTACAGATTATTGGGAATATTATACATTAATTTTGATATCAGGAAAATTCTCTCTGGGCATTCTGAGGAAAAAAGATGTCCAGTTGGCTACATAATTATCTTAATGCTCTCAGTTAATATCTCTGGGGAGGAAAGAGCCAGCTGCCCAGTTTAAGGTTCTGGGCAAAATGCTACATCCTCTAGTGAGTAATATTCCAAGGCAGCTCATTGTCTGGAACTCTCAAAATAACCCCATTTTGCACATGACTGATATTACTGCTCCCAAATGGAAACTCTTATTTAGCAACCCTGCTTTTCTAAAGCTTCTGCATTCTCTTTCAGATCCCGAAGTTTGGGCTAAGTAGACACAAAGAAGTTCATGCGTTAGCTTTTCTTGACTGAATACATAGCCATGGATTTCTGAATTATGCTTTTCTTAGGTCTATTATATTCCTAGATAATGTACAATTTGTTTTTTGCCCTTAGGCCTGATAATTTTTTAGGAAGCCATTTTGCCTTTATTTATAAGGCATACAATGCTATGTAAATATTTTCTTTCTCACTTATAACCTCTTCTAAACTAGACACACATACACACACTTTAAATGTGTCTGTATATAGCAAGAGAAAGACACAAAGGGGGAAACACAGAGACTTTAAATATATACACATTTATTTAAAGTCCATTTTTCTTCTGTAAAGACAATTTCAAACAAACAGAATTCCAAACTAAAAACAGCTTATATGCCTCATTCATGCTGAAAACCTTCTTACTTGCACTAAACTAAAACCATAACAAAATAGGTGCAGACTTGATGCTCACAGGATGAAATTCCATCTTGGTGGTATTACCAAGGCTGACCATTTGACCTACTCTGTATGCTCACTACATCTCTTTGGAACAACAAAAAAAACATTAATGGTAATAGTAATGACTCTTCTCAAAGTCCAATTCATCATCCATGGAGTAGAGGTGGGGAAGTATTGGCAAAATAGGGAAATATCAACTAGTGTGTACATCAGAGACTTTGTGTACCTTGAGACTTATGATAGATTTGAAGATAGGGCAGGAACCATAAATTGCTGGAAATGGGGTTCCTGCAACATTCCATATTGCTGTAACATCCTGGTCAGAGTGGTAGGACTACCCTTAACAGTCAAAAGAATAGAAAGAGTCGTATTAAATTTCAGTCTGGCTCTACTTAAACATGTCATGATGATCAGCTTAATCCACAAGAATATCAGAACAAATTGGAAATGACACCACCACATTTTCTGGAAATGCTTCAGTGCAAATGGTGCTAACCATTAAAGTTGGAAAATTGTGAATGTGCATGAAATATTCTGAAAATGAATACTTTTGCTATGTTTTAGTAACATCTCATTACAAAAATGGAAACAGAAACCACCAACTACAAGTAAGAGTTCGATACTGCTTTTTTTGTCATCAGTAGCCTCAACTCCAAGTTATACAATATTGGTGACCAATACAGAGCTACCATAACTGCATCCTTTAGCCTAGATTATATAAAATAAAAGATGAAATCAAGGTGCTATTAAAATATGAAGAGAGAAAAATTAAAGAACCTTAGGTCATTGAAAATCTTCACTCAATGCCTTTTTGTGACTAGCAGCATGAACTCAATTAGCAGAGCAATTGTAACAAAACAGGGAAATTCAAAAAGCCTTGTATCTTTTACAACCATCATGATTGAATATATTCTTCATGTTTTTTAAAAGAAAATGTTTTTTAAAAACAGCCAAAAATGCCATCCACATCCACAGAAAGAAATATGGAGTCTGAATCCAGATCAAAGCATACCATTTGCTCTTTTTTGTTTTGTTCCATTTTGTTTTTTCTTTCTCATCATTTCTCCCATTTGTCCTAATTCTTCTACACAACATAACTAATATCAAAATATGTTTAATGAGAATGTATATGTAGAGCCTATACCAGATTGCATGCTGTCTTGGGGAGGGGCAGGGGAGAGAGGTAGAGAAAATTTAAAACTTATGGAAGTGAAAGTTGAAAACCAAAGATAAATAAATTAATTGATTAAAAAAAAGGAAAAAAAATACCCAAGACCTATGTATTGCCACACATGTGGCAGCCATTGCTATAGCAGAAACCAAGGGAAGAGAAGTACAGTAATCATGGATTGACTCTAAATGTAGGTAGCAAATGCTACCAGCACAGAAGCAATTTGATATATCTATCAAAAATCCACAGGAAAATATTGAAAAATTATAACAATATTTAATTAGCATGCATCGTAGAAAACCTGAATGTTATTTTGCTCAATTAAAAGCAGAAGCAAGTAAATAAATATATGAAAAGGAATCCAGAAAAAAGAAGCATACCAGAAATTATATATTCCTTTAGCCAGTAACTAAAAGCAAAATCAAAAGATTAAACCTATACACAGAGTCACAAAAGTACAAAGAATATAAGGATTTCAACAGCAATGAAAAGCTTCACTCTGGAGACTTCAGTAATAAACAAATGAGAGGTGAAGGAGAATCCATTATGCAGAAGAATATGGAAATTTTCTATTCATCTGCATGGTTGCAAGAAGACCAATATAAGAAAAATGTAAGTTGGTTCAAATGAGAAATAGACATTCTAATAGTAATTAATGAACTGAATGACAGAGCGGTTATATCAAAATGGGTGACAGACTGTAGCCTCTCTGCAGAACTGGAAAGTGGCAGAGCCAGATTAAGATCCATAATTATTCATTTACACAATTGACAATGTAGTGTCACATGAATAAGGAACAAAATACTTTAGCAGCTCAGGATGCATTACACTAGCATAATGTATATTTGTATATGACTAGTCTCTCAAACAGATATGTCCAATAAGCTCCAAATGAGTTTTCCTACTTTATTTTTTTTTCTTTTTATCATAGATTTGAATTTTAAAATGAAGAGCCCTGTAAGCAAAATGGCCTTTGTTTTCTTTGAGTGACTCAGTTTATCTCATTGAGCCTTGCTAGGTGCTGGGCCCCAGGCCCAGAGCCCTGTTAGGTGTGGAACCTTGGTGGGGTAAGGCTAACTCCAGGAAGGGCCTAGTTTACATGTCTGGGATAGCAGAGGCTTTTTTCACCTGAACTAAATGAATGTTCGGAAGTTTGGGGTGCTGGCTTTTTCCCCTGAACTAACTGAATGCTGTCTGTATGTTGGATTGAAGTAAGCTTTTCAGCCCCTTCACCTTGCTTCCCTTGATCAAGCAAATTGAAAGAACCTGTGCTTTCCCGGTCAACCCCTTCACCTTACTTAAGCAGATCAAAAGAACCTGTGCTTTCCTGGCGTGCTGGCAGAAGCTGTGGGTGGATCTAGCCGGTTGGTTAAAAACAGCTTCCGTTGGAGCCAGAGGCAGCTACAGCCGAAGCTGAAGCAGGAGCTGCCGGTAGCAGAGCTGACCTACGTGTGGACTGAGGAGTGCTGAACAAGGACTTGAGGCCAGTGGGTAACCTTTTTACCATAGAGGGGAAGCATGCATAGGATTTTGCTTTATACCATCATGCTTCTCTGTGGCCTCTTGGTTACTTTTGTGAGGCGGACTTATTGGGCCTGGAGGCTTTTGATCAATATATCAAAATGGGGGTGCTGGTTTGTGGGTCTGTTACTCTGGAGCTTAAATACATGCTTTAATTCTTCTGCCTCCTATCTAGAGAATTTCTTATATCCTGCAGTTCCGAACCTTTCAGACATATATATATGATTCTATTTGAAATTATAAATTCTGCCCTCCTATTACAAGCCCTTATATTCAAATGAAGGTTTTAAATGGAAATATATTTTTTAAAAAGCAGCAGGTATGGAATCACTACTTTCTAAAAATACCATAAGCTCTTTTCTCACATCTTATCAATGCTTAGTAAAGAACTTCTAGTCTGCTTGGTATTGAGGTTTTACACTCAAAACATAACCTCTGAAAAAGACTGCCTGTCACTTTTTGAGTATTTGTCAAGATAAAATTATAATAGTACAGAGGGGAAACAGTTGATATGGTAAAATACTATACTGGATATATCCCTTTCTTTACATCTAAAAAACTGGGTTTTGGGGGCAGCTATGGTGCTGTGAGTAGAGCACCAGCTCTGAAGTCAATAGGACCTGACTTCAAATCCGGCCTCAAACACTTGACACACTTACTAGCTGAGTGACCTTGGGCAAGTCACTTAAGCCCAATTGCCCTGCCTTCCCCCCTTCAAAAAAAAACTGTTTTTTAAACAATGCTGAGGCTACTCATCTGAGATAGAAAATATAGTTGATGAGTTTTAAATAAATGATTACCAATTAACCAATAAATATTTATGAAGCACCTAATTTGTGCCAGAACATGGAATGTTCTGTTGCTGGCACTGATAGGACAATTATCATTACAAAACAAGGACAGAGTTCTCAAATTTTCACTTGCATTGGTGGAGTATTGGGAACGTTGAGTTTTTTTTTTAAATAAAATTCTTTTAAGTTATTTTAAAAGGCTATTGTAATGTCGATTTTTATTTTTATTTTGATTCATTCTCTTGCTAAAAGTTTATATGAGGGATTTTGTTTTAAACGTTGTGGCATGTCAGTAGGAACAGGTTTTGGAAACAATATTCTCAATGAGGGCCCAATCTCAGAAGTATGAATAGATATCCTCTGCCTGCTACCAATCTAACATATAGAACTTTGGAAGCCAGTTTCTAATAAGATGATCCAGGATTTGGAATATGCAATGATGTAGAGCTTCCTAATTGGCTTCAGAGCCAGAAGAAATGATGATTCAGGAGATGTTGAACTTGAACCAAATGTTCATGTGAAAGGTTGGAAGGGGGTGGGCAAAGTCAAGATGGTGGAGTAATGGCAGGAATTCACCTGAGCTCTCCACCAAACCCCTCCAAAAACCTTTAAAAATGATTCTAAACAAATTCTAGAGAAATAGAACCCATAGAAAAACATGAAATGAAACATATTCCTAGTCCAATACAACTTGGAAGGTCAGCAGGAAAGGTGAGAGAGGAGCTCAGTCCAGCATAGGACATGCCAGCACAGATCATGCCCCATCAAACCCTGAGCAGGCCTCAGGGCAACTGAATCACTGGCAATATTGGTAGTTTCCAGACGTCTCAGCCCACAGACATGAAAGAGAACTTGGAAGTTCAGCAGAAAGGGTCTGTCACACCTGGGTGAGAGTGCAGCACACTACAGTGCAGGCTGCACCAGCTGGGCCATGACTCCAGAAGACTAGGTGCAGGCCTTGGGAGCAGCAGGGGCAACAGCTGCTTCCAGAGCTCTCAGCCCTCACACAGTAAGGGGGTTGAACAACTGGTCAGAAGGGGTCTATTTGCTAGCACTGGGGCAGGATTCTGTTGCTTTGACCAGACTTGGATCTGGGTCACTTTCCTGGGTGGCAGTCCCAGGGTGAGGAGGAGCACTAGCACAGCAGAGTTTGTAGCTACAGTGTAAGGGGGACCCTCCTCACAGTTTCAGGGCAGAAAAGAGTGCTTGTGATCGTTCACAGACCAGAGCACAGGGCAGGAGAATATTAAACACCTCTCCTTAGATCATATCACCTTGGAAGAACTGCAAACTTACAGGTCCCTAGAAACATCTCTGAAAACAGCTGCACAAAATCCCTGAAGCTTGGGACAATTCACCCTCCACCCTGCAAACAAAGCCCCACTTTAACAAAGAGTTAAAAAAAATCAAGAAATAGGATGGAGAAATGAGCAAACAATGGAAAAAATGATGATAGAAAGTTATTATGGTGACAAGATCAAAACACACCCTCAGAAGACAACAAAGTCAAAGTTCCTACACCCAAGGCCTCCAAGAAAAATATGAATTGGTCTCGGAACATGGAAGACCTCAAAAAAAAATTTGGAAATCAAGCAAGAGAAGTAGAGGAAAAATTGAGAAGAGGAATGAGAGTGATACAGGAAAATCATGAAAAACAAGTCAACAGCTTGGTGAAGGAGACCCTAAAAATACAGAAGAAAATAACACCTTGAAAAAACAGAGTAGGCCAAATGGTAAAAGAGGTCCAAAAAAAGTCAATTAGGAGAAGAGTGCCTTGCAAAGTAGAATTAGCCACATGGAAAAGTAGGTCCAAAAGCTCACTGAAGAAAATAATTCCTTAAAAATTAGAATGGAGGAAATGTAAGTTAATGACTTTATGAGAAATCAAGAAATTATAAAATAAAACCAAAAGAATGAAAAATAGAAGACAATGTGAAATATCTCATTGAAAAAACAACTGACTTGGAAAATAGACCCAGGAGAGATAATTTAAAAATTGTTGGATTACCTGAAAGCCATGATCAAAAAGAGACCCAAGACATCGTCTCTCAAGAACTTATCAAGGAAACCTGCCCTGATATTCTAGAACCAAAGGGTAAAATAGAAAATGAAAGAGTCCACCAATCACCTTCTGAAAGAGATCACAAAAGAAAAATTGCCAGGAATATTATAGCCAAATTTCAGAGTTCCCAGGTCAAGGATAAAATATTGCCAGCATCCAGAAAGAAACAATTCAAGTATCATGGAGCCACAAAACATTTCTACATAAAAGGATCAGAAGGCTTGGAATAAGATATTCCAGAGGGTGAAGGAGCTAGGATTACAACCAAAGATCACCTATCCAGCAAAGCTGAGTAAATAAATATTCAATGAGATAGAGGACTTTCAAGAATTCTTAATGAAAAGACCAGAGCTGAATAGAAAATTCAATGGAGTGTGGAGAGAGAGGAAGGGAGAGAATTTGCAACTCAGAGTTTTAAAGACGATTGTTAAAAATTGATTTTACACGTAACTGGGGAAAAATAAAAATAAAATACTAAAAAAAGGTAAAACACAAAACAAAGGTTGGAGAGGACCATCTCTCTCTTCCCTGGAGGCTGCTGAGTAAATTAAGATTATTCTGAGTTGCTAAGAGGGGAAGCTGGCCTCTGTTTCTTGTGTTTATTGTTTTTTTACTAATTTAAGGTGAATGAGTATCCAGAGATGGAATTGACTTAGATATGATTTTGTGAAGTTCAAAATGTCAGAACTTCCATTAGAAATTTCCCTGGAAATCAGAGTTGATAACACAGTTCTCTTAAATTGATATCAGGTGTAGTCCAACGAAGTGCCAGCAAACAACCAAGTGACCTGCTTTACCCAGCCCAATCATAGATTAACTGATCATTTTGTACACTGTGCCATGCAAAGATCTAAACCAGCTAAATAAGGGAGTCTATCACTGACACCAAACCCCCCAAATGTGGTGGGAACTCTATGAATAAAAAAACTTTTCAGGGCTAGAAGATGCAAAATTTCCTCTCTCTACATGTGTTCCTTACTATCTTTACACTCTAATTTTGAGACCACTCTCCCCAGGGACCTTGTGGGTACAGAGGATGAGTGTTCAGGAGAGTGTTTTGTAAATACTCTCCTTGTTTGACCTTTTCAGTAAAAATGCCTTTATAAAAACTAATTGATATCAACTAGTTAATTGATATTGGTTAGCACATTGGATAGGGGTGCATGAGCAATAGTTCTAGAAAAACCAACCCCGATTATTACTCCTAGAAGCTGGGAGTAGCCATTGACCTCTGGGGACTCAGCCTGTCAAATAAGAGACTGACCCCAAGGATGATGTTACTTTTTTTAATAATTAGTAATTTTTTTAAATTTATTTTTTGTTTTTAACATTCATTTCTACAAGATTTTGAGTTACAAATTTTCTCCCCATCTCTACCTCCCCCCACCCCAAGATGACATGTATTCTGATTGCCTCTTTCCCCAGTCTGCCCTCCCTTCTATCAACCCACTCCCCTATCCCCTTTCCCCTTACTTTCTTGTAGGACAAGATAGATTTCTACATCCCATTGCCTGG
Source organism: Trichosurus vulpecula (assembly GCF_011100635.1). Classification (NCBI taxonomy): domain Eukaryota; kingdom Metazoa; phylum Chordata; class Mammalia; order Diprotodontia; family Phalangeridae; genus Trichosurus; species Trichosurus vulpecula. Next base: position 205,276,914 of record NC_050574.1, on the reverse strand, counting down.
ATCTTTTAATAATTAGTTCTTAACCTGCAAAAAAATGTGAGAAAGGAATAATTTCTACTTTCTTTAAGAAGAGCAGAAACTTAATATGGCCATAATGGAGGTAGAGGGAGAAAACATTTAGCACAGAGATATGATATGTTATGATTATATGATAAAACCTATAAAGATAAATTTTTTCACAGAGAGTGCTGAATGTCAGAGTGGTTTGTGAAAGGACTCATTCATGAACTCACTCTGGAAAAGGTCCACTTGTACAGCACTCTCACTTCTGGTTTTCTCTCTTTTCCTATGTGTAGATTACTTGGGAATCAGGACTGTGCATTTCATATATCACTAATCTTTCACAGTGTGTCACTACTATGTCCAGATCCTAAAATCATTCTAAAAGTATTAGCACCAGGACCAAATGTTCAAATGATCTTCCTAGCTTTATTCCCATGTTGGAGATGATGACTCCAAGCTTTTCTTAATGCCTTGCATTCCACAAACTCAAAATTTGCCTTAAGGGTGAACCATGTCCACAACCTCAAGGAACCATATACAGACAAATCACCCCTAAGCTACCTGAGGAGCTCTCATAAACACACACAGTGACATACTCCCTCAGGACCTAGGGAGCTTTGGGGTAAATCACTCTGTCTCTCTGTGTATCAATTTTTTCATTCACAAAAGAAAACATGTGCGATATATACCCAAGTGCACTAACAAACCAGGCTCCCACTCTACACACACACACACACACACACACACACACACACACACACACACACATACCCCTGCAGGGATAATGTCCCTGCTAGCTCTAAATCTATAATTCTCTCATATCTAAATTCATATCTGATTCCCAAACTGAGGTTTCTAACTGGGCAGAAAATGTAAAGATCAAAACCTGACCATTCATGCAAAAATAATTTTGTGCTGCACATATTGCTTTAACTGATTCAAAGAGTATTCTTGCTTTCACCCATGGGAGCCTGTATATGAGATAAGCCTGAAGGCCCAATGCAATTAAATAATTTTACTCAATGAGTAATGTTTGTCTTGACATCGTAGTCTAATTTCACTTCAGACTTATATCGAACCATTATAATCCTCTTCATTCTGTCCCTTATTTCCCCTTAAAATCCCCTTAAAATCAGCAGCCCAAAAGGAACTATATAAGAGATAAGTATATCAGAATCAGTTTTGCCTTCATGTATCTTCCCCATAGCAGTTAGAACTCCAACTTACTTCAGAACTTACAATTTATAGCAAAGAAGATACATAGCATAAGATTAGAACCCTTTGTGTTTAGTATTAATTGTAGTAAGTGAAATCAAATACTTCACCGTATGATTTTTACTGCGTTTTGGTTCTGAGAATGGAAAAATAAAGAGAATTCATTACTTGAAAGTCTGAACCAGGAAAAACGATTCATATTTTTAAAAATTCAAACATTATGAAACACTGATTTTATAAATGCTATGCAGGAGTTTTTATAGTTGTATTTTTAATCACAGCTAGGTGGTGAAGTACAAAGAGCACTGAACATGATGTCTGGAAGTCCTGAATTCCAAGCATCTTGCTTCTAACCGTCATGCTCATTGTGTGACTGTGGGCAGGTGACTTAACTTAATTCAACCTCAGTTTCTTCATCTGATAACAACAGCAACAACCTCTGAGGTTATTGTGAGGATAAAATTATGTAACCTGTGTAAAGAACTTAAAGCTCTACAAATGTTTGCTATTGTTGTCGTTCTTATAACTTTGCTCCCTAAATGGCCCACACATTAGTTAGACCTAAAAAACAGCCAACTGAATAAGACTTGACATGAGGTCAAGAGAGATCTCACTGTACTAAAGTTATTTTTTAAAAATTAAGCAGTTTATCAATTTTGTATCATTCTTTACTTATTTTTATCTTTTCAATGAGATCTTTCCTTTCTATTTATGTATTTGCATGTGTATATAAATGGGTCAATCTCTATGGAAATATGGGTGTGTTTCTTTACTTGTAGGGATCTGAAACACAGCCCTAGAGAGGTACAGAGTAGTCTTAACACTATTTGTCATATACATCACTAAGTCAGGTTTGAAGACACCTCCCTTCTCTCAGCTCCAGTTTCCTCATCTGTAAAAGCAAAGCTTTGGACTAGATGACCATGACCATTTCATCATAGTATCTTCCTTCTGCTGCCATGCATCACACTGAGGGAGAGGTCTATACATAGCCATTATACGAGAAAAACAGCTTGCAGGGAGAGATTTAGGCAAACAGCAATTATACTGGTCACACTTATGTTTTGGGCTTCTAGGTGGTATTGGAGTTAGAGCACTGGCCTTGGAACCAGGAAGACTAATATTCATGAGTTCAGATTCAGGTTCAGACACTTACTAGCTCTGTGACCCTGAGCAAGTCACTTAACCCTGTTTGCCTCAGTTCTTCATCTGTAAAATGAGTTGGAGAAGGAAATGGCAAACCACTCTAGCATTTTGCCAAGAAGACCCAAAAATGGCATCACAGAGAGTTGGATATGACTGAAATTACTGAACAACACTTTTATATTTTAAGGTAATTAGCACATTATTGAAGCACTAATAATAGTAGAGAAAAAGTTAGGTCAACAACACACTTGCAACTGTTCACCCTCTTTACTTGACCCTGGTAAGCCTTGGATCAAGTCATACCAGTCTATTAATCCTAATTGAACCAAAGGGTTGTGGCCAAATCAGCATTCATGGGCAACAGGAATCATCCTCTAAGTTAAATGTTACTTCCATACCTTGAACATGGTAGTACAAATAAGACAGTGTCTATTCCACAATTTCCAACAGAATCTGTGCCAAAGGGCCAACTCAAGGCAATATTCCTCAAAGTCCACCACGACAACACAAAGTACCAACTCTGCCCCATTACTGGCAGTGCCTATTGTCTCCATTATATTGACAATATTTCCCCTTTTCTTCTCTCTTCTTTTCCCAGTGTAGGGAAGGTGACCATGTCTCTCTGAATCCCTACAGGAGTAAGAATATGGGAAATGCAAAGGTGCCTCCTTGCATTTGATGAGTCATTTTCAGTTGTGTCCAACACTTCGTGACCTCATTTGGGGTTTTCTTGCAAAGATACTAGAATGGTTTGCCATTTCCTTCTCCCACTCATTTTACAGATAAGGAAATAGAGGCAAACAGGGTTAAGTTACATGGCTAGTAAGGGTTTGAGGTCAGATTTGAACTCAGGTCTTTGTGACTCCAGGTCCAGTGCTCTATTAACTGAGCTACCCAGCTGTCCTATATATAAAACCTAAGAGATTTCCAGTCAAGCTCATTAGAAATTGTTGCCTTCAATTTATATTGTGTCAAATTTTAAAATTAATTTAGTGAATTGGAATATCCATCCTCAGTTACATATTCTGCATCTTAGGTACAAGTTCACTGAGTGAAACTCTCATTAATATTTTATGCAGAACTTCATATTAATTGATATATTCATAATGCAAAATGTATCAAAATTTTTATTAAATTCTTAACATAAAATATTTCAAGTAACCACATGTAAAATATTTAGAAATATCTACTTGCTGGTTATTCTAAATATTCATTTTGGATAATTAAAAGCCCTAATACTATTATGAATAATGAGAATTGGAACTATAAGTAGGCACTATTTTCTCAAATCTACATTCTTCTCTATCATCAAAGCTCCCATTGACCTTAGAGGCTGTTCCAAATAGGAAGAGAGATAGGCAGGGGATAGAACATATTACTAAATATATAATTCAATTCCACATTATCCTTTAGAACTACCCAGCAGAGACAAAAGAAGTGCTGGCTTACTCCACCCAAAGAGCTAAAATATAATTCATATGGAAAGATTATCTTAATAAAAATATCATGAATAGAGTCATCATTGAAAAGTTTTGTTTTCATTCAATACTCTGCCATACCAGGAGACATCTACTATGATGTACCACAACATTATACCCTCAATTATGTCTCTACACTACCCTATATACTACGTAATGCATCTACTTTAGAATACACACATCAAAGTATCTTTCTCCAAACTTGTCTTTTTGTACATACACCCATACACACATCTTTGGGGGCATTCAATTATTAATTATGCACATATGTGTGTATGTGCATTTCCTAGTTTAAAAACTCCACGTTAGATAAAGGTTTATAATGCAATTCTGAATCATTAGTGTCAGTCTTCCTTTTGGAAGTATAATAGTTTTGCAAGAATATAATCAGATAGACCACTCTGCTATTAATTTAAATTTAGAGAAGGATAATTTCTAGGCCTAAAAGGTGACTTTTTAAAATCTTAACAGGATGATAAGAATGGTCAGGCAAGTCTACTGAGAGCTTATCTTTTTCAATTGTGTACATCTTTAAAAATATATTTTTACTAGAAATTAATCTATCTTCTCAATAGCTTTCAGTAGGTCATGATTACTAGGAGACCAAGGGCGAACATTTTAGCCCATGCTTCTAGCCCAAACAAACCCTCAGATTTACATGCAAATAATTTTCACTAATTCAAATACATGACAAAAGTATTTAAATGGTCTTACCAAACTTAATGTCGACTGTGGTATGAAAGCAAGGCTTTTTCTTAAATAATTGATTCATTTGAGCAGAAAAAAAGACTAGTATGACGTCTTCCACGTAAGTAGATACTGATGGATGGAATGGAAATTAAGATAGAAAAGCATTTATGAAATAAAAACTTGAAATTATGTCTCTTGTACTTTAGATGGCATATATATGTATGCATATGTGTATGTGTGTGTGCATACACACACATAGACATACATATACATACACATATATACACATGCATACATACATATACTTACATATACATATTTACATATACATACTTACATATACTTAGGAACCTCAAAAGCAATACATGTCCCAAAACTCTACGGATCAATTAAACCCTCCATGTTAAACAAATAAGCAAAACCTTCCTTTGCCCTATAGAACTGTGTTGCATGATTGCATTGTACGACTCAATAACAGCGCTCCCATTAACCTGTGCTCGGACAGGACAAAAAAAGCCCTCATATATTTAAACAAAAAAAAAATGAGAAGCCACTGTAGCCTATCAGACAACCCAAGCTCCTTCTCTGTTTTTTGGTGTTTTGTTTTATTTTTTTAACCCTCCTGCTGACATATACACATACCCCTAGGAGTTCGGTGGTTTCTATATAAATCCTCTTAGATATCAGTTCAAAGAACTTGAGATCAGGCATTTACTCTTACTGATTATATGGGTGTTGTATGAGTGAGTTTCAATTATCCTGTTTCCTTACATCCATGGCATTTCAGTTAATATTTAATAATATTTTTGTGCAGGAATTGCTGACATTAAGAAATTAATCTCTTTGAGTCTTATGGAACTTCTACCTCCAGCAATGAAGTTTCTGACAACAAAAGTGTACCCCTGGAGTACATCACATTCATTAATAAAGATATTATGATAGTGTGTATAGATTTCTGTGTTTCCACTGCTATATATAAAAAGGAAAGCACTGTGTTGGGGGGAGTCAGTCCCTGACCAATTGATTTCCACTTAACTGTCCCCAACATGTCCTGTTCACAAAAATCACAGAAGGGGAAGATATGTAGGAAAAAAGATGTTCCATGAAGTACAAAGCATTAGCTATACTCTCTTATTCCTTTAGAAAATGTGAAGCAGTGTCTTTGATAGAACTGCAAAATAAGTGTTTATACTAAATTTCCAAGTTAGTTTCTTTGCCTTCCTTGGGTTTATTCAAATGTCCCTTGGCCAGAACTGCTTGCATTTAAAAAGTAAAATCTGACCAATAGGTCCTTAAAGACTAGAAATATCCTTATCAAAAGGGAAGTTATAGAACATTTTTCTCTCCCCTTGCCCTCCAATACAAGGCATGGTATTTTGAAGAAGAACTACTTAACCAGTAGGCAACATTATATTCAGCATGGCACAGAAAAGAGACAGACACAGAGATGGTGGACATGTATTATCTGAAATGAGTGTGACTACAGCAACAGAAAAGAAAGCTGACTATGGGTGCAAGACAGAGCTAGTACTGACAGTCTAATTGTGGAGAGAAGACCCAGGGAACCCAGATGAATGACCTGCCCAGAAGAGATGTTCCACCTCAGGGGAGAAGTATGAGGATACTGTGTGAAATGAAAAGCTGTTGGGACTCTACAGTAGCAGGTGTATGAGTTGCCTTGGCCACATGTTCTTCGCATATGTTTGCCTCACTATCAGATTACTCTGTACCTATTCTTCCCATGTGTGTATGCATGTTGTTGTTGAGTCATTTTTCAGTCATGTCTGACTCTTTGTCACCAACATTTGGGGTTTTCTTGGCCAAAATATGGGAGTGGTTTACCATTTCCTTCTCCAGCTCATTTTTCAGATGAGGAACTGAGACAAACAGGGTTAAGTGACTTGTCCGGGGTCACACAACTAGTAAATATCTGAGGCCAGATTTGAACTGAGGAAAAGGAGTCTTCCTGATTCCAAGACCAGCACTCTCATCTACTGTGACACCGAGCTATACATACACACACACACACACACACACACACACACACATATATATATATGGAAAATGTGCGTATGTACACATGCACATATATACACACATATACACATACATACATATATACATATATATGTATGTGTGTGTGTATATATATACACATATATATATACATATATATATATATATATATACATATGAATACACACATATAAAGCATGGCCCAGGGGCCAGAAGTAAAAGTTTTATAGCTTTTATCCTTGCTATGACATCTTAATACCTATTCTTTGAACTAATCATGTTTACTGTCTTACTATTAAAAGTAAATACATCAGTACAGATTCCTGAACTAAAGGTTTAGGAGTGTGGACCCAAGTAATACCATGAGCTTTAGGGAGGAGTCACCCTCTTCGGGATCCAACAAGTACAAGTCATGAGGGTAAAAGCAACTCCCAGAGGGGCCACCTCTATAGTAAGCAGAATCATTGTGCCCACTTAATTTTATGAGGCTAGGCTTATGCTTGGTCTTTCCTTTATTGAGCAAACCATTCACTGCAAAATAAGTGTTTATACTAAATTTCTAAATTAGTTTCTTTGCCTTCATTGGGTTTGTTCAAATTGAAGGTGCTGGAGCTCATTGGTGACTTACACAAAGGAGTGTATAACATTTGTATAATTAACAACTAATTTTAATTTTTCTGTAGTTTTATAATTTATGTAATAGGGGCTCAATATGCAAGGAACTCATGAGGGGAGAAAAAGTCAATTTTGACAGTTACAATGAGGAGGAAAGAAGATGAAAGAGAAGAGGGAGAGAGAGGGAAAGAAGAAGCGAGAAAGAGGTGGAGGAGAGGGAGAGAGAGAGAGAGAGAGAGAGAGAGAGAGAGGGGTGGGGAGAGAGAGAGAGAGAGAGAGAGAGAGAGAGAGAGAGAGAGAGAGGGAGAGAGAGAGAGAGAGGGAGAAAATAGCAAGAATAGAGGGAACACCTGGCTTGGGAAGAGACGAGGAAAAACTGGGAGCTATCAGTAAGTCTAGCTACACTAGCTTGAGAAATCTGACTTAAGCAAAGCCAAATTGACTTAGGGAGCAAGGAACTTCAGTTCTATGAAATTAAGACAAACCACCAGCCCTTACTATTACCGTGGGCTTCCCTTATTGATCAATATAACTTTTGTTGGCCAAAAACTAATTTAAAAATATTTTATCCTAGCACCCATATCACACGCCTGGCAAACAGTAAGCATTTGATAATGTTTCTTGACTTGATCCATTTAGCATATGTTTCCTAAACCAATAAGGGAAATGTATTTCCCACACTCACATCCTACCCAAAGAAAACCAACATGAATATCTTCTCTTTTAGTCATACTTGTATTTATTCATGAGCTCTTAAAAAGGCAAAGTATACAGAAGAGCTATGGGAAAGAGAGTAATGGGAAACTCACTGGGCTTGTGGAGTACATAGCTTCTGACAATGGAAATTTAAATACAGATAAAATTGCCTATTAAATACTAAAAACAATAATAACAGTAATAACAATAACGGCAGTTTTCAGTTGTCCTCTTCAATGTGCCTTACAAATATTATCAAATTAGTGTATGCCTTTTAGACACTTTGATGTAACTCACATCAGATACTCTCAATAGGATTTACACTGCTTCAAACTATAAAGAGGATTTGTCGCCAGACAAGTTTTCGCATCTCTAATTACAGCATCATTTTTGCAGCTCTATAATTAAGAGTGAACTGCAATTTCCATTCCTACACTCAGCTGTAAAAACTCACTCTGAATTTAACATGGCATTTATTTTCTTAGTTCTAAAGCACATTTGCTTCAAAAATTGTGTTGAAATTAAATTTAATTCACCCATGCTCAGTGCCAATTTGCTATAGATGTCAGTCTTTTAAAACATATATCTATCTCAAAGATGTCAACTTCATTTAATGAATTTTTTTTCATTCTTTATGTAATGATTTTCAGTCTTAAAACAGCAAGAATCAATCTGACTACAAACCACCCACTTATTTTCTTTTCATTTTGGGAGGCATTTTCCCCATGTTCTTTATCCTGCCAAGATACGGGTGTGGATTGTTGTCCCCTCCCCTTCTATGAATATTATAATGAACATATAAGTATAATGAAGTTACTGATAAAACTGTTCAAATCAGAAAAAAAATGAGAGCTTATCTAAAGACACTTGGAGAAAGGTGGATCAAAACTATACCGTAAACAAGTTTGGCCAATGATATTATTAATTTACCCATAGTACCACAGATTTTGTGGTGTCATTTTCTCTGAGAATTTATCTGCTATTCTAATCTTAGATTTGTACAACTCTCAAATTAACAATGCCTATTTGGTGAGGCAGTTCAGTCTACATTCAGCAGTAAAATATTAAACATTTCTATAGCTCCCACAAATACTATGGTACGAGGTGAGATAAAGCACAGGATGTATATGAACAGGGATTGAAGCACCAAAAGATGCTATTGAGAGGTGTTAATATATTAAAATATTTATTAGCTCATTAGTGTTGCTTCTTAGGATGGACACAACAGAAAGCCACTGCCAATTACTTTTGTATAACAAAGTACATACAATGAATATCATTAAAAGTAAATTGAGATCAAGGGTCCAATGTTGGTTATACTAACTGGTGGGTCTAAGCATAGTGTGGCAGAGTATCCTTCCTCCTATTCTGGTAAACAATAATACTCACTTTTCCTGTGCCTCAGTATCTCTCTGTCATGGTATAGTAGCAGGTTTGGGGTACTCTTGTAGACTCTGTTAGAATGATATGCCTGTTCATCATCTGTATGATAATGAAGAGCAAGTTCCTGGCATGGGGAAGGACATCTGAGCATGGAATTATGAACTGATAGTAAGTTTTGGCTTGATATCAGATTTTTCACTGACAAATCTTGATGTCACATTCTTTCAAATAAACACTCACCATTAGGCAATCTTCTTAAATTATGAACTATTGGACGTTTGTCTCTGAGTCGAATATGCAAATTATTAGATTTCCCTTTCAGTGTACCACCTATGCCATGGTTTCCAAATACTGTAGGACCTTTTCTTGTCCCTGATGAAAACACAATGCCTGAGTCTTTTACTCACTTCTGTCCATTACAGTAACAGCAGCCAGAGACAAACACACTGACATCCAAGAAGATAGGAAAGAAAATCGTAGACTACCATGGCCAAGCTGCTAAAAGTTTTTTTGGAGTCTCATAGGCCATTCATGTCCCCATTCCTTCATATGTTGTATGGATATTCTCATAAGGCTGGACCAGTCCAATTAGACTTAAATAATAACTTCTCCTCCACTGTTTATGTATAAAATCTCTGAGGCTTCCCTCTATTGCATTACCCTCAACTTCAAGTTTATTTTTAACATGTCACTTGCAGAGTGAAACGGTTTTAGCAATATCTTAAAACTAACCAAAAATGCCACCAATAAAAAAAAAACTACATAACTTAAAGGCAACATTTTCAAATCTTTACAGGAAGAAAAGAAAGGAAAGAAAGAGAAGGGAAGGAAAGAAAGGAAGAAAGGGGATAGAAAGAAGGGGAGGAAGGGGAATAAGGAAGGAATGTTTTCAAATTTTTACAGGAAGGAAAGAAATAAGGAAGGAATGTTTTCAAATCTTTACAGGAAAGGAAGGAAGGAAGGTTGGTTTTCAAATCTTTACAGTAAGTAAAAGAAGGAAGGAAGGAACAAATGAACAAACAAATGAAGTAATGAAGGAAAGAAAAGAAAAAGAAAGAACTGTATCAACAATTCTTCTATCTCCCTATCACCTATTTCATGTGAATCAGTCAAACCTAGGAATAGGGCAGGGTTCTTGCTGAGAGCTAAGTGAAGAATGCTTAGGGTTTAAGGATGAGGGATTCATGATAAGAGGTAGCTGATTGCTGAGATCTCTTCATTGAGGGCTGAAAACGCTGTGATAATACCTGAGGTATTATCCTCTGACACTGAAAGACAGAGGACCTCACCCTGAGGGTTGATGGTTTCATTTTTCATAATAAGGACTCCATGGGTAAGGACTCTTTGCTAAAAGCTGAGATATATCTCTGAATGGCTTTTATTGATTCCCTGCTTCCTACTCTCATCCTGGATATGAAGACTGACTCAGGTTAGAAGACTATGTGGCCATAATATTAGCAATTGCTGAAGAGACATATTTGGAAGTAACAGCAAGAAGGGCAAATCTTGTCTAGTCACACTTAGGAAAGTTAAGTACCCTACTGACAAAAATGATTCATTCAGAGCTCTCTGCCCGCTAAAAAAAATTTTTTTTCAAAAGTTTAATCTCCACTGTATTGGCTTAGGGGGAGAAAAACAGAGAGACTGAGGAAATGAGAAAACAAAGGAAAATTCTTAATATAATGAAGAAGTATTATAAACTAAGAGGATCCCAGGATAAAATTCTATGAGAAGATAATGGTGATTCTACCATTATTACAAGTACAGCTTCAGACAAAAGAATAACCAATGAAAATTTATTAGATTAATTAGATTTGAAAGACTAAGAATTTAAAACAAATAAAAGGATAAGGAATAAAATTAGAGCTTTTGATGACAAGATTGGAATAAATATCTTTAAACAAAAGATGAAAAGATTAATAAATCAATAATTGGCAGCTAAAACAATCAGAGAAATAGAATTCAAAAATGCAGTGATAGAACAAAAAATATTCAAGCCAAATAAAGGCAGTATGATTGGAATAACATGTAACATAAATACTAGTGAAAACAGACTAGGAAACAAGATTCAAATTTAGTCAAAGAATCATAAGGATTCCAGAAAAAATGATAATTAAAAAACCTTAAAAGTATATTTCTAGAAATCATAAAAGAAAAATCACCCAGATATTTTGAAAGATGGCCAAGTAAAAACAGAGAATCTATTGATATCCATCAGAGAAAATCCTCAAATTTAAAATCCTATGAAATTCATTGCCAAACCCCAGAATTCTCTGGTCAAAAAAAAAGCATTGTATGAGTACAGAGAAAAAGATATTATACATTAATTCAATCTAGTTTAAATTACAACTAACATGAGAAAAGAAAGAAAAGTTTAGAATCCAGCATTATTCACACTATGTCATGATTTCTCTCTGCTTTATACAGGTATGATATAATAGCAGTCACAACTGTGAACATGACAGGGAAAACTTTGTCAATAAAATTTAAATAAGTGGCAGAATGGATTAGAAAGCCAAACCCAATATTATTAAGCAAATACTAAGACATAAATATTTATGAGTGCTTGGAAAAAATATTCAGATTTAAATGGAGAATATATAATGTAGTCTTAAAGAATAGATGAACCAAAGAAAAATTGAAGACATTTTAAATATTTAAAAATTTAAAATATTAAAGGAAATGATGTAAATGTATTAATATTTTTACAAATATCACTTACTATTTTATCACTAAACATATTAAGAAAAGATTGTTTTTATCCCTAAACAAACACATTAAGGAAAAAAATATTCTATGCCTAAACATGTTAAGAAAAGAAAAAAATCACAGTGTACAAAAAACTAAAAAATCAACAAATTAATAACCACTGAACAAATATAAAAATAAAAGTGCTGAAAGTAAAAAAAAATTATAACCTTAAAGTTTGCTGAGCTGACAAGTAATTTTGAAATTATTAAAAGAATAAAAAAGTTAGACAAGCAATTAGCTAACTGGATCAAAGTGATAGAAAGGGGGCAGAGAAATTCTAAAAACTAAGAATGAGAAGGGAAAATTCACAACTAATTAATAAGAAAGTAAGATAGAAAAAACAAAGTATATTTTTAACAAAATTAAACCACATTATATGCTAACTGCACTGATACTTTTTAAAGGGATGAATAATTATTTTAAAAATATTTAGATTAAGAGATCATGAGATCAATAATTTGTCACTTAACCTTTTTTAAATTTATTTATTTTCAGTTTTCAACACTCATTTCCAGAACATTTTGAATTCCAAATTTTCTCCTTATCTCTCCCCTCCCCCCAGCCCAGGACAGTGTGTACCCCTTCCCCTAATCTGCCCTGCCTTCTATCCCTTCCCCTTCTCCCATTCCCCTCCCCTCTATTTTCCTGTAGGGCAAGATAGATTTCTATATTCCATTGCCTATATACCTTATTTCCCAGTTGCATGCAAAAATAATTTTTAGCATTCATTTTTAAAGCCTTGAATTCCACATTTTCTCCCTTCCTCTCTCCTGACCCAACCTCATTGAGAAAGCAAGCAATTCAATATAAGTCATACATGTGTAGCCATGCAAAACACCTCCATAACAGTCATGTTGCAAAAAAATAACCACATTTCCCTCTATCCGGTCCTGTCCTCCATTTATTCCATTCTCTCCCTTGACCTGTCCCCTAACAAAAGTGTTTGCTTCTGACTACCCCTTCCCTCAATCTGCAGTCCCTTCTATTATCCCTCCTCTCTTATCCCTTTCCCCCCTGCTTTCCTGCATACAGGTAGATTTCCATACCCAATTGAATGGGTACATTATTCACTCCTTTAGCCAAATCCAATGAACACAAGGCTCACTTATTCCCTCTCACCTCTCCCCTCTTGCCTTCCGTTGTAAAAGCTCTTTCTTGCCCCTTTTATGTGAGATGATTTATTACATTCTACCTCTCCCTTTCTTTCTCCCAGTACATTCTTCTCAACACTTAATTTTATTTTTTAGGTATCATCCCTTCATATTCAGTTCACTCTGTGGATACACATATATACATGCATATATACATGTGTGTATGTGTATTTTTAATATTTATATATACATGCATACATATATACACATATACACACATACATACATTTATGTTCCCTCTAACTACCCTAATACTGAAAAAAGTCTCTTGAGTTACAAATATCATCTTTCCATGTAGGAGGTTAAGCAGTTCAACTTTTAATAAGTCCCTTATGGCTTCTCTTTCCGGTTTACCTTTTCATGTTTCTCTTTTTTTTTCAATTTAATTTATTTAACATATTTAGTTTTCAGCATTGATTTTCACAAGAGTTTGAATTACAAATTTTCTCCCCATTTCTACCCTCCCCCCCACTCCAAGATGGCATATATTCTGGTTGCCCTGTTCCCCAGTCAGCCCTCCCTTCTGTCACCCCACTCCCCTCCCATCCCCTTTACCCTTCCTTTCTTGTAGGGCAAGGTAAATTTCCACACCTCACTGCCTGTGTATCTTATTTCCTAGTTGCATGCAAAAACTTTTTTTTTGTTTTTGAACACCTGTTTCTAAAAACTTTGAGTTCCAAATTCTCTCCCCTCTTCCCTTCCCACCCACCCTCCCTAGCAAGTCAAGCAATTCAACATAGGCCACATGCGTATCATTATGTAAAACCCTTCCACAACACTCATGTTGTGAAAGACCAACTATATTTTACTCCTTCCTAAATATTCCCCTTTATTGAATTTTCTCCCTTGACCCTGTCCCTTTTCAAAAGTGTTTGTTTTTGATTACCTCCACCCCCATCTGCCCTCCCTTCTATCATCCCCCCTTTTTTATCTTATTCCTCCTTCTTTCCTGTGGGGTCAGATACCCAACTGAGTGGGTATGGTATTCCCTCCTCAGGTCAAATCTGATGAGAGCAAGATTCCCTCATTCCCCCTCACCTGCCTCCTCTTCCCTTCCAATGAACTGCTTTTTCTTGCCATTTTTATGGGAGATAATTTACCCCATTCTATCTCTCCCTTTCTCCCTCTCTCAATGTATTCCTCCCTCATCCCTTAATTTGATTTTATTTTTTTTAGATATCACCCCTTCATATTCCACTCACCCTGTGCCCTCTGTCTATATATATATATATATACACACACACACACATATATATACACATATATATGTATATATGTATATATACACACATACATATATACATACATACACACACATACATATACATGCATATATACATGCATACACACATACACATATATATGTATATACATAAATACATACACACACATATATATGCATATTCCCTTCAGCTACCCTAATACTGAGGTCTCAAGAATCATATACATCATCTTTCCATGTAGGAATGTAAACAAAACAGTTTAACTTTAGTAAGTCCCTTGCGATTTCTTTTTCTTGTCCTTTTTCTTGATTACCTTTTCATGTTTCTCTCAAATCTTGTGTTTCAAAGTCAAATTTTCTATTCAGCTCTGGTCTTTTCACTCAGAAAGCTTGAAAGTCCTGTATTTTATTGAAAATCCATATTTTGCCTTGGAGCATGATACTCTGTTTTGCTGGGTAGGTGATTCTTGGTTTTAATCCTACCTCCCTTGACCTCTGGAATATCATGTTCAAAGCCCTTCAGTCCCTTAGTGCAGAAGCTGTTAGATCTTGTATTATCCTGATTGTGTTTCCACAATACTTGAATTGTTTCTTTCTGGCTACTTGTAATATTTTCTCCTGGACCTGGGAACTCTGGAATTTGGCTATAATATTCCTAGGAGTTTTCCTTTGGAGATCTCTTTCAGGAGGTAATTGGTAGATTCTTTCCATTTCTATTTTCCCCTCTGTTTCTAGAATATCAAAGCAGTTTTCCTAGATAATTTCTTGAAAGATGATGTCAAGGCTCTTTTTTTGATCATGGTTTTCAGGCAGCTCAATAATTTTTAAATTGTGTCTCCTGGATCTATTTTCCAGGTCAGTTGTTTTTCCAAGTGAAATACTTTTTCCAAATATGAAATACTATCTTCTATTTTTTCATTCTTTTGGTTTTGTTTCATAATTTCTTAATTTCTCATAAAGTTACCAGCTTCCATTTGCTCCATTCTAATTTTTAATGAATTATTTTCTTCAGTGAGCTTTTGGACCTCCTCTTCCATTTGGCCAATTCTACTTTTTAAGCATTGTTCTACTCACTGTATTTTTGGATCTCTTGCCATTTTTGTTAGTCCATTTTTAAAGGAGTTATTTTTTTTCAGCATTTTTTGGGTCTCCTTTAGAAAGCTGTTGACTCATTTTTCATGATATCTTGCCTCACTCTCATTCCTCTTTCCAAGTTTTCCTCTACTTCTCTTACTTGATTTTCAAAATCCTTTTTGAGCTCTTCCATGGTCTGAGACCATTTCACATTTTTCTTGGAGGCCTTGGATGTAGGATCCTTGAGCTTGTTGTCTTCCTCTGCTGTATGCCTTGATCTTTCATGAGTAAGTGTGTAAGAAAACATCTTTTCACCAAGAAAGTAACCTTCTATAGTCTTATTCTTTTTCCCCTGATTGCTCATTTTCCCAGCCAATTATTTGACTTTCGTGCTCTTTGTTCAGTGGAGGGTGTACTGCCCCAAGTTTCAGGGGTTTTGTGCAGCTGTTTTCAGAGATATCTCTAGGGATCTGTCTCAGTTCCTCCAAAGTGGTATTAGGAGTTGTTTATGGCTCTTCTGGCCTGTGCCCTGGTCTGTGAGCAACCACAGACACTCTTTTCTGTCCTAGAACTCCAAGGAGAATTACCTCTCCACAGCCCCCACCAGCTCTGCCATTCCAGTGTTCCTCCTCGCCCCAGGACTGCTACTCAGATCAGCCCTTGATTCTCCCACCCTCTATAGGCTAAGAGCTCCAGAAGCAGCTGCCACTGCATTGCAATGGCTGCCACCTCCCTGGGACTGGGGCTGAGGCTGTGCCTGGATCTTCTCTCCTCTCTCATCCAGGCGAGAGAGCTTTCCCACTGACCTTTAAAAGCCTCTTTGGCATTTGTGGGTTGAGAAGTCTGGAAACCATTGCAGCTGCCAGTGATTCAGTGCCTTGAGGCCTGCTCCAGCCCTGTCTGCGTCAGCACAGCCCATCCTGGTCTGCGATCTACTCTGAGCCTGGTGCAATAAACTCTTCCTTTCGACCTTCCAGATTGTGTTGGGCTGGAAACCTGTTTCACTCTGTCATTTTGTGGCTTCTGCTGCTCTAGAATTTGCTTGGAGTCATTTTTTACAGGTATTTTGAGGTGTTTAGGGGAAGAGCTCAAGCAGGTCCCTGCTTCTACTCTGCTATCTTGGCTCCACCCTGCCTAAATCACTAAATCTTAATGAAATTAAACAAGATTAAAATGAACCGCTAAAGAAAAAAAAGTGTAAGGTATAGATTTATAAATGAATTCTATCAATAATTTTTTAAAAATTAATCTCTTGTGGAACACAAACTCTTCCAAAAAATATAGAAAGAAATCACCTTACTGAACTACTTCTATTGGCAAATATTGTTCTGATATTTAAAACAAAGGAAGATGGAAAGGAAAATATTAACCACTATCTCTAATAAATTTTTATTTTAAAAAATTGAAAAAATAACTAGCAAAGTGCCTACAGCACACATATACATATACACATACATGCAATTGACCAGATTAAGTAGGTTGTTTTTATGCCTGTATTGCAAGTATGTTTCAGCATTATTCAAATTAGGTACCTTTTACAATTATAGCTGGAGGATAAATTCTTAACCAAGGCATAGAGATGATCACAAAAGATAAAACAGAAATTTTTAATTTTATGAAATTGAAGAGCTTTTATACAAAATGAATACACCTACAAAAAGAAATAAAGTAATCATCTCACTGATAAAAACAGCATCAAATATCTCTGATAAAGTTTTGCTATACAAAATACCTATGGAGTTCAAATATACAATGGAGAGTCATACCTCAATGGTTAAGTGACCAAAGGGTATATGCAGTTTACAAAAGAACTATAAACAACCATATGAAATAATTTTCCAAATCCCCGCTAACAAAAAAATAATGAAATCATATGATTTGACAATGTTGAATAATAATAATGAAAATCAATATCATAGTCAAGTTTTGCTTTATACTTAGAAAACTAACAAAGATGACAATATATACTAATGGTAAATTTGGCCAGTTCAAAGCCATTTTAAGGTCCTCATTTTGTGTTTTACAATTTGCCTGTTTTCCCTCCAAAGCAATCTTTGAGTAAGCCCTCCCTACGTTAAGACAAAGTTTTCCTCCTTCTTTCCACTTTTTTCAGTCCTTTTTGCCTCCCCCTCTAGCCTTCGTTATTGAGAGATAATATAGGAGTTATTTTTCTCTTCCTTGTTAGCATTTGATTGGATTGTTGGCACATCACATACCTCTATTTTCTTCTTCCCCTCGTTTTTAATGCATCCTCTGATTTTGTAATTTAGACCCACAAAAAAAAAATATTGATTCACTTGTAGGCAGAGTATTGTGAGATTTAGTCCATAATGTTTCAGAGCTGATTCTCCTCCATTATTTATAATTGACTTCTGTTTTCACTCTGTTTTCCTTGTTTACATTTAGGAAAAAAAAGACACTTAATCATCTATCTCTCTCTTGGTATTTTGTTGTTGTTACTGTCCTTCATTGCTCAGTTACCGTTCTTGGATTTCCTTGGCATTTGAGAAGAAAATAATCTTTTCAGATATGATTTTCTTTCTAAAAACATTTTGAATACCACTTTATTATTTGATATCCATCTCTTTTTTCATAGCTAGGCTCAGATTTCATTCTAGGCTACCTCTTTAGATTCATTGCTCTTTGGAAAGCATTATTCCACTCCTTCTTGTGTTTTCTGGCTCCTTTGTTTTTGAAGATATTTCTCCCGACTAGTCACTTGCAGAATTTGTTAATTTCTCAATAAACTTGTTAAATTTAATGAATACACATCTTGGATTTCGCAGCTGTATGTGTGTGTGTGTGTGTGTGTGTTTCTAGAATGGTCTATACATTATTTTAATTGACACTGGTTTGTGTTAAAAATTCTAGAATATTTTCTTGTATTATTTTTTAGATTATAGTGTTCAGGTTTTTTGTATTTTGTTCTGGGAGACTGCTCATCATTATGTTTCTGAGCATCCTGTCTTTAAGATTAATATATTTTGCTTGTATAGATAGCATTGCTTTTTGTTTTTCTTCTTCCAGATTTTCCTTCATTTCCATATACTTGTATTCCCCAAAAGTGGTCTTCTTTTGTTCATTTGTTGAGGCTTGCCACCACAGATACAATTTTTTCTATTTTACATGGTGGTGGTGGTGGTTGCTATTCAGGCTACACATCCTGCTCTCACAATCTCTTTTAAACCACTGTGGAACAGCATAATGGAGTTCCATGTTCTCCTTAAAACCTGAAGTCCTCTCCCTCAGGTGTTGAATCATTTTCCTTTGTTTTACAATATATATTCATAGATGCATGATCTTGCTTACTATTTTCTTCTGCTGTTACTCTCTTCCCTCCTGATTTATCTTCTTATGCTAAAGGCATTTGAGTTTTCTTCCTCCTGAAATCATTTGTAATTTAATTCCTTGTTTTCCCTCATTTCCCAACATTGCTCGCTATCTGATTCCCTCCCCACTGGAGATAATTTACCTGGGGGCTACATCACAACGTGTTTAAGCTTCCTCAAAGTTGGAAGTTCATACTTAACCAGACTACGTCACTGCTCCAAGTAACTTCTGATGGGTTATAGCCTGCCCCAGTTAAATGCTGGGCTCTTTCCCTAAGGCATAGTGGGCTGTTTTATACCATTCTCTTCCCTCACTCCCCTGTCCCAACATATCCTGCGTTTTTCTTCCCTTCCTTGCTTTCTGGTCAAGTAAAACAGAACACTGCCATGCTATAACTATCATAGCCTGAAAAAAATTTCTGTCTTACAGAGTTTGTATCTCCATGGTACTAGGGGGAATTGGGGATCATGATGTAGAGTTGCACTGTATTACAAGTCCAGGTATCCTGGTGAGTTGAATATCAAGGGATGATGTCTAAAATAATAAAATTAAGGACTGAGAGAGGAATGTACTGGAAGAAAGGGAAAGAAAAGGGTTGAATGGAGTAAATTATATCACATAAAAGACAAGAAAAAGCTTTCACGGTGGAGAGGAAGAGGTGGTGGTGAGAAGTTAAATAACCTTGCACTCATCAGAATTGGCTCAAAGAGGGAATAACATACACACTCAATTGGGTATAGAAATCTATTTTACCTTAAAGGAAGGTAGGATGGGAAGTTATTAAGAGAAGGGCAGAGAAGCAGTGGTGATAGAAGGGAGGGAAGATTGGGGGAGGGGATAGTCAGAAGCAAAACACTTTTGAGGAGGGATAGGATGAAAGGAGAGAGAGAATAGAATAAAAAGGGGAACCATATGGAGAGAAATACAGTTATTAATTGTAACTATGAAAAAAATTCAAGCAAGTTTCTCTGATAAAGTCCTCATTTCTCAAACATATAGAGAACTTAGTCAAATTTATGAAAATAAGAGCCAAACCCCAAATGATAAATGATCAAAAGATATGATCAGTTTTCAGATGAAGTAATTGAAGCCATCTATAGCCATATGAAAAAAAATACTCTAACTCACTATTGATTGGAGAAATGCAAATTAAAACAATTCTGAGGTACTTACTACCTCATACCTATTAGATTGGCTAATATGACAGAAAGGGTAAATGACAAATGGTAGAGGGGATGTGGGAAAAAATGACACATTAATGCTTTTTGGTGGAGTTGTAAACTGATTCAACCTTTCTATAGAGCAATTTGGAACTATGCCCAAAGAGCTATAAAACCATGCATATCCTTTCACCTAGCAATACGACTAGTAGGTCTGTATCCCAAAAGAGATAAAAAACAAAAAAGGAAAATGACCTATATATATAAAAATATTTATAGCAGCTCTTTTCTGGGGGAAAATAAAATTAAGGGGATGTCCATCAATTGGGGTATGACTGAACAAGTTGTGATATGTGATTATGATGGAATACCATTGTAGTATAAGAAATGGTGTGCAGGGTGCACTCAGAAAAAGCTGTAAAGACTTGCATGTGCTGATGAAAAGTGAAATATACTATGTACAAAGTAACAACTATATTGTGAGATGATCAGCTGTGAATGAGTTAGCTATTCTCAGCAATACAATGATCTAAGACAACTCTGAAGGACTAATGGTGAAAAATGCCATCCATCCCCAAAGAAATAATTGATGGTGTCTGAATACAGACTGAAGCATACTTTTTTAAAACTTTATTTTTCTTGAATTTTATTTTTTGTCTGTTTTATTTCACAACATGACTATTATGGATATGTTTTGCATGACTACACATATATAACCTATATTGAATTACTTGCTTTCTCTATGAGGGGGTGTGGGGAGAGGGAGGAAGGGAGAGAATTTGGACCTCAAAGTTTTAAAAACAAATGTTAAAATTGGTTTTACATATATATGGGAAAAATAAAATACTAAATAAAACAGTAGCAGATTCCATAACACACAAAAGGACAAGAAACTATTTTTTAAGGAATTAATTTTCAACTTGGACTCTGAGCTGGACCTGCTGAGTGACAAAGGTGAACACCTCTAAAGGGCAATAAAGTTATCTTTGTTATTTTTTTAGATATCTTATATAACTTCTTATATGTTCTTTGTATATGTATGTGTATATATACAAATACAAAGAACACATAAATTTATTATTCCATGTGTCATAGACTCCCAGGAATAGAGAACTTTACACAAGCACACACACACACACACACACACACACACATATACATACATATATTTGTATATATATATAATATACAGAGAGAAAGAGAGAAAGAGAGAGAGAGAGAGAGAGAGTATATTACTATGTCCACATCTTGAATATATACTAACAAAGTATGTATGAGAGGAACTATTTTGTAATGAATGGAACATTGCAATTTGAGTTAACAAGGCCAAAAGTTACAGACTTGTCTCTGATAGAACCTATATTATCCTGAAGTCATTTAACTTCACAGATATAATTTACTCATTTGTAAAGTGGGGGTAATAATGAAAACAGTTTCAAACAGTTGTGAGGAACAAATGAATAATCATAGGCCAAGTTCTTTGTAAACATCAAAGCACTATGAAATATGAATTATTATTCTTTAATATATTGAGCTGTATCATAGAAGGCCAAATTAAGGGGGTCTGCACTACTGTATGTAGAAAATCTATCAGTTGCGTGACAATTACACACAGGCCAGGAGCAGAGAAGAGGGCAATGTAGCCTCTACAAGGGTATTTTCCCAGTGATTTGGGATGTGTCAGTGCCACTGAGAAAGGGTCACATTAGGTCTGGGTTTAAGAAGAGAAGGAAACTACATATTCAGTTTATTAAATGCATCTCCAACTCCAGTCTTCACTAGATGATTTGATGTAATTCAGTAGGTTGGCTAGAGGTACTCTCATAATGAAAAACCTAAGGAAAAACTGCCAATAGTATTGCACAAAACTGAAGAATGGTTACTGGTCTTTTGTTGAGGCTCCACTAAAGGAATTGGAAGACTAGGTTAAACCCCTTTTCTGGGTCTTTTGTTCAGAACCCTAAGATTATTTTAGTCTCTGTAGGGTTATAATCTCCTGCCAGGTAAAGTAGATCAATATGGCTGAAGCTGGGACTACCATTCTCAGAGAGACTTACTTGATTACATGATCAAATAGTCCATATGGAGCCAATTCCTCTTCCTTTTTTTAAATATTCAGTCTTGTTTCTTGTGCAGGATCTTTGGTTTAAAGCTATAGATGAATACAGTATCTAACTATTCTAGACTTGACAGTTCTGAGAGCAGAATTTGATTTTCATCATTCCCATATGATGGATGGATTATTGAACAACTTTCTCCAAAACTATTAGAAAAATGAGGGAGCAAGTTATTTTCTGACTGAGTACTTCACAATTTTTTTTCAGTTCCGTACTTCAGGACATTGCCTCCTGGATCACTAGTTCAGATGAAAGTGGGTGCCCATCAATTGTTTCAATTGCCTCTAGGATTCCTGGAATACCTGACTTCTT
This sequence comes from Trichosurus vulpecula, assembly GCF_011100635.1. Lineage (NCBI taxonomy): Eukaryota > Metazoa > Chordata > Mammalia > Diprotodontia > Phalangeridae > Trichosurus > Trichosurus vulpecula. Next base: position 205,254,555 of record NC_050574.1, on the reverse strand, counting down.
TGAGCCAGAGTTTAATCTATAATAAATATTAAGAAAAGCCTTGGAGTAAGATGGGGACTTCAAACAACTGGGTTCTGGTAGCTTACACGAGCAGATCAGAAAAAGCTGAGCCATGGGTTAAGGTTGAGAATTGATCAGTCTGGGGGAAAGAAGAGGTCTTCTTGTGATCTCCCCATCTTTCCACCCATGGCAATGAGTAGGCTCCCTTCCTAAATGTAACCCTTTGCCTCTGCATCAGGGGTATGTCAGACCCAATGTGTTCTCAATAGCATTGTCTCCCCTCTATTATTCAAATGGTTGCTAGCAAGCTGGCTGGGAGAAAACTAGAGGATTCATCACAACCAAAGGGAGGATGTCATATTAGTACATTACTGGATAAGCACAGACAAAAATGCATTAGCCACATCCATTAGGTCTACTTTATTGCAACTGAGTATAGCCAACCTTTCCAGAAACTGATCCACCAAAAGAGTTTTCTTCTATGCCAAGTCCTAAATTAAGGTCCAGAAGGAATTACCATGTAGTCCCTTGCCACTGAAACTGGCAGTTCTGTTATTTGGAAGCCTCATACCTTAAAGGATGTCAAAAGTTTCATTGATCTTCTAAATTAACCTTTCCACATCATTTAACAGGAGGATAATTTTCTATGTAGTAGTTAGTGGCCAAAGAGTAACCTGCCTTACAGGCTAGTCACGAAGAAAGATACTGTGGTTCTGGACAGTAGGGAACATCTGGGGATGGAGGTTCTGGGATAATTTGCACTGGACCAAGAGCTCCAGGACTTCTTTTACTTACCTGATGAAAGAGTTCAAGGGATTCATTACGTTGCCAATAAACATTGACTCTAGTGTTTTATGGAGCCAGTGTTCATATTATTCAAGGTGGTAAAAGTGCCCTGAATTAGGGTAGTGTGCTGCAATTATTAAGGCATTTCCAAGGTCTCTGAAACCACATTGGAGACTTACAAGGTAACATGTAGCTCAGTATTTATCTGCCAAAAGTAATTTTTGCTTCAAAGGACATTAGTCAATATTGTTGGATATTCTCTAGGGGATAAAAGTGAGGGGTCAAGCACATGCCAGTTATCCAGTTATTAAGGCATCCAAAAAGCTTCACGGGAAACTTCAGCCAGGGAAAGATGGGCAGAATCCAAAACCACAGTACAAAACAAAAACCAGTCTAGGTCAGGAACCAGAGTTGCTAGAGAAAGCCAAATTTGAAAAAATAAGGAAGGGGAAGCCAGGAATTGGAATTGGTGATTTCAAGTCTCCTTGCTTGGTCTGATAGACATCCAGAGCCATGCTTCCAGAAATGTCAGTGACATGACTGTGTGATATAACCTAACTCCTCTAAGTTGTGCCCTGTGGCAAGTACTCTTAACCCATCCGATACTGGAAATGGCAGTGTGCTAGTAGGACCTATTCACACCTCAATTCTTTCAATGAATACAGACTGGACCTATGATTTCATTGTTTAGAAAATTTGTGGATGGGAAAACTTTTGTTAATGCACCCATTCTGCAACTTAGGGCATTTAGAGATCAAACGACTTGTCCATGGACAAACACACGGTATATGTCAGAGGCAATACCTGAACCCTGGTATTCCTCATCTTGAGACTGGCCTCCATTCTGACATCCTGCCTCACAGCTGCTTTCACTGTGTTGGTGAAGCTATGAATATAGACAAGCACTTCATTTGGAAGAATTTTAAATATTGTCATTTCTATATAAATTAAAGAGATTCCCTCTAGATTGCACAATATTTTAGGGTCAAAAAATCTGATCCCTGGGTTATAACTACAAAATTTCCTCACTGGGGAAAATCCTTTACAGGTTCAGAGAGACACTGAAATGAACAATGAGAAATAAAAGGAAAGAAAGAGACATGGTAGGAGAAAGATGCCTGATTTCCCCTGAATGAATGAGCATCAAGAGAAGCTACAGTTCAGGAAAAAGTTATTGAGTTTGTGAGAAGCTTTTAAGAAATAAAATCTAAGATAGGAGGCAGTAGTAATAACCGAAGGAAAATAAATTTGACCCTTTAGGTATCACTAAGACTTAGTGGAATGAGACCCGTAATATATATTAAGAAGCTATATGTATATGATGAAATTCAAGAAGCAGCAAAGTAGAAAATGAAACTCAATGAAGGGACAAAAAGAAAGAATTCTCTAATCAGGAAATACTACAGACCACCTGGACAGAAGTAGAAATAGAAGAGAAGTTTGAGAAACATCGACAGCCTACCCCATAGTTAAGATATGGGAGAACATTGATTGTTTTGGTTTCTTTTACCAGACTGTAGTTTCAATGGAAGAGAGAGATCCCAGTGAGGAACTTCTTCTATCAGTGCAGACTGATTCCTTCTCTGCTATAATCTTAGAGAGGTGATTTGTAACACTAAGAGTGTAAACACTAAGACTTGCCTAAGGTCACAGAGCAAATGTACATCAGAGGCAGAACTGGAGAGAAGATCTTTCTGAATTCAAGGCCAGCTTTCTAACCACTTTGCAATGATGCTTTTCTTAGTAATGACAGGAAAATTTAATTATCCAGGCATCTATTGAGCCACTTTTTTTGCCAAAGGCAAAGCAGTTAACAATTTCTTGAATTGCTTTAATGACAATGTCATCCAAAAGGGGAATTTCATTCAGATTTTATATTTATTTCTGAAATTCAACCTGATTCACATAAATAGGAAGTAATTAGTAGCAGGGACAAAAAAGATGAAACTTTTGGGGAAAGTAATTACTTCCTCCTACAGTACATGTTGTGAAAGAGATGAAATCTGAATGTAATCCAACATAAATTCTAGACTTTGGAAGAATATATTTGAAAAGATTCAGAGGAAGTATAAGTAGGATAGACTAAAATTACAGAAGAAATTAGATATAGTAAGATAAGAATCTCTCAAGAAATAAAACAAGCAATTCCTTTAAGAAGGAAAAATGGGAGTTGTCTGAATAAACCAACTAGGGTAAATAAAGAAATTAAGCAAATTACAGTTTTAAATTATGCACAAGAGATGGGACAAGGGCAAGTAACAGGATGAATGCAAAACATGTGTCACTATTCCTCTAAGAAGAGCATTAGAAATGCTAAGTTTAGAATAGACTGGTAAAGAAAGCAAAGGACAACAAAAAACCAAGGAAGGAATGGGATGGGGTGGGGGAGCATTTTCGATGTGCTGGGAAAAGAAGAAAATGAAAAGAGAACATAGGACCACTACTTAGGGTGGATGGGACAATGATAACACACAACAGAGAAAATACAAAGCTGGTTCAATTCTTTGTCTGTTTTTTTCTGCCAATGAATATGAATTGTGAACTGGAAATTATAGAAACTTTGAAAGGACTGATAGGGAATTGATTCCCAAGATAGGAAAATATTCAGTGAGCAACTGAACTTCCCTTGAAAGTACTGAAAGAAGTGGTAGAAGCAACTATTAAGCTATTTTGGTGATATTTGAAAGATTCTGCATACTGAGAGGGATATCAACAAGCAGTGTAAAATCAGTGGATAAAAGCAGGCAAATTAGAATTGAAATAAAACAAAAGCAAACAAACAAAAAAACTTACTAACAATTAAAACAATTTGAAAATGGAATGGGTGGGTTACCTAAGAAGGAAGTGAATTCCTGTTCACTGGAGTTCTTCTAGCGAAGGCTGGGTGACCACTGGTCAGGTGTGTTGTAACTGGGATTCTTTGTTGAGTACTGACGACACTAGATAGCCAGTGAAGTTCTCTTTCAGTTCTGAAATTCTGCAGAGACAAGAAGTACTTCACACTATTACAACTTATGGTAGCAAAGGGAACAGAAGCAGAAGAAGACAGTTTGGACCACAGTGGGTATGAGCTTCAGAGGCTCCACCCACATTTGGTTTAAAGAAAGACATAGACAATCTAACCTTGTACCACAGACAGTGCTGGTATATTATCATTATGTCAGTCCATTTTTCAGTGAGGTCCACAGCAAGATGGTACCAGCTGTTATACTTCTAAGGAAGGCAATCAGAAACTCATGTAGCATTCCTTTGGTTCCCTGGGTTTCTCATCTGGTCTATGACTTAGCTCCAGAATTAGAACATAGTGTAAATCAAAATGGGGATATGATGGAGATGGTATGTCCTATCTGTATCACCTGACACCAATGTATTTTATATTGAAGTTAGATGGTATAGTAGATAGAGTGCTCAAGCCTCAGAAAGACCTAGGTTCAATTCTAGCTTCACATACTTACTAGGTGTGTGATGCTTAAGTTGCTTAACTTCTGTTTGCCTCATTTTCCTCATCTGTAAAATAGTGATAATAGTACCTTCCTCCCAGGGTTGTTGTGAGGATCAAATTATACAACAACTAAAAAAACTTAGCAACTTTGTTTTTATTTTTATTTTCCTATGTGCCTGACACATAGTAGACACTATACAAATGGTGGTTGTTATCATCATCACCATTTTAGCCTTCATGTCTGAGCTCAGTGCAACAACACCGGTGAAGTTTTCCCAGCATCAGCCATATTCATGATAGACTTCTTTGGTCCCATTCATAATGCCCACTCTGACTCCCACCTAATTCCCCTATAAATTTTTCCTAGGGGGGAAATAGATTCTATATCAATTTACTTCACACATTATTAAATGCATTTTGTTGTTCATGTTTGAGTCCACAGTATCTTGTACATGTGTTCTGGCATTTAAATGAAATAATTAAGTATAGCATAACTTTTCCTAGTATTATCTTCCATATTTATAAATTTGGTACTAATACAACCTTTGTATGGGTATAGAGAGTTTCTGATTTTATGGTTAAAAGTATAAGCATCAAAGTGGTTCCATGCATGAGATCAAGATGTTATGACCAAAATACTCTTTGTTTTTATATGAATTTAAGTTAAATTCTCCAAATATAAATGCTTCATAAATAAGCAAGATGGGGTTAGACAGCTTTCCTCCATCTGATTAGCACAAGTGTCTACCTTGGTTGGCTAAATTAAATTGGCTAGGAAAGTTGATTAGAGGAAACTAAGAGGGAAGCCACAGTTTTGAAAGAACAGAACCTGAATATGAAAAGAGGCTGAGTCCCTTGATGATACTAAGAGAAAGTAAAGATGGTGATTGGAGCCTACCTTTGACTATTCCCTCCCATTTCATTAGAGCTGACTTCTATACAGTTCAGCCAAGACACGGTATGAGACAAGAAGAAGATTAATAATTCTTCCTGTGGCAGAACTGTGAGTATGACATCTGGTCTATGGTTGAGCTCCAGGATTCCTCAATTTTCTACTACCCTCTTTCTCTTGCCCACAAATTTAAGGCCATACCATTAAACACTATGGAAAAATGTCTCTTTGCCCTCTACCATAGGTTTACCTTAGCCTAAGCAATGAAAACTATTTAAGCGCAAAAGTCTTAACTGAATACTTATCTTTTAAAATCTAGCAGATAAGTGCTCATGGAAATAATAGAAATCCCATTAAATTTTCCTAGCTCCATTATGGAGACTGTTTAACTATTATCTAAGGGGTTAATCAGGAAATGTCCCCTAAAACTTGAGGTGCTTCCAGATTATTGAACCTCTGGAACTTCTGATTGATTTTCCTCACCTTCCAGTTTGAGGAATGGCTGAGTAAACCATGGTATATTAATATGATAGATAACTATTGCATTGTAAAAAATGAGGCCATAAGATGATTGCAAAAAGACGTGGAAAGATGTATACAAACTGATGCAGAGTGAAATGAGCAGAACCAGAACAATTTATACTATAACATCAAAATAAAAATGAACTTTGGAAGAATGAAGTGAGCCAAATCAGGAAAACAAAACATACAATGACAACATTGTAAAAACACACTTTGAAAGCTTGAAGAATGATCAATACCAAGACCATTTAGGATTCCAGTGAACCAATGTTGAAAATGCCTTATCTGTGACAGAGAAGGGATGGATTTGAGGTGAGCAATGAAACATATTTTTTGTGCACAGCTATTGAGAGTATTTGTTTTGCTTAAATAAACATTTGTTATAGGAAATTTACTTGTTTTTCAATAGTGTGGTGGGTGGGAGGTAGAAGAAATAAATTTCCCTTTAAAAATAGAAATATGGAAGTGCTCCAGATGTGAAATGTTGCACACATTTTATTATAAGTCTTAACTTCTTTGTTTTGTTACAAAAGATCTCTTATGAAGTCAGAATAATCTGTAAATAAGTGTAACATAAATCGAAATACAACAATAGAGTTATGAGGAGGAAGAGAAGCAAAGATGGTGGAGGTAAAAGGAGCATTCTAACCAAACTCTCCCAACATTCCCCTCTAAATAAAAAATACATGAAGTGAATTCTAAAGTGTGGCAATCAACAGGTGAGATATTTTTCCAAACTAGGACACTTTAGGAGGATAGAAATAGAAGCCTGTGGAATGAGGGTGGGAGCTGAGTTTTGGAGCAAAATGTAGTAGCAGAACCAGCTATAGGTTTTGGAGAATGAGGGAATGGCAGTAGCAGTGCTGGTGGTAGCAGTACCAGAAGTTCTCACTGCCTATAAGGGGATTAAACATTTGGTCAAAAAAAGATCACAAAGGAACACTGTGCTAGCACTGGGCACAGGGCCAGATGCCATTTGGCAATACCACTACTAGGTCTGTATCCCAAAGAGATCAAAGAAAAAGGAAAAGGACCTAGATATACAAAAATATTTATAGTAGTTCTTTTGGTGGTGGCAAAGAATTGGAAATTGAGGAGATGTGCATCAAGTTGTGGATATGATTGTGATGGAATATTATAATGCTATTAAAAATGGAGAGCAGGATAGTTTCACAAAAACCTGAAAAGACTTGTATGAGATTCTACGAAGTGAGCAGAACCAATAACATTTACACAGTAGCAGCAATATTGCAACAGTGATCACCCATGACAGACTTAGCTGCTCTAATCAATATAATGATACAAGACAGTTCCAAAGGACCCATGGTGAAAAATGCTTACCACTACCAGAGAGAGATATAATGCAGTCTGAGTACAGATTGAGGCATAACATTTTTCCCCTTCATGTTTCTTGCTCTTTGTTTTGTTTTGCAATATAGGTACTGTGGAAACATTCTTTGCATGACTTCACTTGTAGAATGAGTGTTACAATGCTTGCCTTCTCAATGGGTGTTTGAGGTAGTGGGAGGACTAGAGAGAAGCTGGAAATGAAAATACAAATTTAATTTTTTCCATCTAAAACACAACAATTAAACTGAAAGTTACTCCAAAAAAGTACGTCTAATTAACTCTGTTACTAAGGCTTCCTCCATCACATATTACTTTCTTGGTTTTGAGCTGTCTCCTAGAGAAAGGGTTTCAGTGACTACGGTTCCCTTCAAGATGTGTGGGTAGGCTCCTAGGAAGATGAACTCTGTTCAGTGTAGTCCCACTCTTTGTTGGCATATAAAAGTTAGTCAACAGAGATGATCAATCCTTTTTGGCTTATTTCTCAGGCTTGTGATATTTTGAAAGATCAAAAAACGTGCAGAAGAGCTAAGATCCATGACCTCGAGTCTTTGGTCTGAATTATTAATGCTATCTTGGGGCAAAAACACATAAAATCCTCAAGTCCTTGCCCACATAGCCTCAGAGGGGCATCATGAACAAGATAATTATTAAACTCTTACTACCTACTTAGAGAAGTTAGATAAATTATTTAATAGGAAACTGGAACCTCAGAAATATCTTGTATTACTGATTGCCAACAACTGACATAATATAAGATAAAATACATATGACAGAACACATGTCCAAAGACGACATCCTTATATGTGTAATTGTGAAATTAATTCAGAGAAGTATGTATTAAAAGTTATTTAGCTTCATTTCCATGATATTGCAGTGAGTATAGTTGTCAGTTTTCCTAAGTTAGCTATTAGCAGTATCAATATTATAAAAACATTAACATAATAAAATACTGACAAGCCAATGTAATATGTATTTCTTATGCTGTTTTACACAACGTTTCAGATATGCCATTTAAATGAACAAGTATATAATAATAGTCATTATTATTATTCATCCTTATTATTATTATTACTATCTTTTATGGTGTTTAACGTTTGAAAGCACATTTATAAGTAGTCTCTCCTTAAATCCTCACCACCAGATAAGGAATCAGGAGCTACCAAGGGTTAAGTGACTTGCTCATGGTCACATAGCTAGCTGTAGCTGAGGCATAATGAACACAGGTCTTTTTGAGTCCAGATCTAGCACTGTATTCACTGTATCATATAGCAGCCACACATATATATATACATACATATATACATATATATATATACACACATATACATATATGTGTGTGTGTGTCTGTGCGCGTGTGTGTGTCTGTGCGTGTGTGTGAGCAAAAGTTTTAAATTAACTCACTTTATCATATAGCAGCCACATGTATGTGTGTGTGTGTGAGTATGTGAGCAAAAGTTTTAAATTAGCCCTGAACAATTTCAGAACTGTTAAATGGTTTTTGGTAGTTCATTGCCAAAACCATCTCTCAGCCTCCATCTGAAATCTGGGAGCTATCTAAATGCTATAACCCCATTTTCATTCTAGACATTTTTCTTTTTTTAATTTATTTTTAGTTTTCAACATTCATTTTCACAAGATTTTGAGTTACAAATTTTTTTCCCATCTCTACCTCCCCCCCACTCCAAGATGGCATGTATTCTGATTGCCCCTTTCCCCAGTCTGCCCTCCCTTCTATCATCCCACTCCCCCTCCCCTTATCCCTTTTCCCCTTACTTTCTTGTAGGGCAAGATAGATTTCTATAACCCATTGCCTGTATATCTTATTTCCCAATTGCATGTAAAAATGATTTTTTAACATTTGTTTTTACTTTGAGTTCCAAATTCTCTCCCTTCTTCCCTCTCCACCCACCCTCCTTGAGAAGGCAAGCATTTCAATATAGGTTATACATGTATCATTATGCAAAACATTTTCATAATAGTCATTTGGGAAAGACCACTTCTGACAGACATTTTTCTCATAGTACATAATACACAGCTTGGCACATAGTAGGAGCTCATTGAATGTTACTAATTAGAGTCTAATCATTTATAAACATTTAGGGATGCTTTTATTTTACTTTGTTCAAATGAGTACATAGTTTTCTTATGAACAATTACTATGATGCTCAGAGTGCCTCTCATTTGCTCACAGATATTTTTCTCCTTTCATCTGGAAATATTGATCTTGATGTGTTTGCCAGTACCACAAATTCAATATATTACCAAAGAAAACTCATCACTTACATTCAAAGCCTGCCTTACCATCCAAATTCTTTGATGTCATGTAAGCTCACACACTCTTTCATTCATAGTATCATAGGTTTGGATCTGGAAGGGAACTTAGAAGTAATTCTACCTAATCTTTTCATTTTGCTAATGAGGGAACAGATATAGAGAGCTTAAGTGACTTTCCCCAGAGTTATACAGCTAGTCTAAGAAATAGCATTTATTCTTTTTTTCCTTCTTTCAACCCATTTCTCTCATCTAGTCCATGTCCATGTTTAACCAATGTCTATCTACCATATTGTAAAATGTATCTTCATATTTACAGTGGCACCGACCTAGTTCAGAGACTTCTTATAACCTACCGTAGACTATTACGAAAGCCACTCAACAGACCTAAATGTTTCCAGAGCTCCCTTTCTCTATTCCAACATTCCCAGAGCTACCAATAGTCTAGTACAAAAATCTTCATTAGTCACCCTCACACATGGCCTATAGAATGAAATAAAAATTGCTTAGCCTGACATTCAAGGCCTTCCATTAAATTATCCTATTCCAACTTATATCATATCACTACCCATTCACATGTTCTATATTCTACTTATATTTAAATTGCAGTTGCCTGATCACATCCTAATAGCTCACAACTTACCTGTGCAAATATTATCCATACATAATTTGAGATCTCTTTTAAAAGACCCCCTTACAGATATCTGCTTTCAACATTATCAGCAATCTCAAACCAAAGAAGAGAATAAGATCTAAGGAACTAGAGGCACTGAATACAGAGACAATTGCTTCCAAGAAATTTATTAGAGAAGAGATGGATGACTCCTAAATCTATCTCTCCAACCCTGGACCCAGGGGTAGGAGCTCCAGGTCTTCATTTTGAGCTACTCCTTTGCACATCTCTGGCTTAATAATAACTCATATTTATAAAGCACTTTAAAGTCCGTGAAGTGCTTTCCTTTGTGCGGTAGGTAGAAGTATTAGTATTATAATCTGAACTTTATAGACGAAGAAATTGAGGTGAGAGGTTCAGTAATTTGCCCAGTTTCTACAGCTCCTAAAGGTCTAATGTGAGATTCAAACCAATTTCTCCTGACTTCAAGTATAGTGTTCTATCCATTATGCTAGCCAGTTTTACAACTCAACATGTACAAAATCAAACCTATTATTTTTGTCCTAAACCTTCTTCTGTTTCTGATTTCACTCTAACCGTGCCGTTACAATTCACTCACCACAAATTAAATGCAATCTTTCACCTCTCAGCTTACCAGGATAGTGATCATTGTCAGGGGAATCAATACATTAGAATTATCCATAGCAGAGTTTTACTCTGTTCACAAGAACCATGGCATTTGGATTTAGCATTGAACACAATCACATGCATATACAGAAAGGGGCCAGGGGAAAGATATTTTTTTATCTACTTCACTTTGGATCAGTTACCAGTTCTTGTCAGTTCTACTCACACAACATCTCTACATTCATCCCTTTATCTTTATATCCCTTGCCACTAACCTGGAATATTGTGATCTCTTTTCTATTTCCTCTTCTTTCCAATTCAACCTTTGTACCACTACTAGAGTAATCTTTTATAAGCATAGATCTCTTTATGCTGATCTTTTGCTCAGTTATCTTCCTTACTGGCTACCAAATAAAATAGAAATTTCTATAACTAGCATTCAACGCCCTCCCCAATCGGGTACCACCCTACCTTCCCAGTCATCGAATATTAGTTAATGTAATATTCTTAATATACATTACTTAATGTAATGTAATGTACTTAATGCTCCAGCCCAACTGGTTATTAATGGTTTCCCCTAACATACCCTGAACTTTCCAGCCTCCATATTTTTCCTCACATTATTCCCCATGTGTTGAATGGCCTCCCTTCCCCTCTTGATTTAATGGATTTTTGACCATACTCTAAAGTCCCATTAAACGCTACTTCTTCCGTGAAGCCTTCTTTGATCTGACCTTTTAGTGATGATTTATATTGTCATCCAAGACATCACAGAGCACTTTGCTTTATAATTCAATATGATTCTCTAATGTACTCTAGGAATTATGGACATGCTAACCATTTGTATGTATGTAAAATATATGTATGCTCTATCCCTCTACTTTAGGATTCAAATCAAATTCAGGATTTCAATCTACATCTCTTGAATCTAAGTCCAGTGTTCTTTACATTATAACACACACATGCACAAATATGTATATACACATGTATACACACATACACATGTATACATATACATACATTATAACACATATATGTAGATATGTATACACACACATACATATATATATATACTTCAATTTCTTTGAGAATAAAGTTTAATTAAATTTTATCCCCTGTAGCACCTAACACAGAGCTCTGTATGCAGTAGCTATTTTATAAATGGGTCAGATTAATTTAATTCATTTTTAAAAAATATTTATTTTTAACATATTTTAATGATGACATGTTATTTTATCATAGCAATTTCCTCATTTGTCAGATCTGGAAACTGAGGCATAGAGAGGGTAAGTGACTTGCCCAAGGTTACAAAAGTAGTAACAGAGCTAGTTTTCTAAGCTAGATATAATAGTTCCTCTGACTCTAAATTTGGCCCCTTTTCCACCACACTACTCTAATAGGACTATTTCCAAAAACAGCAATATTGCAGGCACCTATCGTTCATCCTAGGCTCCTTTAGCCCCTTCCTTTAAATAGATTGACAAAAAGGTCATCATACATCTCACATATCAAGGAGTTGTGTTGGTGGTGGTTTTTCTGTTCCTTTTTTCCCCCCAGGAACCAACTTTCTGCCTGCCCTTCCCTTTTCCTTATCAGGTGCCACACAAAAGGCTCTCCTAGGAAATAAGGAAGCTCCAAAGGCCTCAGGAAAGGTCGTATATGGATATAGATTCTCTTTTCCATCAGAACCTACAGAGCAGAAGTTTTTAACTTTTTATGTGTCATGGACACTTTCTCAAAATGTTTTTTTAAAACAATTATAGGAAATACTACATTTTAGTTAGAGGTTACTAAAAGATGTATTTTTCCCCCATCCATTTCACAGACTCCCTGAAATATATCCATAAGTCAATGGAGCCCAGGGAAGAACCTCACTTCAGAGCTCTAATAAGCTAATTAGCTTATTAGAGAAGAATGAATCCCTCAGAATTGAGTCCTACCAACGTCTTCTATTTCAAAATAACGCCAAAAGCAGCAAGTGGAGATCCTAGAGTGACTATCCCAAAAACTGTTGAACAGGGGTCTTTCATCTATGTCTGCACCTCCTTGAGGTGGCTGCTAAGTGAGACTAAAATAGAATGTTATGGTTAGAAGACAGAAACCAAAGGCATGGTTGATTTCTACCAATCAGGGCATCTGAGTTCAAATCCTTCTTTCAGTGCATCTTATCTTTGGGACCTTGGATAACCAACATATATAAATTTAGGGGATTGGATTACATAGCTTCTGAGGTCCCTTTCAGCTTGAAATCTATGATTTCCACCTAGGAACCTCTTCATATCCTAGCAATAAAACTGCCTTGTTACTAACTATAAATGTCCTGTGTATTTTTTTTTTCTTTTTGAGAACCCTTACACTCTCTAATTTCCTTAGAACTGAGTGGAGACTTATACACTCCATTCTCCTTGTAATTATATTTACATGTGTATAGTTATTAATCTCCCCTCTCCCCACCCCAACCCTACCACATACCAGATTTTAAAAACAAACCTTAAAGAAAATTTAATTCAGAAATTCTCTCAAGCGAGGAAATCAGATTGAAAAGAAAAACACTTGGGCAGAATTACATTTTAAATGAAAAAACAAAACACTGAAATCAGCTCTAAAGGAAATGGCTTTCTTAGCTATATTTGAAGATTCATTTCTACTAAGTACAAGAAGATCACACTAAATAAAGAAGGAAATTTCTCACAGCAATGATGTCACAAAGTTTCAACAATTGCCCAAAAGGCAATTTATTTATTTTGGAATCCTATTCTCTTACCCCACCTCATACATAAATATTTACCTTTTTTCCAATTTCATGGAATCATATTTTTTTAGAGAACGAAAGTCATTAGAATGTTTCTTTAACATCCTACTTGTTTTTAATTTTTAAAATTTGTTTAGTATTTTATTTTTCCTCAGTTAACAAATTTTTAACATTCATTTTTAAAACTTTGGATTCCAAATTCTCTCCCTTCTTCCCTCTCCACCCCACCCCCATTGACAAGGCAAGCAATTCAATATAGGTTATATATAGCATCCTACTTTTATGAGAGGCAGCATGGCTTTGAGGATAGATAAATGGCCTAGAGAATCAGGAAGACCTAGCTTTAATTTCAGCCTCAACAATCCATTGGCTGTTTAACCACTCATTGAGTCACTTGATCTCTCAGTGAAACTATCTAAGCCCATAAATTGCAGGAAAAGTGACAGCCTGCATTGATAGATTGAGCCTCCTCATCTGAAAAGTTCCGAATTCTAATTACAATCCTTATCCCTTAGCAATAGTGTTAATCTCAAAAGCGAAGTGGGGGCAAAAAGGGGGGTGGGAAGAGATACTAAACTAATAAAAGTACTGCAGGCTTCATGTTGACTTAGAAAACCACATATCATTATTATCTATGCTCTATTATTTTTATTTATTTTGTTAAATATTTCCAAATTACATTTTAATCTGGTGGAGGGGTGTTTGATTCCTCTGCCTTAGTCCATATTCTCATAAATAATTCTTAGAAGAACATGGTATCTTGTACACATTACACGCTCAATGAATATTTGTTGACTTTAGTTGAGGTGATTTTAGCTAAGTCTATGAAGAAGTGATAATTTAGGAAGTATCCAAAAACAGTACAACAGTTTGTGCTTTCTAGAAGTCTATAGCTATCTATCCCACTGATATTTTCTCTTCTCATTTATAAGCAACAACAATGCCACCTTTCCATGCTCAAAGGTAATGAAATTTTCAAGTCAAATATTTTAGCTTACGAAAATCTGTAGCACTAGTGCATATGAAAATAGTCATTCTTTTGCTTTTTGGGGGGAGGAGGGGAGTTGATCTGTATATTGCCAATGTGATACCCACAGCAGCAGCTATGAATATGCTGGCATATTTATAGGTTTGAATCACAAGATATAACAGACTCTATAGCTCAAAGATGGAACCAAGACATTTATTCAAACATCAGAAAGCCAAATCCATCATAGTAATAAAGAAGTCTATATATATTAACAATGCAGAGAGCATGTCCATCCGCAAGCCTTCCCTCAGTCAAGCCTCCCCACGAATAAGCTCCCTTAAGCAAAATCACTCCCTCTCTCACTCACACTAGCTACTCTGGCTCGCTCGCTCGCGATCTCTCTCTCTTTCTCTCTCTCTCTCCCAGCTCTGACTGCCCTGTCTCACCTACTCACTTCCTGCTCCTCCCACCACAGGCTCATGTGACTCAGGCTTCCATGTGACTCAGGGGCTCAAAGCAGGTCACATGGGCCTATTAATGGATGGGAAAGATCTTCCCATTGCATTAACATTACAATCTAGAACTATGAATGCATTTGTGTAAGAAGCTCCCTGTGAGAGAAGTACCCACTCAGAGCTCCCTCTCAACCCACCCTGACATCAGTGCAGATGAGCCTCTGTTCTTCAATTTAAAGTCTTATGGAAATATCTAGGGGTTGAGAGGATAAAAGATGTAGCCATGATCACCCAGTCTGTTTTTGTCAGAGGCAAGACATGAACCCATGCCTCACTCATTCCAAGGCCAGCATGGTAGGCACTACATGTGGTTGCCTCTCCAATAAGTCCATTTTCTGGTTAAAATCCAGAAGGCTTGATTAGCTAGCACCTGCTGGGGCAGAACTTGGCAAGAAGTATCAAAATATTGTCATTTCATTAACAATGTGAAAATGTTTAAGCAATAATCTGTGTTTGGGAATAAATCGTCTGGAAAAAATAAAACACATGAAATTCTTCTGTGCTTCAATAAACTTTATTAAGTACTTACTATGAGCCAGGCACTATTCTTGGTGTCCACAAAGAGCTTATATTATATAGGGGGAGGCATGATTTGCTGATTTCCCAACCTCCCTCCCTTTATCAGTTCAGTTCCAAGAAAAATAATTAAGCAACTTTTATGTGTAATGAGTACTAAGACAAAGCCATAAGACTCTTTCCTTAAGGAGCATGTATTCTACATAAGGCAAAGATCTTTCAAGGAAGGATAGAGCACTAAGGGAGAGGGGAGAGAGGTGGAAAAGAGATAAGGAAAGACTTTCCATGGAAGGCAGCACCCAGGCTGAGCTTTGATGGAAACAGAGATCAAGATGGGGTACCTAGAAGGCATGAGATTGAGACAGCATAGGTAGCATAGAAACATTATATGGAATATAGTGGTTTGGGGAAATTTGATTGGAATATAAAGTATGTGAAAGGGAATAACATGTTAAAAAAAAAACCTTGGAAAAGTAGGTTGGAGTTTGAAGAGATTTGGAATTCTACGCCTCACCAAAGCCACTCATCAGAAAATATGGACACCTTATTCACTTGCATTGGCCTTTTAATTTTGTACTGGGCCAGATCCAGGGGCACTAGAGGAAATCTCAGTTCTGTGTCATAGTCTAATTTATCTTACATATAAATAGGATCTTGGATCTAGAACTAAAAAGTGTCAGCGGTTGGATTTGATACCTTGTTTTCAGATTCCAGGGCTAGTACATGACAGAACCACTGTCCTGCTGGTCGTAAATAGATGCATTATATATAAAACTACACTGTAGCTTAGCTTACCACTATCTTACAGTGATTCTCTCTTTCAAGCAGCTGAGCTGGAGGGCCCTCAGTAAGGTGCTACCTACATACGGCACCACCCTATGTGTCTATTGAAGTGAAGTGGTTTTCATAGTAAGTGTTCCCAGGATACTGTACGTAAATTAAAATTCTGGAACTCAAATTATACTTTAAGTGCCCCAGGGAATTCATATTTAAAGAAACCCTGCTGTGGATGCTTTTATATAAAGTAAAGAGAACAATCATGTCCTCGTTTATTTTTTTAAATGTGTCACACTCTACAAAATACTACACTGTTACTCAATTGCAGCTCATAAATAATTAGGTGAAAGAGCCCTTGCTATTCTTCAATGAGAAAGTGCAATTGTAAAAGTCAAACAGCCCAAATCCTAACCATCTGAGGCTCTAAATGGATAGTTTTCTGGTACTAGGTCTTCTCTGTGCAAACCAGGCACCCAAATTCGTATTTAAGGACATCCTGATGTGTAATATTTTATAAATAAAAAACCTCCTGTAAAAAAGTCCCCTAATCTGTCTTTTTATTAAAAAGAATGCAGTATAATAAAATAATCTCTGGAACACTAGACAAGAATTAAGGGGCACATATCTGAAGGTGCAATAATAAAATTGATAACAATATCTTACATAAAGTTTGTTTTCAAGTCACTTTCATAGAATCCAATAATAAGGAACCTCAGAGGTTATCTAGCCAAACTCTTACTCCCAAACATGAATTCAAGCCTCTATAAGATCCCTGACAAGTGATCATTGGGGATGGGGAAAAAGTAAAAAGACACTTCCAAATGTCATGTTAGGTCATCCCTACAAATATCTAGGAGGGGGGAGGAAACCCCCAGTCTTGCCTTGGTGTTTGTGAGAAGGGAGAGAGAAAGAGAAATGAACTGAGATTGTTCTGTGAAGCCATTCATTTGCCTAAAATTGAATATGAACAGAAACAGATAACAGTGGAAGACCGGAGGGTCTAGAGAGACTGAGAAAAGCCAAACCCTGGTCTTACAGCTGAAGACCAAAGCAGAAGAGGCCAGCAGCTATGTGAAACAAAGCCATTGTGGTAAAATCAAATGAAGTGCCACTTGACCCAACCACTTATTTTTGCTTCATTTTTTTAAGAGTACCTACTAATGAAATTTCTGTGTTTTAAATTTGGTCCATCCTTTTTTTACCTTCCCTTGCTCAGCTTGGCTAGAAGCAGATGGGTGGCAGGTTACAAGTTGTAAAGATCTTGCTGCTTTCTATTCAAAAGCCTACTGTTTTACTGTGTTTGGGTTTCTAGGTTACATGATTATCTTAAATCATATGGCCATTGAGAATAAATTATTAGATCCCATGACTTAGAAGTCAAGTTTCCAGATAGTCCTCCACTGAACATGGAAACTTAGCTCAGTTCCACCTGGCCTCTCTGAGCTCTGGGTTCCTTGGGGAGAAGAGGGAGGGAGAGAGGGATTTCAAGGCAGCCAGAGTGCCTTTTAGGGACCAAACAATACAATTGCACCCCACTTAGCTGGATAAGTTATTAACTGATCATGTAAAAGCCTCCTGCTCTGTGTATTTACAGAAAGGAGAAAGATCCTCATTACTACAGTCTAATAACCTGGAGTACTCATGATCTACACCACCTGTCACAAACTGGGAAAAAATGTTAAACTCACTAACCTATAGTTTGAAAAACACAATTTCTTCTTTTGGTTAGCAAAAAAAAATCCTCTTCCTTTTCCATTAGTCTTCATTCCTCAAAGGTTACATACAGGGTTATGTGTGTGTGACTTTCTTAGGAACAATACTAGAAAATGGCAAGGAGTCTTACAGCTTTATTCAGCCTGCAACTGAATCAGGATTCCCATCTTATCGCAGAAATACCCACATAGTATAACTTTCCCAGTCCTCTGGTATAGCATAACCACAGTGCATGAATGTATCAATAAGGCAAGTGTCACAATGTCTATAGTTACAATGAATATGCCTCTATAGTTCTGTGTTGAAGAATATAAGAGACTCTCCATATAGAAGGCAGAAGAAGTAAAACATGTATTCAGACACCAGAGGATCAAATCTCAAAACCAATAACTCCAATTCAACACAGCAGCAATTACATCCAAAAACCAGTAAGTCTACTTCATTATAACAGCAAATAACTTAAAACACAATATCACAGCAGGGAGCCAAGCCATCCCACAACCTTCCCCTCTGAGGAGGCCTCAGAAATCCTAGCTGTTTACTTGCCTGTGTCCTTCTCCTCCCACAGTTCTGAGAGAGAGTTTAAGGGCTACCCTCAGAGTATATATACCCTTTTTAGAGCCCAAGGGCTTCACAACCATCATGACCTGATTAACAAAAGGGTGTGGGCCCTCCTATGAACAAGCATGCCCTAATCAAGCTTCCCTTAACTAGCTCCACCTGAGACCTATTAATAGGATTAATGGTAAGGGAAGATCTTTAATCACATTAATACCACAATGAGACAGCCAAGATAAAATAAAACAAACTATATTGAGTCTCCTTGTAACCTTCCCAGAAGGTTAGTAGAATAACAAAACATAAACACAAGCCAAGTAGAAGGGAAATCCTAAGACTCCTAGACTACCATGGCTATATTACATCACAGAGGCTTACCTAAACTGTATCTCTTATACTTAATGGGGAAATATTTTCAAAGTAACAGCATTGTTTATTATTGCTGTGTCAGTCTACTTAACATATCAGCAAAGGTAACTGGATCTTCCTCCTCTTAAATACCTTCAATGGAAGGCCATCTCCATACACTAAGAAAGGTAAAGCCCAATCGCTCCAAACCAAATCGACCTGATCCCTTCTGACTCTAAGGCTCCACTGAGTTTTCATAGTGAGAATTTCTAACCTAGCAATATATCAATAACATTGGAAATTATTTCAGTACCCTCCTGGGATATGCTTCATCTATGCTTAATGGGATAAATTCATTGAGGACTGCATGAAGCTCTCTTATTGTTCTATTCCTTATCACAGAATCTAAGAAGTATTTATTAAGCACTTCATATGTGTTGACTTCTACCTACTGTTCCTAGTTCCAGCCTCTAGGGCCAAGTTGAAAAAGCCTAATCCCTCTTCCTCATAATAGTCCTTCAAATGTTTGAGGCTTATTATAATGCCCTCTGCCCAGCTCTTCTCTTAGCCAAGCTAAATATAAACAATTCTTCAAAAGATCACTGAATATCTTATTTGCTGTCCCTTCATCATTGTAGCTGATTTCTTTAGATGAAATACTAGGTTTTCAATATCCTTCCTAAAATGCAACTCTTAGCATTAAACACAATAATCTAGATGTGATCTGACCAGGGTATAATATAGTAGAGTTATTACCTGCTTTGTTTTGGATACTGTTTCTTAGTCTAGGATAGTATAGCTTTTTGGTTGCCATGCCATTCTGTTGATTACAGCTCAACAGCCATTTTGCAGGCACATCTCTCTTCACCTCCTATACTTGTAAAGCTGATTTTTTTAACCTAAATGTAAAACTTCATATATCTTATTAATTACATTTTGTTCACTTCTTCTTTTACCTTGTCAAGATTTTTTTAATGCTGTCACACTACATTCTTTCTACTTTCAGATTATCTGCAAGCTTGATGCTTAGACCATATATGCCTTCACACACACGGGGTAGGGAAGAGGGAGGAGAGAGGGAGGGGAAGAGAAGGAGAGAGAGAGAGAGAGAGAGAGAGAGAGAGAGAGAGAGAGAGAGAGAGAGAGAGAGAGAGAGAGAGAGAGAAGCTTCCATTTCATCTTTTGTTAATGTTTTCCCTCTGAGATTACCTCCAATTTATCCTGTATATATTTTATATTGTCTTTATCTTGTTTGTCATAACATTGCTTGCTTATTTTCTCTTCCATTAGAATCTGAACTCCTTGAGGGCAAAAACTGTTTTTGCCTTTGTTTCTCCAATGCCTAGTACATCTCCTGGCAATGTGATAAGTTCTTAATACCAGATTAAGGCAACTCTGGGAGGTAGGTGCTATTATTATCAACATTTTATAGGTGGAGTACAGGGGCCCTAGTCATGGTTCCTGAGCAAGAAAGAGTGCTTGTGGTAGCTCTCAGTCAAGAGCCAGAAGAGTAAAGACCACACTCCTTGGATCATGCCACCTTGGAAGAACTGAGGGCTTGCAGTCTCCCAGAACTAGCTCTAAAAACAAACAAACAAACAAAGAAATCCTGGCAGGAATGAAAGTCTCTCTTGGAGATGAGTCAGGGAAGATGAGGTTAGAGAAGTCTGTTCCACCCCCCTTGCAGCCACATACAAGTGCAGCCCTTTGCCATACATGTTCCCTTTCTCCACTTGGGGCACCATATCCTTACTTGTGGATGCTCTGTCCATTAGAATGATGGGGTATAGGCTCTATGAACCCCCTTGAACTGTCCTTGAATCTTCCAACTGGATCTGATGTTCACCTGAGGCTATAAACTTTTCATTATCACTATGCCCTAATCTCTGTTACCTCTGGATTGTCCCCAGCCACTTCCCAATCTTGATCCTAGCAAAATCCCATTCTCTTGGTTCCTGGTGTCTG
This sequence comes from Trichosurus vulpecula, assembly GCF_011100635.1. Taxonomy (NCBI): domain Eukaryota; kingdom Metazoa; phylum Chordata; class Mammalia; order Diprotodontia; family Phalangeridae; genus Trichosurus; species Trichosurus vulpecula. The sequence goes on along the minus strand of NC_050574.1, from coordinate 205,233,938 downwards.
ACTTCTAGTCACCCCAGTCCTATCAAGATCTTTCTTAGATTCCTCTTCAAGATCCTCCCTGAACCACTCCTCCAGTCACCCCAGATTACTTGGCCAATCTAGATCCCTCCCACAGTCCTTCTGTATGTAAGATCCATCTCAGGCCTCCATGAATGTGTTCGGATTCTATCTAGCCTGCTTACAAAGGCTCAGATTCTATCAGGCAGGGTGGTATTAGTGCTACAAAGATGCTCAGATTCCTTAAGAGTCCACCTAATATGGCAAATCTTTAATAAGCTTTGTTTTCCTTTGGCTGAAAGAAGGCTTGGGTCAAATTCATTCAGGCAGGACCCATGTCACTATTTTGAGATCCCAACACCCCTAAACCTCAACTGGAATATAATTTTGGTTGCTGATGTTTTGTAAGATATTTTGGGGTTGGGAGGCTAGATCTTTTCTAAAAGCTGGAACAATATACTTTTGTCCTATTCAATTTTCATTTATGATTTCTTGAAATATAGCTCTGAACAAAAAGTCTTTTAAAAAAACAATCATTTTAATAGAGTCTGATATTTTCTCTACCAACCCATTTTCAAGAGCTATTTGTCTATGCCCTTTAACCCAAATCCCTCTTGCTTTCATTGAATGGCTAATAATAGGCCCTAGCCCAAGCCTCTATGATTCATTGTTTAGATTTCCATGGCTTAGAATGAGTGCAAATAACAATTGTTTTCTGTTCTAGGCAGAATCTTTAAGGGTCTTCCCCTCTGAGATTCTTATTTTGTGATGGGATTTTAGGCCATCTTTTTGTCTCAATTCTTACTTACCACTTAGGCACTGAAGGGGCATTGCTGCAAAAAAACTGAGGCCTGGGAAAAACCTTAATTTAATCAGGCTAACATCATCCACTGCATCCCAGGCCATTGACTTGATTTTTGTTTTGCCACTAGAATTCAGTGACTAGAAGACAGAGTAAGGCTGACCACTTTGTGCAGTTCTGCCTTGGATTTCAGTGAAATCCAATTCACTGGCAAGACATCACCCTTTTGATGTCATAGGTCCTCTTCAAGAAAGAAGAATTAACAACAAGAACAGATAAAAGATAGAAGCAAAATCAAAGTAAAATGGTCTTATTTTCTATCTATTATCTAGTACCATTTTGCCACCCATCCCAAGGAAGTAAGGCTTTTCATTTTTTGTCCTTTGTCTTACCTTCAACATAATTTTAAAAGGCCTCACTATGACTGTTAACATTTTATATAAATTAAATCTCTGCCACTTAGCTTTCTTAACACCATTCTTCCCAGATTCCAGAATTCTTTCGTATTTGTTCTTAGTTGTACAACCTTATTTCTTGTTTGGAAACGTAACTTAAATTTCTGGGCTCATCTGAGAGCTCTGTATTTGTCTCCTTAGATGCTTCTTTAATGGAAAATTTTTCCTTTTTGGAAACTTTTTTAAATTGAATCATTACAATTTCTTTTGTATATATTATTTTATTTGATCATCACTATAGTCTTCTTGGGAAAGAAAGACATATAACATGATGCACATTTTACAACAAATATAGAACACTCAGAGAAAGAACCCTGGACCAAAACTGAGAATACACGAACTGTTCACCTTTACACTGAAATTACCAAGTATCAGTGTTTATGTTGACTTGGTATGAAAGCTTTTGTCAAAGTCGTCATAATTTATTTTCTACTTCATCCTCTGCAATAGATTTTAATAGGTAAACTTCATCATTGTCAGTTTGCTTGCTCTTAACATGAATCCTGAAAGGCAAAATGACCACATTTCCCATGAACTGACATGTTTTATTGATCTTGATTACCAAATGAAGCCAAATCTACCAAGTCTTTTATCTACCTACCAGCCAACTCACTTCTTTGAGGAGAAGCTCAGACCCTTCCTTCCACATAGCAGCAAATTCTTTGTGTTCTGGTTTTCTTTACATAGAGAATGTCGATACTGATGTTCTGTTATCTCTCCCCATTTCCTAGCCACTTTATAATCATTCAGGTAGTGTCAGGCAGTTAGCCACTCCTGCTAAGCCATTGTATAAAGATTTATTTTTTAGTTCTTCCCCAGGAAATACTAATGATCTCCAAAGAAAGTAAGACTCTACTAAAATGTTCCAGGAACATGTCTTTGAACTTTCTCACAAAAGTTTCTGCCTGAGATAACACAAAGAATATAATGAATCTTGCTCAGATATTATTAGAGAATTCTACCTAAGCTAAAGAAAATTCTCATTCTTCCAGGTCTCCTGGGTTCAAATTCATAAGATGCCTGCAGGCTAAGAATCATTCATAGTAAACTCACTGTAGGTTCAGCACACATCATCTGGGCATACTTTTTGAATTGTTTAACTGATTCCACCCACTTCAAGTCACAGTGTATAGTAACCTCCTTGCATGTCTGCTATTTCCTGGGAATAATTGAATCTAAAAATAGATGTCAGGGGGAGAACAAATCCTTTGTTATTGATAGTGAATGTCACCTAACAGAACTCATACTCTGTGCTTTATTAAAATATTTCTATATAGCAGATATCCAGTCTGAAATTCTAAAGGTAGATAATGAACAAGGAAGGAAAGTGATTACTTCAGTTCCATGGTTATCTGTATTACTTTCAAATGGTTAAATTTTAGTATATTTAATGGTTTTCTCTATATTAAGGTTCTCTTTGAAAAATTCCATGGCAAAGATTTTATTCCTTTCTGATATAGCCACTTCATAGGAGGAACCAAGGGAATTTCTTTAGCTTATTTGTCAAATCTAAGGATATAAGGAACTTTGAGAGTATCTACTTTGAATATTTAAACATTGAATTGGTTTTCATACTACGTTTTCCTTTTAGAAAATCCACGAGATGTAAAAATTCTGTGGGATTTGAAATTTTATTGTTTGTTCTGATTTGTATTTTTTAATTTCTGTTGCCTTTTCAGATGTAGTTTTCTTAGGGTTTCACATTTCTTTTCTGACTACAGATATATACATGGACAGCAAAGTGTGAAGAACATTGGACTAGCAGTCAGAAGAGGAAAGGAAGAGTCCTGGCCTTGCCATTTCAGTGGCCCTGTGATCATGGGCAAGTCAAATAATTTCTCAGCCAGAGCATTCTCATCTATAAAATGGGGATGATAAAAACCAAAACAATGATTCTCAATACCAGTGAAATTCAGATGCAACCTTACCCAACGAATATGAGTTTCAAGTAATAATGTGGAGCAAACATTTGCTCTTTAAATACAATCTTTTTACTTTTTCTTTTTTGCTTAGTTTTGTAATTTTCACAAAGTCAGTAGCTTGCTCAACACTAGAAAGCATGCCTCTGCTCTAAAAAGTTATGTCCTTTCTTTTTATCTTATTTCTATTTCCATTCATGGGGTGGACTTTAGAATGTAAATTTAAACTATTATCATTAATAATAAGTAAACAAAGGAGAGGATGGATCTGATCTAGGGCAGTCTCCAAACACAGGAGGTGGCTTAAATAGTATGATTTAAAAAGTGTTGCTTCCAAATCCGTCTTCAATCTGTCTTCATCATCTGACGCCCAGTATTAAAGTCATTCCTTTTCTTAAGGTACTGTCTTTGGAAGACCATGTTAAAATACAAATGATTTGACCAATATTTAGTGTAAGCTCATACACACAAATATGTTAGCCACCTAGCAATCAGCCTCCACTTTTACATTAGTTTGAATTAGTCTATCAGAATAAATGAGTTGCTACCAAAGGTTCCAGAGAGACGAAATACAGGTAAGCTTTGATAGGAACTAAGAAGAAAGTAATGCATTTCAATAGGATGCCGTGAATGGGCATTCTAGAGGAGCCATAAAGCAAGAGGAGGGCAGTGGGGGCCTGGAAAAGAGAGAAAAGTAAGGAACACTGAAGACCAATATAATTTACTTCATATTTTTTCCACGAGCCAACTCTAGTGTTGATAACACATCCTCCTTTGACTCCAACTTCAACTTCCATGCTTAGGTATGATTCATGCTTACAGGCTATCTATTTTCCTAGCTGCAAATTTAAAGCATTAAGATTTGGGTGTGAAGTTTGGTTGAAGAGCAACCAATTATGTCTTCATAAGAATGATCAGGGAGTCATACTGGCAGAGTAAAAGCAGGGACTTGAACTCTACCCAAAATACCTCCAAATACTTGTAAAAAAATGAGTCTAAACAAATTCTAGAGCAGCAGAACCCACAAAATGACAGAGTGAAACAAATTTCCAGCCCAAGACAACCTGGAAGGTTGACAGGAAAGGCCAGTTACACCAGTCTGAGAGAAGAACTCAGTCCAGCACAAAATGCACCAGCACAGTCCAGGTCCCAGCAAACCCAGAGTAGGCTTCAGGGGACTGAATCATAGGCAGCTATGGCAGTTTCCAGATTTCTCAACTCACAAATACCAAAGACAACTTAGAAGGTCAGTAGGAAAAGACTGTTGGGCCTGGGTGAGAGAGGAGTGTGGGGTAGCCCCAGTCCTGGAGTGGTGGCTACAGTGGCTGGTTCCAGAGGTCTTGGGCCACAGACGCTGGGGGCTAGCTTATCAGAGGGGGATTACAGGGATCTTGCTGGCACTGAGACAGAATTCTCTTCCTTTGCCTATGCTTGGATCTGGGTCACAGACCTGGGTGGCTGAGCTGGGATAAGAAGGAGCACTGGTGTGGCAGAGCTTGTGGCAGCTGTGGAGAGGGAATATTCCTCATAGCTCCAAGGCAGAAAAGAGTGCTTGTGGTCACTCAGAGATCAGATCACAGCCATGAGAGGAGTAAATACCTCTCCTTTGATCATACCACCTTGCAAGAACTGAAAATTTACAGTTCCCCAGAAGTATCTCTGAAAAGAGCCAAACCAAACCCCTGAAGCTTGGGATAGTATATCCTCCACATTGGAAACAGAGCCCTAACTTAACAAAGAGTTAAAAGTCAAGTAATTGGCTGGGAAAATGAGCAAACAATAGAAAAAAACTCAGACTATAAAATCTTACTTTGGTGAAAAAGACCAAAACATCCAATCAGAAGAAGACAATGAAGTCAAAACTCCCACATCCAAAGCCTTCAAGAAAAAAATGAATTGGTGTCAGACCATTAAAGAGCTCAAAAAGGATTTTGAAAATCAAGTAAGAGAGGTAGAGAGAAAAGTAAGAAGAGAAATGAGAGTGATGCAAGAAAATCATGAAAAACAGGTCAACAATTTGTTAAAGGAGACCCAAAAATACTAAAGAAAATAACACCTTAAAAATAGACTAACCCAAAAGGCAAAAGGGCTCCAAAAAGCCAATGAGGAGAAGAATGCCTTAAAAAGCAAAATTGGTCAAATGGAAAAGGAGTTCCAAAAGCTCACTGAAGAAAATAATTCCTTAAAAATTAGAATGTTGCAAATGGCAGCTAATGACACTATGAGAAATCAAGAAAATATAAAACAAAACCAAAAGAATGAAAAGGTAGATGACAATATGAAATGTTTCATTGGAATAACCACTGACCTGGAGAAAAGATGCAAGAGAAAGAATTTAAAAATTATTGTACTACCTGAGAGCCATGATCAAAGAAAGAGCCTATAAATCATCTTTCAAGAAATTATTAAGGAAAACTTCCCTGATATTCTAGAACCAGAGTATAAAATAGAAATTGAAAGAATCCACCCATCACCTCCTGAAAGAGGTCCCAAAAAGAAGAGTTCTAGGAATATTAGAGCCAAATTTCAGAGTTCCCAGGTCAAGGAGAACCTATTGCAAGCAGCCAGAAAGAAATAATGCAAGTATCATGGAGCCACAGTCATGATAACACAAGATTTAGCAGCTTCTACACTAAGGGATCAAATGGCTTGGAATGTGATATTCTGGAGGTCAAAGGAGCTAGGATTAAAACTAAGAATCACCTACCCAGCAAAACTAAATATAATCCTTCAGGGGAAAACTGGACAATCAATGAAACAGAGGACTTTGAAGCATTTTTGATGAAAAGACCAGAGCTGAATAAAAAAATTGACTTTCAAATACAAGACTCAAGAGAAGTATGAAAAGGTAAACAGGAAAGAGAAATCATAAGGGACTTATTAAAATTGAACTGTTTACATTCCTACATGGAAAGATGATATTTGTAACTCATGAGACCTTTCTCAGTATTATGGTAGTTGGAGGGAATATATATATATATATATATATATATATATATATATATATATATATATATATATATACACACACACACATACACACACACACACACACACACATATATATATACACATATATATACCTATATATATCTATATATATAACATATATATGTATGTATATGTGTGTGTATGTGTGTGTATATATATATATATATATATATATATATATATATATATATATATATATATACACATATGGAGAGAGAGAGAGAGAGAGAGAACACAGGAGTGAGTTGAATATGAAAGGATGATATCTAAAAAATAAAATTAAGGGGTGAGAAAGGAATGCACTGGGAGAAGGAGAAAGGGAGGGAGAAAATGAGGTAAATTATCTCACATAAAAGAGGCAAGAAAAAGCTTTTACAGGGGAGGGGAAGTGTCAGGAGGCAAGAGAGAATGAGTGAACCTTACTCTCATCAAATTTGGCTTAAGGAGGCAATAAGATACACACTCAATTGGGTATAGAAATCTATCTTACCCTACAGGAAAGTGGAGGGGAAGGAGATAAGAAAAAAGAGGATGATAGAAGAAAGGGCAGACTGGGCAGTGGAGTAATCAGAAACACTTTTGGTGAGGGACAGGGTCAAAAAAGAGAATAGAACAAATGGTTCTGTGGAATAGGATGGAGGGTAATATCATTAGTCTTCACAACATAACTGTTATGGAAATGTTTTGCATGACTGCACATGTATAACCTCTATTGAATTACTTGTCTTCTCAATGAGGTTGGGTAGGGAGGGAAGGAGGGAGAGAATTTAGAAATCAAAGTTTTAAAAATGAATGTTAAAAATTGTCTTTACATGCAACTGGAAATAAGATATACAGGCAATAGTGTATAGAAATCTATCCTGCCCTATGGGAAAATACAAGGGGAATGGGTAATCAGAATGTACACTGTCTTGGGGTGGGGTGGGGGAGAGATGGGGAGAAAATTTGGAACTCAAAATCTTGTGGAAGTGAATGTTAGAAACTAAAAATAAATCAATTAATTTTAAAAATGATCATATTAAGCTTTTTCAAAGAGGTAAGTACAGAAGGAAAAACAGCAAATGCTAACTAGACAGATGCAGTCAAGACTGCCTTTACATATGAATGTAGTAGGCAAGAAGCTATATTCAGTTTTTAAAATAAACATTTTGCTCAATCATTGAATTAGATCATTATTTCACTGAGAAGAAGAACTACCTTTTGAATCTCTTTGTATCCTAACACTTATTGCAGTGCCTGGCACATTGTAGGCTCTGAATAAATGATTGTTTACTGACTGACACTTAGTATGGGAACTCCATCTTCAAGGATCTGTCCCATTTTTTTTAAATTTATTTTTAGTTTTCAACATTCATTTCCACAAGATTTTGAGCTCCAAAATTTCACCCCATCTCTCCCCTCCTCCCACTCCAAAATGGAATGCATTCGGATTACCCCTTCCCCCAGTATTCCCTCTCTTCTATCATTCCCCTCCTCTTATCCCCTTTCTCCCACTTTCTTGTAGGGTAAGATAGATTTCTAGACTCCATTGCCTGTATATCTTATTTCTCAGTTGCACATAAAAATAATTTTTAACATTCATTTTTAAAACTTTGAGTTCCAATTTGTCTCTCTTCTTCCCTCCCCACCAACCTTCATTGAGAAGGCAAGCAATTAGATACGTGTTATACATGCGTAGTTATGCAAAACATTTCCATAAGAAAGACTAACTATATTACCCTATTACTATATTACAGGTGTCCCTCAGGGGCTGAGCCTACCCATGTTCTAGCATAGCCCCTAGTGAGCTGGTGACCTCCAGTGACCAGACCACCCCTAACCCCACACCTGAACCTATGAGCTTCAGTGTAACCTGGGGAAAATACAACAAAATCCCACATAGCATCTCTACACACCAGCCAGCACCACCAACTTGAGCTCAACACCAGGTAAGCTACAGCCTCTACAACCTCCAGCTGTGAGAAACTGAGTCCCCAGTACACAAAGTCAATAACCAGATCCCTAGCCCCCAGCACAAGAAGTGTGGCTCAGTGCCCCCTATGCCCCAGAAGCAGAGCTCAAATTAAGAGGCCAGGAAAAAGGCAAGCACAATGAGCAAGAACCAACATAGAAAATCAAAGATACTTATTATGGGGAAAGGAAAATCAAAATACAAATTCAGAAGAGGACAGCATTGTCACAATACCTACATGAGGAACCTCAAAGGAGAATATGAACTGGTCTCAATCTCAAAAAACTTTGGAAGAGCTCAAGAAGGATTTTAAAAGTCAAATTAGAAAAGTAGAAGAAAGTTGAACAATTCCTTCAAAAATAAAATTGACAAAATGGGAAAAAGTACACTGAAGAAAACAACTCTTTCAAAAGTAGAATTACCCAAATAGAAAAAGAGGTACAAAAACTAACTGAAGATAACAATTTGTTAAAAATCAGAATTGGGCAAGTGGAAGCTAATGACTCTATGAGACATTAAGAATCGGTCAAACAAAATAAAATGAATGAAAAAATAGAAGAAAACATTAAATAACTCATTGGGAAAACAACTGACCTGGAGAACAGATCCAGAAGAGATAATTTAAGAATTATTTGTCTACCTAAAAGCCATGATGAAAAAAGAGCCTTTACAGAATTTTTCAAGAAGTCCAAGGAAAACTGTCCTGATGTCCTAGAAATAGAGGGTAAAATAGTCATCAAAAGAATCCACCAATCACCTCCTGAAAGCGATCCCAAATTGAAAACACCAAGGAATATTATAGCCAAAGTCCAGAATTACCAAGTCAAGGAGAAAATACTGCAAGCAGCCAGAAAGAAAAAATTCAGATATCATGGAACTATAGTCAGGATCATGCAGGACCTTGCAGCTTCTACATTAAAAAATCAGAGAGCTTGGAATATACTCCATCAGGCAAAAGAGCTTGCATTACAACCAAGGATCAACTACCCAGCAAAACTGAGCATAATCTTTCAGGCAAGGAGATGGACATTCAATGAAATAGGGGACTTCCAGACCTTCCTGATGAAAAGGTTAGAGCTCAAAAGAAAATTTGATCTTCAAGTATGAGTCTCAAAAGAGCCTAAAAAGGTAAACAGGAAAGAAAAATAACAGAAAACATGCTGTGCAACAAGGGCAAACTGTTTACATACCTATATGGGAAGATGATACTTGTAAATCTTGAGAATTGTATCTTTATTAAAACATTTAAAGAGATATATATGGATAGGACACAAGTATAAATTACCTGATGTGATGATAAAAACCTAATTAAGGTGTGAAAAGGATTGTAATGGGAGAAGAGGAAAGGAGGGGATAGAAAAGGGGAAATTACATCACATAAAGAGGCACAAAAAACTTACAGAAGAGGGAAAGAAGGAGGGGATGAGCATTGTTTGAACTTCACTCTCATTGGATTTGGTTGAAGGAGGGAATAACATGCTTAATTAGGTATAAAAATCTAACTTGCCCTACAAGCAGTAGGAGGGGAAAGGAGAAAGAAAAGGAGGAGGTGGTTAGAACAAGGGAAAGAAAATGGAGAGAGATGAAAGAAGCAAGGAAGATTTAGGGAGGCAGTGGTGAAAACCAAAACTTTTTTGAGGAGGGAAAGCCAGAAGGGAGAAATAAAAGGACAAACAGGGGGAAATAGAATGGAGAGAAAGATACCAATAGTAATCATAAATATGAACGTGAATTGGATGAACTCTCCCATAAAATAGAAACAGATAGCAGTATGGATTAAAAACTATAATCCTACAACATGTTGTTTTCAAGAAACACATTTGCAACAGGGGGATATACACAGGGTGAAGGTTAGAGAGCTGGAGTAGAATATATTATACTTCAGCTGAAGTAAACAAAAAGCAAGGGTAGCAATCCTAATCTCAGACAAAGCAAAAGCAAGAATAGTTCTAATTAAATGAGATAAGGAAAGAAAATATATCCTGCTAAAAGGCATCATAGACAATGAAGTAATATCATTACTAAACATATATGCACCAAGTAGTATAGCATCCAAATTCTTGGAGAAGTTAAGGGAATTACAAGAAGCAACAGACAGAAAAACTATACTAGTGGGAGACATCAACCTCCCCCTCTCTGCGCTTGATAAATCTAACCTAAAAGTAAACAAGAAAGAAGTAAAGAAGGTGAACAGAATTTTATAAAAGTTAGATATGGTAGACCTCTGGAGAAAACTGAATGGGGATAAAAAGGAATATACCTTTTCTCAGTAGTACATGGCACCTACAAAAAAAAAATGACCACATACGAGGGCATAAAAACCTCACAGTCCAATGCAGAAAGGCAGAAATATTAAATGCACCCTTTTCAGATTATGATGCAATAAAATTATATGTAATAAAGGGCCATGGAAAGATAGACTAAAATTAATTGAAAACTAAATAATCTAATCCTAAAGAATGAATGGGTCAAACAACCAATCATAGAAACAATCAATAACTTCATCCAAGAAGATGATGATAATGAGACTACATACCAAAACTTATAGGATGCAGCAAAAGCAGTTCTTAGGGGAATTTTATGTCTCTGAATGCTTACATGAATAAAATAGAGAAACAGAAGATCAATGAATTGGGCAGAAAACTAAAAAAGCTTTAAAAAGCACAATTAAAAATTCCCAATTAAATAACAGATTAGAAATACTGAAAACCAAAGGACAGATTAATACAGTTGAAATTAAGAAAACTATTGAAGTAATAAAAACAAGAGCTGGTTTTATGAAAAAAACAATAAAATTGGTAGACTTTTCATCAATTTGCTTGAAAAGAGAAGGAAACCAAATTCCCAGTATCAAAAATGAAAAGGGTGAATTCACAACCAATGAAGAGGAAATTAAAACAATAATTAGGATTTTGCCCAATTGTGTGCCAATGAATTTTACAACCTAAGTGAAATGGATGAATATTTACAAAAATATAAATTGTCAAGATTAGCAGAAGAGGAAGTAGAATACTCAAATAACCCCATCTCATAAAAATAAATTGAACAAGACATCAATTAACTCCCTAGAAAAAAATCTCCAGAGCCAGATGGATTTACAAGTGAATTCTATCAAACATTTAAAAAACAATTAATTCCCATACTACATAAACTGTTCAGGAAAATAGGGGAAGAAGGAGTCCTACAAAATTCTTTTTATGACACAAATATGGTGCTGATACCTAAACTGGGAAGAATCAAAACAGAAAAATAAAATTATAGACCAATTTCCCTAGTGAATATAGATGCAAAAATTTTAAGTGAAATATTACCAAAAAGATTACAGCAACTTATCATGAGAATAACACTCTATGATCATGTAAGATTTATACAAGGACTGCAGGACTGGCTCAATATTCAGAAAAATATCAGCATAATTGATCATATCAACAACAAAACTAACAGAAACCATATGATTATCTCAATAGATGCAGAAAAAGCATTTGACTAAATGTAACACCCATTCATATTAAAAACACTAGAGAGTATAAGAATAAATGTAGCCTTCCTTAAAATGATAAGTAGCATCTACTTAAAACCATCAGCAAGCATTATATGTAATGGGGATAAGCTAGAATCATTTCCAATAAGATCTGGGGAGAAACAAGGATGTCCATTATCACCACTGTTATTCAATATGATACTAGAAACATTAGTTTCATCAATAATAGAAGAAAAAGAAACTGAACGAATTAGGATAGTCAAAGAAGAAACTAAATTATCACTCTTTACAGATGATATGATGGTATACTAAGAGAATCAAGTGAAAAAAACCTATTTGAAATAATAAACAACTTTAGCAAAGTTGCAGGATATAAAATATACCCACATAAATCATCACCATTTCTATATATTACTAACAAAGTCCCACAGCAAGAGTTAGAAAGAGAAATTTCATCTAAAGTTACTGCAGACATTATAAAACATTTGGGAGTCTACCTGCCAAAACAAACCCAGGACTCTATATGAACATATATATGAATATGAATTATATGAATATATATGAACTATATGAATAAAATACTCTTCACACAAATAAAATCAGATCTAAATAATTGGAAAAACATCAGTAGGCCAAGCTAATATAATAAAAATGGCAATTCTACCTAAATTAATTTACTAATTTAGTGACATACTAATCAAAGTACCAAAAAATCATTTTATAGAACTAGAAAAAATAATAACAAAATTCATCTGGAAGAACAAAAGGTCCAGAATATCTAGGGATTCATAAAAAGAAATGCAAGTAAAGGTGGCCTAGCCATATTAGATCTAAAACTGTATTATAAAGCAGCAATCATCAAAACTATTTGATATTGGCTAAGAGATAGAATGGTGGATCAGTGGAATAGGTTAGGTACAAAAGACATAGTAGTCAATGACTATAGTAATCTACTGTTTGATAAAACCAAAGAGTTCAGTTTCCAGGATAAGAACTCACTATTTGACAAAAACTTCTGGGAAAATTGGAAAACAGTATGGTAGAAACTAAGCATGGACAAACATCAAACACCATGTACCAAAATAAAGTCCTAACAGGTACACAATTTAGATATAAAGGCTGATACCATAAGCAAATTAGGAGAGCAAGGAATAGTTTACCTATCATATTTATGGAGAACAGTGGAATTTATGACCAAACAAGAGATAGAGTACAGTATGGAATGCAAAATGGATAATTTTGATTACATTACTTTGAAAAGTTTTGCACAAACAAATCCAACGCAACCAAGATTAGGAGGGAAGCAGAAAATTGAGAAAGAATTTTTAAAGTCAGTGTCTCTGATAAAGGCCTCATTTCTAAAATGTATAGAGAACTGAGTCAAATTTATAAGAATACAAATCATTGCAGAACCAGGAGAACATTGTAGACAGTAACAGTCACATTGTGTGATGACTGACTTTGATAGACTTAGCTCTTCTATGCAATGCAAGGACCTAAAACAACTCCTAATGTCTCATGATAGAAAATGTCATCCACATCCAGACAAAGAAATATGGAGTATGAATGAAGATGGAAGCATACTATTTGCTCTCTTTTTTTGTTCTGTTTTTTCTTTGTCATTGTCCCTCCCAAACATTCTAATTCATCTATAAAACATGACTAATGTGATAATATGTTTAATAAGAATGTATATGTAAAGCCTATATTGGATTGAATGCCATCTTAGGGAGGTGAGAGAGGAGGGAGGGGGAGAAAATTATAAACTTATGGAAGTGAATATTGAAAACTAAAAATAAAAAGTAAATTAATTTTAAAAAAATGAAAAACAAAATAAAGTGTATATAACTGGAAAAGAAAATGAATAAAAAGTACTGCTGACTCAGGGGGCCAAGATGGCAGAAGAGAAACAGGGACTTATCTGAGCTCTCCCAACAGTCCCCTCCAAATCACTTTAAAATAATGCCAAAAATCAAGAACCAACAAAATGTTTGGTGAAACCATTTTCCAGGCAAAGACCACTAGGAGGTCGACAGGAAGGTCTGTCACGTTATCATGGTAGTTAGGGTCAGAGTACAGCTCAGATCATACCACGACAAGACCAGCAGCAGGCATTGGTGGCAGCTTCAAGAGTGGCAGCAGAAGCTTTAAGAGGCCACAGGCATTAACAGAGTCAGACAACTTGTCAGAAAGAGATTATAGAGGACTTTTTGCTGGCACTGGGTTCAAGACCCTGCTGCATTGCCCATAAGCAGTTGCAGGTTGTCATTCCAGGTGAAGAAGAATACTAATGTTTGTTGCCACAGAGCAACAGCAATTGTGGTCACAGTTCAAAGGCAAAGAAGAGTACTTGTGGCCTTTCACAAGGGAGCAAGGGTTCTTATCTCTCTTCCAAGGCAGAAAAGAGACCAGCAGTTGGGGCTACAGGAGAGCAGAGAACCTAGTTACAGTTCCAGGGCCAAGAGGAATACCAGCACTTGAAGCAATAGGGGAATAAGTTCCCTTCTGGGGAAAGACAAGAGCACAGTCCAAGAGAGCAGTGACCATAGCTATCCTTAGATCATATTCCTTGCAAGCACTGAAAACTTACTAACCCCTAGAATTAGTGCAGAAAACAAGAACACAAAAATCCCAAGCCATGGTACAGTGCCAACTCCACCCCAGAGCAGAGCCTAACTTTAACATAAAGTTAAAAGTCAAAAAATAAACAAACGACAACAAGAAAAAGAAACTGACCATAAAAAGTTACTATGGTGACAGGGAAGATAAAGAGAAAAACTCAGAAGGAAAGAAGATCTTGAAACAGCTACAAGCAAAGCCTCAAAAGAAAAGCAATGTGAATCAGACACAAGCCCAACAAGAATTCACGGAAGAGCTCAAAAAGGATTTTAAAAATCAAATAAAAGCAACAGAGAAAAAAATGTGAAAGAAATGAGAGTGATACAAGAAAATTACGAAAAGTGAATCAACAAGGGAGGCAGAGCCAAGACAGGGGAGAGAAAACCTGACAGTCGCCTAGGATCTCCCCAGTTTCCCTTGGAAGCAACTGTAAATCAAGTCTCTAAAAGAATTCTGGAGCAACAGAATATACAAAAAGACAAAGTGAAATAATTTTCCAGCCTAAGAAAATTTAGGACTTCATAAATGTCTGTCTCACTTGGGTAAAAGTGAAACATAGTCCAGCAAAGGCAGTGTCTTTACAAGCCAGTGGGAAGCTCTTAGCTACAGCACACATCAGCAACCTAGGCCCTGCAGTTCTGGCTAAGCAGTCCAGTGGCACAAGAGGCCAGGTATGCCCCAGGACAGCAGGCAAACTGCCAACCTGGGTGCCCAGGATACAACAGGCATGACTAGTCTAGCCCATTCTCATGCAGTAGGCAAGCCATCAGCCCCAGAGGCCCTGATATAGAAAGCCAGTGACCAGGCCCCTGTCCCCCAATGGGGGGAACCACTTGGGGAAGTGGTTCCTGTACTACAGGAGAAGAGCTCAACTTTTAAAATTAAGCAAAAAACAAAAAAGGGCCATGATTATAGAAAGCTACAATGGTAACAGGGAAGATCAAAACACAAACTCAGAAGAGGACAACAATGACAAAATGACTACGTGCAAAACCTCAAAGGGGAGTACAAATTTGTCTCAAGCCAAAAAAAGTCCTCTTAGAAGAGCTCAAAAACGTTTTTAAAAATCACCTCAGAGAGGTAGAAGAAAAATGGAGAAAAGACATGGGAGCAATGTAAGAGAATTATAGAAACAAAGAGTAACCAGGTTGGAAAAAGAAGCACAAAAACTGACTGAAGAAAACAACTTCTTAAAAAATAGAATTGGCTAAATGGAGGTAAAAATTCACTGAAGAAAGCAACTCCTTTAAAAGTAGAATTGGCCAAATGGAAAAGGAAGTATAAAAGCTAACTGAAGAAAATAATTCCTTAAAAAAACAGAATTGGGCAAGTGGAAGCTAATGACTCTATGAAACATCAAGAATCAGTCAAACAAAATCAAGAGAATGAAAAAATAGAAAAAAAATGTAAAATACATCATTGCAAAAACAATTGACCTGGAAAATAGATCCAGGAGATATAATTTAAAAACTATTGGACTACCTGAAAGCCATGATCAGAATAAAGAGCCTGGCAGAATCTTTCCAGAAACTATCAATGAAAACTGCCCTGATATTTTAGAACCAAGGGGTAAAATAGTCCTTCAAAGAATCCACTGATCACCTCCTGAAAGAGATTGTAAAATGAAAATTCCAAGGAATATAGAAGCCAAATCTGGTCAAGGAGAAAATACTGCAAGCAGCCAAAAAGAAACAATTCAAATATCAAGGAGCAGCAGGCTGGATTAACAAGAATTTACCAGCTTTTACAGAAAAGAATAAGGGGGGGGAGGGGCGCAGCCAAGAAGGCGGCTGGAAAGCAGGGACTTGCTTGAGCTCCTCACCAAGTCCCTCAAAAAACCTATAAAAAATGGCTCTGAACAAATTCTAGAACTGCAGAACCCACAAAATAGCGGAGGGAAGCAGGGCTCCAGCCCAGGACAGCCTGGATGGTCACTGGGTAAGGTCTATCATGCACGGAGCTGGGAGGAGGAGGGGAGCAGAGCAGAGCCCAGCGTGGGCAGCGGCAGAACCAACCAGACCAGGAGCTGGGTGGAGCAAGCCCTAGTGCCCTGAATCAATGAGCTGTGGCAGTTATCAGACTTCTTAACCCACAAACACCAAAGAGAGCAGAGAAGGTGAGTGGGAAAAGCTGTGGGGGACAGAGTCCCCGGTTCAGCCACTGCCCCAGGGGCAGCAGGGGTGGTGCAGCTACAGAACTACAGCTACAGTTGCTTCTGGCCCCTGGCCCACCTGGTGGGAGGAATTAAGTGGCAGATTAGAGCAGGAGTGCAGAGCCTGCTTAAGATTTGTATCAGGTCCAGGTTGGTGGTTCTTGAGGAAGGAGGAGTGCTGGTGTGGCAGAGCTGGATGTATAGAAATAGCTCTGAAATCAACAGCGCATTCCCTCAGGCTTGGAACAAAGTACTCTTTGCTCTACAAGCAGTCATACCCTGCTGAAAAACTCAAGGGTGAAGTAAGTTGGCTGGGAACATGGCCAGGCAGCGAAAACAGCACCCAGATTCAGTCTCAGACTTTGCATTCTTTCTTTGGTGACAAAGAAGACCAAAACATACAGCCTGAAGAAGTCAACAAAGTCAAAGAGCCTACACCAAAAGCCTCCAAGAAAAACATGAATTGGTCTCAGCCATGGAAGAGCTCAAAAAGGATTTGGAAAAGCAAGCTAGAGAAGTAGAGGAAAAATTGGGAAGACAAATGAGAATGATGGGAGAAAACCATGAAAAACAAGTCAATGACTTGCTAAAGGAGACTCAAAAAAAAATACTGAAAAGAATATTGAAGAAAACAACACTTTAAAAAATAGACTAACTCAAATGGCAAAAGAGCTCCAAAAAGCCCATGAGGAGAAGAATGCCTTGAAAGGCAGAATTAGCCAAATGGAAAAGAAGGTCCAAAAGATCACTGAAGAAAATACTACCTTAAAAATTAGATTGGAACAAGTGGAAGCTAGTGACTTTATGAGAAATCAAGATATTATAAAACAGAACCAAAGGAATCAAAAAAAATGGAAGACAATGTGAAATATCTCATTGGAAAAACCACTGACCTGGAAAATAGATCCAGGAGAGATAATTTAAAAATCATTGGACTACCTGAAAGCCATGATCAAAAAAAGAGCCTAGATATCATCTTTCAAGAAATTATCAAGGAGAATTGCCCTGATATTCTAGAGCCAGAGGGTAAAGTAGAAATTGAAAGAGTCCACAGATTGCCTCCTCAAAAAGATCCCAAAAAGAAAACTCCTAGGAACATTGTCACCAAATTCCATATCTCCCAGGTCAAGGAGAAAATATTGCAAGCAGACAGAAAGAAACAATTTGAGTATTGTGGAAAAACAATCAGGATAACATAGAATCTAGCAGCTTCCACAGCTTCCACATTATGGGACTGAAGGACTTGGAATACAATATGCTGGAGGTCAATGGAGCCAGGATTAAAACCAAGAATCACCTACCCAGCAAAACTGAGTATCATGCTCCAAGGCAAAATATGGATTTTCAATAAAATAGAGGACTTTCAAGCTTTCTCAGTGAAAAGACCAGAGCTGAATAGAAAATTTGGCTTTCAAACACAAGAATCAAGAGAAGCATGAAAAGACAAACAAGAAAGAGAAATCATAAGGGACTTACTAAAATTGAACTGTTTTGTTTACATTCCTACATGGAAAGATGATGTGTATGATTCATGAGACCTCAATATCATAGTAGCTGAAAGGAATATGCATATATATACATATATATATAGATAGATGTGTGTGTGTGTATGTGTGTGTATGCATATATATACATATGTGCGTGTCTATGTATGTATATATGAAGCTGTGTGTGTATATACATATATAGACAGAGGGCACAGGGTGAGTTGAATGTGAAGGGATAATATCTAAAAAAAAATCAAATTAATGGATAAGAGAGGAATATATTGAGAGAGGGAGAAAGGGAGAAATAAAATGCGGGAAATTATCTCACATAAAAGTGGCAAGAAAAAGCGGTTCTCTAGGAAGGGAAGAGGGGGCAGGTAAGGAGGAATGAGTAAATCTTGCTCTCATCAGATTTGACCTGAGGAGGGAATACCATACACACTCAATTGGGCATCTTACCCCACAGGAAAGAAGGAGGAAGAAGATAAAAAAGGGGGTACAATAGAAGGGAGGGCAAACGGGGGAGGAGGTAATCAAAAACACTTTCGAAAAGGGACAGGGTCAAAGGAGAAAATTCAATAAAGGGGGATATGTTAGGAAGGAGCAAAACATAGTTAATCTTTCACAACATGAGTATTGTGCAAGAGTTTTACATAATGACACACATGTGGCCTATGTTGAATTGCTTGCCTTCTTAGGGAGGGTGGGTGGGAAGGGAAGAGGGGAGAGAATTTGGAACTCAAAGTTTTAAAAACAGATGTTCAAAAACAAACAAACAAAAAAAAAAGTTTTTGCATGCAACTAGGAAATAAGATACACAGGCAATGGAGCGTAGAAATTTATCTTGCCCTACAAGAAAAAAAGGGAAAGGGGGATGGGAGGGGAGTGGGTGACAGATGGGAGGGCTGACTGGGGAACGGGGCAACCAGAATATGTGCCATCTTGGAGTGGTTGGAAGGGTAGAAATGGGGAGAAAATTTGTAATTCAAACTCTTGTGAAAATCAATGCTGAAAACTAAATATATTAAATAAATTAAATTAAAAGAATAAGAGGGATTGGAATATAATATTCTAAGGCAAAAGTGCTTGTATTACAACCAAGAATTAACTACCCAGGAAAACTGAGCATAATCTTTCAGGTGAAAAGATGAACATACAATGAAATAGGGGAGTTTCAAATTAATTGGAAATAAAATAATCTAATCCTAAAGAATGAATGGGTCAAACAACAAATCATAGATAAATAAGGTCATCAAAGAGAATAGCAATAATGAGACAACATACCAAAATGTATGGGAAGCAGACAAAGCAGTTCTTGGGGAAAGTGTACATCTCTAAATGCTTATATGAATAAAATAGAGAAAGGGCCAATAGATGAACTGGGCATGCAATTAAAAAGCTAGAAAAACAATAAATTAAAAATTCCCAATTAAATACTAAATTAGAAATTCTGAAAATCAAAGAAGAGATTAATAAAATTGAAAGTAAAAAAAAAACTATTGAACTGGTAAATAAATCTAAGAGCTTATTTTATGGAAAAAAATAGATAAACCTTTGGTTAATTTGATTTATTTTTAAAAAGAAGAAAACAGAATTACCAGCATCAAAAATTAAAAGAGTGAATTCACCACTAATATTCAAATAACTCCATTTTAGAAAAAGAAATTGAAGCCATCAGTAAACTCCCTAAGAAATAATCTCCAGGGCCTGATGGATTTACAAGTGAATTCTACCAAACATTTAAAGAACAATTAATTCCAATAGTATGTAAACTATTTGGAAAAATAGGCAAAGAAGGCATTCTATCAAATTCCTTTTATGACACAAATATCATGCTGATACCTAAACCAGGGGAGAGCCAAAACTGAGAAAGAAAATTATAGACTGACTTCCCTAATGAATATTATTGCAAAAAATAAAATAAAATATTAGCAAAGAGATTACAGCAATTTATCACCAGGATAATACACTATGACCAGGTGGAATTTTTACAAAGAATGCAGTGCTGATTCAGTATTAGGGAAAATTAGCTTAATTGTCCACATCAGTAACAAAATCAACAGAAATCATATGATTATCTGAATAGGAAAAGCTTTTGACAAAATACAGCACCCATGACTATTAAAAACACTAGAGAGTAATATATATCTAAAACCATTAGCAAGCCTTCCAATAAGAGCAGGGGTGAAAAAAAGATGTCCATTACCACCACTATTATTCAACATTGTACTAAAATGCTAGCTTTAGTAATAATAAAAGAAAAAAATGAAAGAATTAGACTAGGCAATGAGGAAACAAAAAATATCACTCTGTACAGACGATATGATGGTATACATGGAGAATCTTAGAGAATGGACTAAAATACTACTTGAAACAATTTACTTTAGCAAAATTGCAGGCTATAAGATAAACCCCAATAAATCATCAGCACTGCTATGTATTATCAACAAAGGTCATCAAGAAGAGATAGAAAGAGAAATTCCACTTAAAATAATTGAAGACAATATAAAATACTTGGGAGTCTACTTGTCAAGACAAACCCAAGAATTATATGAACACAATTACAAAACACCTGTCATACAAATAAAGTCAGATCTAAACAACTGGAAAAATTCCTCATTGGTTGGCTGAGCTAATATGATAAAAATGACAATTCTATTAAATTAATTTACTTATTCAGTGCCATATCAATTAAACTACTAAAATTATTTTATAGAGCTTGAAAAATAATAATAAAATTCATCTGGAAGAAGAAAAGCTCAAGAATATCAAGGGAATAAATGAAATAAATTGAAAAGAAGGTGGCCTAGCTATATCATATTTAAAATGATATTATAAAGCAGTAATCATTAAAAATATTTTGTACTGACTAAGAAATAGAGTGGTGGATCAGTAGAATAGATTAGGTGCACAAGATACCGTACTAAATGAGTATAGTAATCTACTGTTTGATACATCCAAAGATTCCAGGTTCTTGGATAAGAACTCACTGCTTGAAAAAAAATTCTGGGAAAATTGGAAAATAGTATGGCAGAAATTAAGCATAGATCAACATTTCACACCATATAATAAGATGAAAGTGGGTACATAATTTAGACATAAAGAGTGATTGTATAAGCAAATTAGGAGAGCAAGGAATAGTTTACCTGTCAGATCTATGGAGAAGGGAAGTATTTATGACCAAACAAAAGATAGAAAACATTATGAAATGTAAAATGGATAGTTTTGATTACACTAAATTAAAAACGTTTTGGATGAACAAAACCAACCCAATCAAGATTAGAAGGAAAGCAGAAAGTTGGGAAACAATTTTAAAGCAAGTGTTTCTGATGAAAGGCCTCATTTCTCAAAAATATAGAGAACTAAGTCAAATTTACAAGAATATTAGTCATTCCCAATTGATAAATGGTCAAAGGATATGAACCTGTGGTTTTCAGAGGAAGAAATTAAAGCTATCTATAATTATATGAAAAAATGTTCTAAATCACTATTAATTACAGAGCTGCAAATTAAACAACTCTTAGGCACTACCTCATACCTATCAGATTGGCTAATATGACAGAAAAGGAAAATGATAAATGTTGGAGTTGTAGAAAAATTGGGACACTAATGCATTCTTGATGGAGTTGTGAACTGCTCCAACCATTCTGGATAGCATTTTAGAACTATGGCAAAAGATCAATCAAACTGTGCAAACCCTTTGATCCTGTAATTACACTACTAGGTCTGTGTGCCAAAGAGATCATAAAAAAGGAAAAGGACCCACATATACAAAAATACTTATATCATCTCTTTTTGGGTGGAAAATAAGTGGAAATGGAGGGAATGCCCATCAACTGGGCTGAACAAGTTGTGATATATGAATATGATGGAATACTATTGTGGTATAAGAAATGATGAGCAGGAAGATTTCAGACAAACCTGGAAAGACTTACATGAAATGATGCTGAGTGAAGTGAGCAGAACCAGGAGAACATTGTACACAGTAAGAGCAACATTGTACAATGATCAACTATGATTGACTTAGCTCTTTGCAGCAATACAATGATCAGAGACAGGTCCAAGACCCATGATGAAAAATGCTATCCAGATCCAGAGAAAAAAACATGGTGTCTGAAAGCAGATCCAAGAATACTATTTTCACCTTTTTTTTTGTTCTTCCTTTTTTGTTGTTGTTGTTGGGTGTTTTGTTTTTTGTCTTTTCCCTTTGGTTCTGTTTCTTTTTTCACAGCATGACTCATGTGAAAATATGTTTACATGATTGCACATGTATAACCTATATCAGATTGCTTGCTGTGTTGGGGAGGTGTTTGGAAAAGTGGGAGGGAGAAAACATTTGAAACTCAAAATCTAATAAAAAATGAATGTTGAACACCATATTCTTGTAATTGGAAAAAATAAAATATTATTTACCCAAATAAATGAAAAAAAGACTAATTCTGATCAAAGAGAATATGAAAAGTTCTTCAGTCATGTAATTGAAAGTTGGAAGTTATGCTGAATTAATTTGAAAAATATAAAGAACTTCTAAATTAAAAAAGGGTGTGTTCTTTCACTGAAACAGTTAACAAAATATAACCTTTTATAATATATATATATATATATATATGTACATACTTATGGTAGTAAAAGATGAGATAGATTAATACTATCCAGTATTTATGACTTCTTAAATTTTTTTCTTCACATAAAAAAGAAGAAAAAAATACTATTAAAAAAACATACTAAAAAACAGAATTAATCAAATGGGAAAAAGTTACAAAATCTCACTGAAGAAAACCTGAAAGTCAAAGTAGAGATTAATATAATTTAAAGACAACTATAAAACTAATAAATAAAATTAGATGCTCATTTTATGAAAAAAGAAAACAATTAAAATAGATAAATAATTGGATAATTTGATTTAAAAAAAGGAAGAAAAAACCAAATTACCAGTATTAAAAAATGAAAATGGGCAAATTTACCACCAATCAAGATGAAATTAAAGCAATTATTAGTAGTGATTTTACCCAATTGTATGCCAATAAATCTACATAAAATTTATGAATATTTATAAAATATAAAATCATCCAGATTAATAGAATAGGAAATAAAATACTTTAATAACCATTTCTTAGAAAAAAAATTGAACAATTTTATGCTCATTTTTGCTCCCTAAGGAAAACATGTCCAGGAACAGATGGATTCACAAGTTAATTTAACCAAACATTTAAAGAACAATTAATTCCAATACTATGTAAACTATTTAGAAAAATTGGCAAAGAAGGAGTCCTACCAAATTCCTTTTACTACACAAATATAGTGCTGATACCAAGAATGGGAGAGCAAAAACAAAGAAAACTATAGACCAATTTTTTAACTAATGTTGATGCAAAATAACAAAATACCATCAAGGAGATTATAGAACTATAATACAAAGTTCATACACTATGACCATGTGGGATTTATACCAAGAATGCAACATTAGGGAAACCATCAGCATAATTGACCATAGTAATAACAAAACCAACATAATCATATGGTTATCTCAATGGATGCAGAAAAAAAAAAAACTTGAGAAAATATAGCACTCATGGGGCGGGGGTTAGGCAATCAGAGTTAAGTGACTTGTCCAGGGTCACACAACTAATGAGGGTCAAGCTTTTGAGGCTGGATTTGAACTCAAGTCCTCCTGACTCCAGGGCAGGCTCTCTATCCACTGTGTGACCTAGCTGCCCCTAGAACTCATTTCTATTAAAAACACTCAAAAGCATGGGAATAAATGGAGCTTTCCTTATAATGATAAGTAATATTTATCTAAAACCATCCACAAGCATTCCTCATAATGAGGATAAGCCAGAAGCTTTCCTAATAAGAACAAGGGTGAATCTCTTACCATTATTATGAATATTGTACTAGAAATGTTAGCCATAACAGTAAGAGAGGAAAAAGAAATTGAAGGAATTAGAATAGGCAATGCCAAAACAAAACTATCCCTCCTTGTAAATAATATGATGGTATTCTTAGAGAACTAATAAAGTAGTTGAAATAAATTACTTCAGTATAGTTGCAGGATATGAAATGAACCCACATAACCATCAGCATTTCTATGTATTACCAACAAAGTCCAGCAGGAAAAGATATAAAGAGAAATTCCATTTAAAATAATTGCAGATAATCTAGAATATTTGGGAGCTACCTGCCAATGCAAACCCAGGAACTGTACGAACACAATTCTAAAATACTTTTACACAAATAAAGTCAGACCTAAACAACTGGAAAAAAATTAATTGTTCCTGGGGCAGGCCAAGCCAATATAATAAAAATGACCATTCAACCTAAATTTATTTACTTATCCAGTGTGACACCAATCTAACTACCAAAAAAGCATTTGATAGAACTAGAAAAGATAATAACAAACTATCTTGAAGAAGAAAAGGTCAAGAATATCAAGGGAATTAACGAAGAAGAATTAAAGGAAGGTGGCCTACCAGTACCAGATGTCAAACTGAATTAGAGTGGTAACCATCAAAGCAATCTGGTACAGGCTATTAAATAAAGTGATGGAATAGTGGAATAGATTAGGTAAATGATAGATAATAGTAAATAACCATAGTAATCTACCATTTCGTAAACCAAAGGATCCAAGCTTTTAGAACAAGAATTCACTGTTTGACAAAAATTGCTAGAAAAACTAGAAAACAATTTGGTATATACTAGGCATAGAACATCTCACACTGTATACCAAGATAAGTTCAAACTGGATACATGATTTAAACATAAAGGGTTATATTAAAAGCAAATTAGAGCAGCAAGAAAAATTTTAAATCAGATCTTTAGATAAGAAAAGAAATTATCACCAAATAAGAGATGGTGAACATAACAGGATGTAAAGTGGATAATTTTAATTAAATGAAATTAATTGGTTTTACACAAGCAAAACCAATGCTGCCAAGATTAGAAGGAAAGTAGGAAAGTTGGAAAAAATTTTGACAGTGTGTTTTTCTGATAAAGACCTCATTTCTCAAATAAACAAAGAACTGAGTCAAATTCAGAATACAAGGCATTCTCAAATACAAAAAATGGTCAGAGGATATGAACAGGCAGTTTTCAGAAGAAGAAATCATAGCTATCTATAATCAAATGAAAAATTCCTCAAAATCACTATTGATTAAAGAAATACAAATCAAAACAACTCTGAAATACGACCACATACCTATCAGATAAGCTGGTATAACAGAAAAGGAAAATGTTAAATGTTGAAGGCAATGAAAAAAAATTGGGACACTAATGCACTTTTGGTGGAGTTGTGATCTGATCCAACCATTCTGGGGGGCAATTTGGAATTAGTCCCTTTGGGCCTATCAAACTATGCATACCCTTTGACCCAGCAAAACCATTACTATATCTGTATCCCAAAGAGATCAAAGAAAAAAGAAACAGACCTATATGTATGAAAATATTTATAACTGCTCTTTACGTGGTAGCACAGAATTAGAAACTGAGGGGTTGGCCATCAGTTGGGGAATGGTTGAACAAGTTGTGATGTCTGACTTTAATGGAATATTATTATGCTATAAGAAATGGTAAGTAGAATCATTTCAGAAAAAAAAAACTGGGAAGACATATGTGAAGTGCAAAGAATCAGGAGATCATTATACACAGTAACAATAATATTGGATAATATTCAACTGGAATGACTTGGCTATTCTAAGCAATACAATAATATAAGGCAATTCCAAAGGACTTAAAATGAAAAATGCTATTCACCTCCAGAAAAACAACTGTTGGAGCTTGACTGAAGGTTGAAGCTGGTTTTTTTTAAAACTTTCTTTTTCTTTTCTCTTTTTGGGGTGGCTTCTTTCTTTCACAATGTGGTTAATATGGAAATATGCTTTACATGACTTCATATGTATAATCTATATAAAATTATTTGGCTTCTCAAGGAGATAAGGGAAGGAAAAAGGGAGAGTATTTGGAACTCAAAATTAAAGAAAAAAGAAACTGATGTTAAAAATTTATATGTCATTGAGAAACATTTAATCATATATACATATATATATGCATGTATATATATATATACATACACATGCAGAAAAAGAGTAAGTGCTGCAGCAGAAGAAAGGGACACCTATTTCCTCCTCTTTTCAGGACTTTTGAAATCTGGGAATGAATGAAGTCAGGGACTGAGAAGCCAAACATGGTCATATGGTCAATATAGAACCTACAAGGGGAAGTTGGTTTTTGTTTGTTTGTTTTTGTTTAGTTAAATCTATGCCATAATAACCTGAGTCTAAAAGGAAGGATTGGATGTGAATTGAGATGAACTCAAAATCAACTCAATGATGGGAGATGTGCTTTTTTATTTTCTTCATTGCTTCAAAAGATTGTGATTTCATTGGTGAGTATAGAATTCCATGCTTCGGAAGTCTTCATGGATTGTTGTAGTCAAAAAACAACAAATAATTATTATCACCTGTTTTGTTATTGTGGTTTTGCTAAACTACTGCAAATTTAACTAGGTTGCCCCTCCTATTATGGGCAGTTTCTTGCATGACCAAAAGCAGAAAAAATGTTTAGCTTGTTAGATGTGTCCCAGAACTTGTGTTTCATTGACATTAGAGTTGGAGTCACATCAAAATTAAGTATCAGAGTAGGATTTTAGGGGAGGCAGTCTCCTTCAATCAACATAATTCAATGAATGTTCTTTTCCCTTTCTAAAGGTGAAATGTTACACCAATCATTTTTTCAGTCAAAAGTTTCTCATATTCGAAAAGAATAAAAGCAAGAAAACTCCTAATAGATTTTGTTTCCATTTTAAAGTAATTTTTTTTTTCAAAGCAAAACTAGAAAACCCTGGTCTCTGAACACAACCCTTTCCCTTAAACTTCCCATTTAACTCATTTAAATTGGTATACAGTAATGACTTTTAATATTTTCATCTCCATGCTGTCTCTCACTTCGATGCCACTTTTTTTCCTTTCCTCAATGGGTAAAGGGTGGGAATAACTGTAACTCTTGCATCAGAGTATGCTTCACAATTAAAAGGGCTAGGTTCACTTTCAGGATTTTTCATTTATCTAGTACCTACACAGGTCAATCTGGGAACTTTATTTTCTTGTCCTCCACAAGGGTGAAAACTAACTCTCATTAAAAGCACTCAGATTCACAACATTTTAAAATATGGTATTATATAGAAAATGCACCACAAAGGATTCTCACCCAATCCTATAAGGAAGGTGTCTCTTCCATGCCATTATACCACACTTCACACTGGATACATCCTTTTGGCTTAAATTTCTACAATCCTGGTGAGGCCACAGGAAGTAAGTGGTCTGTGCTGAGTTGCTTTTTCACTAGCAGCTTTTTTTTCATTTTGTTGCTCCCAATCAGGGCTCTAATACTCCAATTATGCTTCTGGTAGGCATCTGGGTATTTTTTTGTCGCTGTCACTGTCCTTTGCTTTGCTTCAGTGGTCCCTATTTTCCAGCAGACAATCCTAGTCTTCTCCAAGGGCTAGTTTTCAAGCATCAAGTCTATGGAGTGATTAAACTTCGGCCTCAGCTGCTAATGTAATCAATTGTTCCTGCTCCTGGCAAATTTAAACCTTACTCTTTTATACAAGGGACCACTATCCACACAAAATACCTAATCAAGCAGGAATGTGCTAGAGCCAACAATGGAGCAGATTGTTAAATGATCAGTGTGAGAGTATTTACAGCTGGAAAACTGACAAATGGTACAAATTAGGACTTGATTTATTGTTTTGTTAATTTCTAGGCTTGAGAAGTTGATGAGGTTAATAACTAAATTAAATATGTTCATTTCTAATTTTAATTAATTTTAATTTGACTATAATTAAATGTTAATGATTAATTAAATTTAAGAGTGTTTCATGGGTACTTTTTTGGAGAGTCCTTTGCTAAAACATTTTTTCAGCACACCTCTGCTGTCAAGTCACAGTGGGAATGTTATTCCTCTAATCAAACAAATTAAATGGAGAACAATTTCCTCTTCTGGGCTACTCCCAGAGTAAATACATATCCCTTTACTTCTCCTTCCTTCATTGCCTGGATAGTGTACCTCCAGCTCCCATTCGAGCCTCCCAATAAGCTTTTGGGGTTTTAAAAAACCTTTGCTGCTATCTTTTCATTTGTCTTCTTCCAGGGCAGCTGGGCTTGATTATGCAAATAATTGGACTACTTCTAAGAGGTGCTTAATAAATGTTTGTTGACTGACTGACAAATCTAAGTTTCTCTCAATTCTTTATATTCAGCATTTCTTAGGTTGAAATATTTTATTACATTGATATAGCCAATTAGTTCAGACAGTCACTAATTAGAGGCAACTAGTATTGCATTCTGGGTGTGGGGTCAGGAAGACCTGAGTTCAAATCCTACCTCATTACTAGCTATGTAACTTTAGACAAATAACTTAACCCCTATTTGCCTCAGCTTCTTCATCTATAAAATATGGATAATAATAGCACCTACCTCCCAGGCTTATTTTTAAGATCCAATGAGATCATATTTGCACCAGCACGTAGCAGTGTCAGAGGATAGAAGGGAATGTACATGAAAGATGTTATGAAAGTAGGTCAATAGGACTTGGTATAGGTTGGATATGGGGATTTAGAGAGAGAAAAGAGCTGAAGATAACATAGAGATTGTGAGCCTGGGTGACACTGGCGATGGTAATATCAAAGAACAATTATATGAAACTCAAATAGAAATGGGGGCCAATATTCCATACATAAGGGTCTATGTAGGCTGCATATTGACTTGGTTTTAAAATGTGATATTCCCTGTGTTTCATTGTATTTTAGTTAATTTTGTCAAATATCTCCCAATTATATTTTAATCTTGTTGGGACACACTGTGGATGTTGTGACTGGCCATGTATTTGATAACTTTGCCCAGTAATAGGGAAGTTGGGAAGAGGTAAGGGCTTGAGGGCAAAGATAATCCATTCAGTTTTAGACATACTGAGTTTGAGTTCAGTTTTGGATATACAGTTCAAGATGTCTAACAAGCAGTTGGAGATGCAAGACTAGGTGTCAGGAGAGAGGTTAGTCAGGTAAATCGAGGTAAGAATCATGTACATAGAAATGGTCATTGAATCCATGGCATCAAATGCGATCACCAAGCAAAATAATATACAGAGAGACGGGAAGAAGGCCCAGTAGAGAGCCTTGGGGGAGAATTAGATTTTATGGGCAAGACCTGAATTAAGATGTGGTGAAGGAAAATAAGGAATGGTCAGACAGGAGAAGAAAGATCAATGTCACATAAACCTGGAAAGAATAAGGAGAAAAGGGTGATCAATAGTATCAAAGGTGGTAGAGATATCAAGAAGGATGAGAACAGCGAAAAGGCCATTAGATATGACGAGATTGGTAACCGTGGAGAGAATAGTGAGGAATGCTGAGGACTTCACTTATATATTCCAAAAATTGTTTAAGTTCTTTATCCTCTGTAATACACAGTGTGTAAGTTGCAATCATCTTCTTCATGGTGGTCCTTTTTTTTTAGCTCATTCTCAGCATTTCAAGATTACTAAGTATCTCATGAAATCATGTTTCCTGCGGCCTTTAAGTACAGGATAAAATCAAGTACTAGAATTCCTTTATTGCGTTTTCTAAGAAGCATCTTTAACTATGACTCTTTTGTGTTGTCCAGGATCAATTATAGTGACCATGTCACTGGAGAATATGCTAACATTAAGAACTCCAGGACTTAAATATTTGCTATTCCATATATTGGCCCCCTCAGCTAGGGTGTTGTTTAGATGAGAGTATAAAGCACTTTACATACTTGAAAACATTCTAGAAATGTTATTACTGTCATTGTTGTCTTGACAAATTTTCTCTCCTTTTTATTCAATTTTTAAAAAGCTTTATTGATGTGTTTTGTTTTTCATTAGAAACATTCACAATTCTCCCTCCATTCCATATTAGGCATCTTATAATAATATAAAAGAATTAAGAAAACCTAAAAATGTAGTGATCTCATTTGAGAATACATTCCACGTCTGTAGCACCCTTCCCTGTTTTTAATTATTTTAATAACAGAAATCTATTTTAAATCTCTTTCACTTCTAATCCCATGAAGGAAAAAATAGAAAAGAAAAAACAAATTTCTTACCAAAAGTAGGTACAGTTAAACAAAACAAATTCACTCATTGGCTGTACACATGTTCCTCTAGAATTATGGATGGTCCTTATATGGATTATAGTTCTTAATGCTTTCAAAGTGTTTGTCTTTACAACGCTATTGTAGTACTTGTTTTCCTGGTTCTGAAAATTTCTTCTTTCATCAGATTTTTTGAAGCCTTCAAAATTGCTTCTTTTTTATGACGTTGACAGGTTTTTGTTTCTTCTTTGTTATAATGGATAGCTCATGGAGTAGCAAAGGGGAAAGTATATTTTTGGAGGTGAAATTGATATAAACAAAGATCGACAAAATTGTTTAATGTTTATTCTTTAAAACACCCAAATAAAATTTTCAATGGATGTCACTAAATAAACGAGTAGAAAGAGTAAACTAACAAATTAAAATAAAGGTAGCCGTGTGTTAGGGGCAGCTAGGTGGCAGAGTGGCTAGAGCCTTGGCCCTGGAGTCAGAAGATTAGCCTTCACGAATTCAAATTTAGCCTCAGATATTTACTAACCATGTGACCCTTTGTAAGTCACTTAACCCTGTTTGCCTCACTAAACCCTGTTTCTTCATCTGTAAAATGAGCTGGAAAAGGAGTAGCATAGTACTCTAGTGTCTCTGCCAAGAAAACCCCAAATTGGGTTACGAAGAGTCTAAAAGGACTCAACAACAAAAACCATGTGATAGCGCCAAGTGCTATCTATTATTGACATCTTCTATTCTCCTCTTTCCCCTTTTTAAGCTCTCTACCACCATTGCAGTGAAAATAGAAGATGGACCCATAGAATTAGTGGCTGCCTTGTATTTTTTATTTGTTTCATAGTTTGTGATAGCCAAAGACTGCTTGTGGTCCAAACTTCTGGCAATGAACTCTGTATTTGACTAAGCTGGTCTTTGGATAGAAGACAGTACTTGACTCAAAGCCTTTCCCACTTGGTAGAATTTGCCAGAATTTGTCCTCAGCTGACTCAGTCTTTGAGAATTCAAGGTCAGCTCTGGTTTATGTGGCATCGGGGTAGGTCTTTTGTCCTACTCTGGGGTTTTTAAGGGCTAAGTTAGTGGAGCACAGCTCAGCTTTAAAATGGTTGAAGCTTCCAACCAGATACTGCACTTGCTAATTAAATGAACCAAAAACAACTTCCCCCCAAAAAATAGTAGGCTGCTATTTCAAATTCAAAATATCATGTATGCCTTTTCATTCAGAACAGCAAGACTCCTGATTACCCTGGAAAGATAATCACCTCTCTTGAGATGTGCTTCACAAATGCTGTCTGTGAAAGCAGCAGCTCCTTCTGTGCCTTGCATGGGTCTTTTTTGTTTTTGACAAGATTGCATTGAGCTATACTAGGAGCATCATCTGCTTGTATGAAGTCTAGGGGCACTAAATAATCCCTCTCGCCAGGATGCACTGGACAGCCTCTCTGGCTATAATTTGTGGCCCAGAACTAGGCTTCATAGCTGGGGGTGAAAAGGGAGAATTTCCAGTGATAAAGTTTGATACTTGTAATTTTTCTTTGCATAATGCTGAGATAGAAAAAGGACTGGAGTTGAAGTCCAAAGACTAAGATTCAAATCTGAGCTCTGACAAATGGGCAAGTCATTTAAACTCTGTGAGCCTTACTTCCACATCTATAAAATGAGCAGGTTGGACTACATCAGCTTTAAAGTTTCTTCTAGCACTAAAGATACGATCCTATGTTATAGTTTTATTGAATTACGGATAAGATTAACTTAAGCTTCTTGAGGGCAGATTCATTTTTTTTCTTTGTGTTCCTGGGGTTCATATGCATCTAAGTCATGGAACACTATAGAATTCAAAGAACTGAAAATGAGTGTCACCCAGAAAACAATGAAGAGATGTGTAGTGGTTGTGAGTTAGCAGCAAAACACTACCCAAAAAAAGGAATTGTGAAGAAGAACTGAAATTTAGATAGGTAAAGGGACTGTATTTTTTATTTAATTGGCATAGGGAACTTTAAGAAACTTCCTCTATCAATGCAGGTCAATATTTTTCCTGTAGTTTATAGTCTTAGAATATAAGACTATAGAAGAAAACCTCTTCTTGAAGCACCAAGAGGTTAAATAACTCAAAAATGTCACTTTGATTCAGGTCTTCTGGGGTCTGAGGTTGGCTCTCTATTATGTCATGCTAGTTCTCATCAGGCAGCTAGGTGGCAGAGTGGATAGATGGTAAGGCATGGAGTCAGAAAGACCTGATTTCAAATCTCACCTCAGACTAGCTATATAACCTTACCCTCTCTCAACCTCAGTTTCCTCATTGGTAAAATGAGATGACAATAACATCTAACTCCTACTGTTGCTTTTAGGATCAAATGACATAATTTATGTAAGGTGACCATATATGAAGTGCTATCTAAATGATTGATTATAAGGATGAGGATGAGGATGACGATGATGATGATGATGATAACAATGGTAGGAAGTTTGCCAAAGGAATGTATAAGCTGAAACAAAAGGTCAATCATTTGGAGAGAATGACAGATGACTGATAGACAGTCTATGTGCTACATTATCACCCTATTGATGTCAACAGATGTCAAGGACTATTACAGTGAACTTACAGGAGGATATGGCTAAGATGGGCAGTAATGAACAGATTGTAGTATGCGTGTTTAGAGGGAATACCTGCATCACTGAGACTAAACATCCACTTGAGTATTTTGGTATTCCCCACTACCAAGCACAATTCCTTTTACATAGCATGCACATCATACATTCTTATTGAACTGAATTGAGTAATACAAAGCACGTGGCTTTTACTGACAATTGACAAAATACAACCTTAGTAACCTGGCTGTGTTCCTTACTGGATTCAGTGTTATTGGATCATATGCAATGGGCTAGTTCATATCTGACAAAATAAATTTGAAAAGGTAGAATGAAAGGTAGAAATCAGTTCAATAATTCAATAAATATTGATTAAGGTCTAGGTACTGGGGATAAAAATAAGAAAACCAAAGATAGTTCCTACCCTCAAAGAGCTCAAATCTAATAATGGAAACTTAGCATTGGAAGACTTTGGGAGGAGTTTGATACTCCATCTTCTAAGCCTCCAATCAGAGGGGAGAGGAGGCTGAAGGAGATAGTATCCAAGGCTCATCTTGTTCTCTAGAGTTGAAACCAGGCAAAACTACAACTGGGGAGCAGAGTGAGCCACTTGCTACTGAATGTATGAGTAGCAGCACTCTTTTGAATCAACGTGAAATTTCCTTACAGGTTCTCTTATTCTTTGTCAGCATTTGCTGACATTATTTGAAAAAAGTCTTATGAGCACCTTGACAAGGCTGAACTTGGAAATTTAAAACCAATTATTAACTTTTGCTATACATCCTTTAGCTATTTCTTGAAGTGTGCTCTGTGCCACGCTGATTAAGTGAAGAAGCCAGAGAAGGAAAAACCATTACTCAGAGCAATAGGACCTGCATTCAAGTCCCAAATCTGTTACATGCACCAAGCATATGACCATAAGAAAATAAGGTTACCTCAGTAATCAATGCATTATTGGCATTACCTACTCCACAGTGTAATTGTGAGGAAAGCACTTTATAATTTGTAAGGTGCTGAGTACATCCAAGTCATCGTGTTCTTGTTCCTCTCCTAGTTAGGGTGCTATGCTTAGAGTGAGAAAGATCTGAATTCAAATCCTGCCTCACATACTGACTCCTTGTGTGACCATAGGTAGGTCTTTTAACTGCTCTGACCCTCAGTCTCTGTACCTGTAAAGTAGGGGTAATAGTGTTACTACCTCACAGACTCATTTCTAGCATCAACTAAAATAACATATATGAAGCACTTTGGAAACCTTTAACTGTCATGTACATATTAGCTATTAATAGCTGTTACATGCCTATGAAAAAATTGAGATTGGTAAATATCAATATAAGAAAATGATGAGGTATTAAATGTAATGTCTACATTTCTTAGGAACCATTCCTTGGCTTATGTCCTGCCTCCAACACATAGCCCAGAGTTGTAAATCTATGGGCACATCACTTATTCTCTGGGAGTCTTTCTCTATAAAGGAGGATGATAATATCTGAGAGGTAAATTGGCATAGAGGACAGAAAGCCAGGCTTGGATTCAGAAAGACCTGGATTGAAGCCCTGTTTCTGCTGCCCATTAGCTAGGTGACCATTGATTCTTTTAGTGCCTTGCAGGCAACTCTCTAAGATGCTAGGCTTAGGGCAATCTCTGATCAGCATCAGTTGAGGGTATTTCCACATCAGGATTTTTTTATAGTGATGAAATTTTTAAAAATACCTGTAGAATCTACCTCAGGGAATTTTGTGAATTTTAAATAAGATAATGTGTGTAAAGTATTTTTTCAAATCTTCAAATGCTACATAAATATCTGCCATTATTAGTCATAATGGCTATACTCATTTATCAGGAAGCTCTCACCCCTTATAAATCTTTTAGAAATTCACTTTACACTTTCACATAGTTGTGATATTTGGCAGAACAAAAGGATGAGGGATGCCTATATATGGGGGAAAATATGCATGAGACCAGAGTTCTGTGGACTACATACAAAGAATCAGAAAAGAAATGTGTAGAAAAGAAAATCCTTATCATTTTGTTGACACAGCGTGCCTGAAGCATGAACATGTTAGGCAATACTTCCCAGTGATTAAATTTAGTAGTGACATAACCTGTCCAAGTAGGTATGCTCAAGACTCCCAAATATTATCAATAAGTAAGCCTGGACAGAGAGAGGGTGGCTTCATAACTTGCCCCTTTTCTACTTTTCTGCTCTTTGTTTTATACTTTACTGTTCCTCAAGCATGGTACCAGCCAGCTACACTGGCATACATGCTTTTTCTTATATTCTAGACTCCATTTCTCATCCCTATGCCTTTTCTCTGGTTGCCCCTCACACTTGCAATACTCTCACTCCTCATCTCCATCTCTTAACTTCTCTGGTAGCTTCCCTTAAGATTTAGCTCAAATCTCACTTTCTGTAAGAGGCATTTCCTCATCTCCCCAATTGCTAGTGTCTTCCCTCTGAGATTACCTTTCATATATTTTGTCTATAACTTGTATGTACTTAACAATTTATATTTTATCTCCACCACTTTGAGGGCATAGGCTGATATTACCACTTTTTTATCTCCAGCATTCAGCACAATGAGTAATACATAATAAGGGCTGAGAGGAAAAAGAGAAGGAAGGAAGGAAGGAAGGAAGGAAGGAAGGAAGGAAGGAAGGAAGGAAGGAAGGAAGGAAGGAAGGAAGGAAGGAAGAAAAAGGAAGCATAGAAAAGTAAAATATTATAGTGTTAATGACCACAAAAATACATAACCCTACTAATCTCAAAATAAAGCAAATGAGAAATAAAGATCTCTGAAAACCTCTATATAATGTTATTATAGTGTACTGCATCTCCATGGGTCCTGCGAATTCTTGATAAGGATAATTTACAATGAATGGATCTCTGGTGGTTCTACCAACTGAAATGCCATTTTCTAAACCAGACAAGACCAAGTCAGAAGCACAAACAAAATCAAAATATGAAATCAGAGAAGAGTGTGTCATCTGTAGGCGTGATTTAGAGTGATGCTTCTAAAGCTCCACTGAACCCCATGCCCCCATTAGATCCTTATGTAGATTATGCTTATCACAGAAAAACAAGATAAAGAAGTTACAGGGATTTACAGGAGAAAAACTGGACAAGTTGTGGCCAGCTAGGTGGCACAGTGAAAAGAGTGCTGTGCCTAGAGTCAGGAAAACTGATCTTCATAAGTTGAAATCTGTCTTCTGACACTTACTAGCTGTGTGAACCTGGGCAAGGCTCTTAACCCTGTTGGCCTCAGTTTCCTCATCTATAAAATGAGCTGGAGAGGAAACGGCAAACCACTCCAGTATCTCTGCCATGAAAACCTCAAATGGGGTCATGAAGACTCAGACACAACTGAAAATGACTGAACCACAACAACAACAATATGTAGTTGTACATATGTTGTGCATATGTGTAGGTATATTTTTATATATGTACACACATATAAATGTTGGAGGAGTCAATGTTGCAGAGCAAGATGTGGGGAGATAAGCACATTATGCATTGCTGGTAGAGCTATGAATTAGTATGATCATTTTAAGAAACAAATTTGAATTATGCAAAATGACTAAAATATCAATAATCTTTGACTCAGATGTTATACTGCTATATGAGGTCATTAATTTAAAAAAAGAGCCCATATATACCAAAATATTTATGGCAGGACATATTGGTGCAACAAGGAACTGGAAATAAAGTAGATGTCCAACAACTGGGCAGTGATCAAACAAATTATGGTATACGAATGCAATGGAAGAGTAGCATGCTATAAGAAATGACAAATGTGATCAACACAGAGAAGAATCAAATGATTTATATGAACTCATTCAAAGTAAAGTAAGCAGACTTAAGTAAACAATACACAATGCTTACAAAAATGTAAATGGAAAGAACTACCAACATAAAAGAATGTAAAGTAAATATTGCACAACTACAAATAAAAGCATAGCACCAAGGAAGATACATCAAGACATTTCATCCAAACTCTATAATTTCATCCAAAGTCTATAGTATGAGGTGTTCAGGAAGGACTAGCACCTCTGGAAATAAGCCCTTTTCAGGACTCCTCATCCACATTTGGTGTCCACCTTTCACCCAACTCTCACTTGTGGCTCCAAGAAGTTGTATCATGCATGCACAATGAACATGCCCAGGGAAAACCATCTCGGTAAACAGGCTAAACTGGGTTTAGGGTAGCCAACAACTTCAAACTCATTGGTTACTTAGGAGGATGGCCCAAGCATGTGAAGACTTTCCCTAGTAGAATGGACAGATAAGAACAATTTATTTAAAAGGAAGAGGCTGAAGCAGGTGCTGTGCAGTAGCTTGGTTAGGCATTAAAGATTCCAAAGTCATTCACTGCATCCCTGACCATTGCCAGTTATCCTGACTTTTGTCTTGCAACTAGACTTTGTTGATTCAGGAAGAGAGTGATGTCAACAACTTTGTGCAACTGTGCATCTCTTAAATCTAATTCACTCACAAGTCAAGACATCACCCTCTGGTGTCACTGGTCACCTTTAAAAATGAGAGATGAAAAACAGAGACATGCATATAAACATATATAATTACATAATATAATGTTAATGTTACACTAGTAATTAGTCATATTAATAATCAGTAATATATGATGTATACACATTAGAAAGAAATCAGTTTTGCTGATTTTTTTCTCTTCTTTTTCTTTTTTTTCCTTTAAAATAGTTTTTGCTATTTGAGACAGCTTTCTGGCTAGAGTAGAAGGAAGATTACAGTTCAAGTTTAAGTAAAGTAAAATAAAAAAGAATTAATAAAATTTACTTTTAAAAAAGAAATATAAACACAAGAAATGAAAGAAACTTAAAAAGATTCATTTCCCTAACAAGAAACTAGATGATTACTTTGTGGGATTAGGCAAAATAACAAAGTATATCTTGTGGAATAAAAGATTAAGAATTTCATAATGACAAAATGAGAAACAAGGGGACATAACAATACAAGTTATCAAATTATACTCTAAAGTGGTAATAATCACAATAATTTGGTACTGGTTAAAAAAATAGAAAAGTTGGTCAATGGAATAGATTAAGTACACAGGACTCAAAAGCGACTGTAAGTAACACAGGGTTTGATAAGCTTTGGAATACAAATCTATTTTTAAAAACAATTTGCTAGGAAAAATGGGCAACAGTCTTGAAAAAATTACACTTAGACCAAATCTGACACCATTTAAAAAAATAAACTCCAAATGAATATATGATTAGGAATAAATGGTCATAAACCAATTAGAGGATAGAGATATCATTTACCACTATGGCTGAGGGAAGAGTTCTTCCACAACCAAGGGATAGAAATGACCCTAAAAAATGAAAAGCAATTCTCATTACAAAAAATTAAATGCACAAACAAAAAATGAGTGCTGTTAGAATCAGAAGAGAAACAGTTCAGTAGAAAAATATTTACAATAAATTTCTCTGACGATGGCTTGATTATCCAAGATGTACAAATAATTGACATAAATATATAATAATAAAAGTCATTCCTCAATCAGCAAATGGTCAAAAGATAGGAACAGACTCTTTTCAATACAAAAATGGTATCTATTGATAAGAAAATCATTAATAAATAGGGTTTCTACTTCTCATTTATCAGATAAAAAAAAGGACTACAAAAAAAGGAAAATGCCAATTGTTGGAATACCTGTGTGAGAATAAGTACACTAATGCACTATGGGTAAAATATGAAGTAGCCCAACCATTCTTTTTTATCATTATTTATTTAATATTTTTAGTTTTCAGCATTAATGTTCACAAGAGTTTGAATTACAAATTTTCTCCCCATTTCTACCCTCTCCCCCACTCCAAGATAGCATATATTCTGATGGCCCCATTCCCCAGTCAACCCTCCCTTCTTTCACCCCACTCCCCCCATCCCCTTTTCCCTTACATTCTTGTAGGGCAAGATAGATTTTTATGCCCCATTGCCTGTATATCTTACTTCCTAGTTGCATGCAAAAATTTTTTTTTAACATCTGCTTCTAAAACTTTGAGTTCCAAATTCTCTCCCCTCTTCCCTCCTCACCCACCCTCACTAAGAAGGCAAGCAATTCAACATAGGCCACATGTGTATCATTATGCAAAACCCTTCCACAATACTCATGTTGTGAAAGACTAACTATATTTTGCTCCTTCCTATCCTATCGCCTTTATCCAATTTTCTCCCTTTACCCTGTCCCTTTTCAAAAGTGCTTCCTTTTCATTACCTCCTCGCCCATCTGGCCTCCCTTCTGTTATCCTCCCTTTTTCTCTCCTTCCTCCTTCTTTCCTGTGGGGTAAGATACCCAACTGAGTGTGTATGTTATTCCCTCCTCAGGTCAAATCCAATGAGAGGAAGATTCACTCATTCCCCCTCACCTGTCCTCTCTTCCCTCCCAACAGAACAGCTTTTTTGTCACTTTTATGTGAGATAATTTACCCCATTCTATCTCTCCCTTTCTCCCTCTCTCAATATATTCCTCTCTCATCCCTTAATTTGATTTTTTTTAGATATCATCCTTTCATATTCAACTCACCCTGTGCCTTCTATGTGTCTGTGTGTGTGTGTGTCTGTGTGTGTGTGTCTGTGTGTGTGTGTGTGTGTGTGTAGTCCCTTCAGCTACCCTAATACTGAGTTCTCATGAATTATACACATCATTTTTCCATGAAGGAATGTGAACAAAACAGTTCAACTTTAGTAAGTCCCATATGAATTCTCTTTCTTGTTTACCTTTTCATGCTTCTCTTGATTCTTGTGTTTGAAAGTCAAATTTTCTATTCAGCTCTGATCTTTTCACTGAGAAAGCTTGAAAGTCCTCTATTTTATTGAATTTCCATATTTTGCCTTGGAAAATGATACTCAGTTTTGCTGGGTAGGTGATTCTTGGTTTTAATCCTAGCTCCATTGACCTCCAAAATATCATATTTCAAACCCTTTGATCCCTTAATGTAGAAGCTGCTAGATCTTGTATTATTCTGCTTATGTTTCCACAATACTCAAATTGTTTCTTTCTGGCTGCTTGCAGTATTTTCTCCTTGATCTGGAAGCTCTGGAATTTGACAACAATATTCCTAGGAATTTTGTTTTTGGGATCCTTTTCAGGAGGTGATCAATGGAGTCTTTCAATTTGTATTTTACCCTCTGGCTCTAGAATATCAGGGCAGTTCTCCTTGATAATTCCTTGAAAGATGATATCTAGGCTCTTTTTTTGATCATGGCTTTCAGGTAGTCCAATAATTTTTAAATTACCTCTCCTGGATCTATTTTCCAGGTCAGTGGCTTTTTCGATGAGATATTTCACATTGTCTTCCATTTTTTCATTCCTTTGGTTCTGTTTTATAATATCTTGATTTCTCATAAAGTCAGTAGCTTCCACTTGGTCCAATCTAATTTTTAAGGTTGTATTTTCTTCAGTGGTCTTTTAGACCTCCTTTTCCATTTGGCTAATTCTGCCTTTCAAGGCATTCTCCTCATTTGCTTTTTGGAGCTCTTTTGCCATTTGCATTAGTCTATTTTTAAGGTGTTATTTTCTTCAGTATTTTTGAGTCTCCTTTAGCCAGTCATTGACTTGTTTTTCATGGTTTTCTTGCATCCTTCTCATTTCTCTTCCCAATTTTTCCTCTACTTCTCTAACTTGCTTTTCCAAATCCTTTTTGAGCTGTTCCATGGCCTGAGACCAGTTCATGTTTTTCTTGGAGGCTTTTGATGTAGGCTCTTTGACTTTGTTGACTTCTTCTGGCTATATGTTTTGGTCTTCTTTGTCACCAAAGAAAGATTCCAAAGTCTGAGTCTGAATCTGAGTCCATTTTCGCTGCCTGGCCATATTGCCAGCCAACTACGTGACCCTTGAGTTTTTCGTCACGGTATGACTGCTTGTAGAGTAAAGAGTACTTTGTCCCATGCTTGAGGGCTTGC
Source organism: Trichosurus vulpecula (assembly GCF_011100635.1). Taxonomy (NCBI): domain Eukaryota; kingdom Metazoa; phylum Chordata; class Mammalia; order Diprotodontia; family Phalangeridae; genus Trichosurus; species Trichosurus vulpecula. Next base: position 205,193,443 of record NC_050574.1, on the reverse strand, counting down.
ACTGTTGTTTTCAGAGCTATTTCTACACAGCAAGCTCTGCCACACCAGCGCTCCTCCTCCTCCAAGAACAGACAACCCAGACCTTGACTCAGATCTTAAACAGGCTCTGCACTCCTGCTCTGATCTGCCACTTAATTCCTCCCACCAGGTAGGCCTAGGGCCGGAAGCAACTGCACCTATAGTTCTGTCCTCAGAGCTGCACCACCTCAGCTGTCCCCAAGGGGGTGGCCAAACTGCAAACTCCTTTCACTCTGTCCCCGCAGCTTTTCCCACTAACCTTCTCTGTTGTCTTTGATGTTTGTGGGTTGAGAAGTCTGGTAACTGCCACAGCTCACTGATCCAGGGTGCTAGGGCCTGTTCTGCCTGGCTCCCAGTCTGGTTGGTCTGGGAGCAGCCCATGCTGGGCTCTGCTCTGCTCCACTCCCAGCTCCTTGGGATAGACCTTACCCAGCAACCATCTAGGCTGTCCTGGGCTGGAGCCCTGCTTCCCTCTGCTATTCTGTGGGTTCTTCAGCTTAATAATTTGTTCAGAGCCATTTTTATAGGTTTTTGGAGGGACCTGGGGGAGGAGCTCATGCAAGTCCCTGCTTTCCAGCCACCATCTTGGCTCCACCCCCAGCCCAACCATTCTTGAGAAGAATTTTGAACTATTATCTCAACATCACTGAGCTGCACATATCTTTTAATTCAGCAATATCATCTCAGAGAGAAACACAGACAGATAAGGCAGCTTTAGAACTAACTTGTTGAATTTGTTATATTACTTAAGCAAATCTGCTGAATACTAAAGATTTATGACTCCATTTTCTATCCTTTTATGTTCTTCATAAAATATAATAAAAGTTAAAGAATGATTTTCTAAAAGGTTTATTAGTTATTTCAGGGGTAGAATGAAAGAGAAGGGCAGAGAACAGGAACTGGAAAATGGTAGGGCTGAGCTGAATAAGAATGACAGTTAAAGGAGGGGTAGGAAGGCAAATAGATAATTGCCTTGATATATAGTATATGGTTATATAGTGCAACAGTTTATAGTATATAGGGCAATTTGTATCGAATTTGAAATTAAGAAGACCTGAGTTCAAATCCTGCCTCAGCCATTTATGATCTGTGTGACTCTGGGCAAGTTACTAAGCCTCCCAGTCTCAGTTTCCTGATCTGTAAAATGTGAATAATAGACCTAACTCACAAGGTTGTTGTTAGGATCAAATTAATTAATCTCTGTAAAGTGCTTTGCAAACCTTAAAGTGCTATGTGAATGCTGCCTATGCTTATTATAACAACTTTGAATTACAGGAAATGGAGGAAAGGAGAAAGAGGTTTAGGTTTGTTTTCTTGTTTTGTTTTGCTTTCTTATTTTTATTAGTATTTTATCCCCCCCCCATTACATGTAACAACAATTTTTAACATTTGTTTTTAAAACTTTGAGTTCCAAATTCTCTCCATTCCTCCCTTCCCACTCCTCCTCCCCCCCTCTCCCCACCACACCATTGAGAAGGCAAGCAATTTGACGTTGGTTATACATGTGTAGTCGTGCAAAACACTTTCATAATTGTCATGTTGTGAAAGAAAACATAGACAAAAAAAGGAACTTGAGAAAAATAAAGAAAACAAAAAAAGTCTGCTTCAATCTGTATTCAGACACCATCAGTAATTTCTCTGGGGATAGATAGCATTTTTCATCATAAGTCCTTCAGAGTTGTCTTGTATCATTGCATTGCTGAGAATAGCTAAGTCACTCACAGCTGATCATCTTACACTATTGCTCTTTGTACACAGTACATTTCACTTTGCATCAGCTCATGCAAGTCTCTCTAGATTTTTCCGAGAGCATCCTGCTCACCATTTTTTATAACATAACCGTATTCCATCACAATCACATACCACAATTTGTTCAGCCATTCCCCAAATTAATAGGCATCCCCTCAATTCTTTGCCCCCAGAAAAGAACTATTATAAATATTTTTGTGCGTATAGGTCCTTTCCTTTTTTATGTTTTTTATCTCTTTTTGGCTACAGCTCTAATAGTGGCACTTCTGGGTCAAAGGGCATGCATGGTTTTTTAGCACTAAGGGCATAGGTCCAAATTGCTCTGAAAATGGTTGAATCAGTTCACAACTCTACCAATAGTGTATTAATGTCTCATTTTTCCCATATACCTTCCAATGTTTGTCATTCTCCTTTTCTGTCCTATTAGCGAATTGTCTCAATTTGCATTCCTGCAATTAATAGCAATTTACAGGACCTTCATATATGACTATAGATAGCTTTGATTACTTAATCTGAACACTGTCCATATATCTTGATCATTTAGCAATAGGGGTATGGCTCCTATTTTTATAAATTTGATTCTATATATATTTAAGGAATAAGGCCATCATCAGAGAAACTTATTTCAATTTTTTTCACTGTTATGATTACTCAATGTCTTTTCTCCATCCTATTCCCCCCCATTTATTCTATTCTTTCTCTCCTTTCACTGTGTCTATCCTGACTATCCCCTCCCTCAATCTGCCCTCCCTTGTATCGTCCCCCTTTTTTATCCCATTCCCTTCCTACTTTCCTGTAGGGTAAGACAGATCTCTATACACAGCTGAGTGTGTATGTTATTACCTCTTTGAACCAATTCTGATGAAAGTAAGGTTTATTCACTCTGCCTCACCTTTCCCCTCTTTATCCCATTTTATGCCCTCTCTTTCCCTTTTCTCCCAATGCATTCCTCTTTATCACCCCGTGTTGTATTTTTTAGATATTATAACTTCATATTCAACTGACATCTGTCCCCTCTATGTATACTCCTAACTGCCCTAATAATAAGAAAGGTTTCTTTTTTTTGAGTTACAACAATCATCTTCCGATGCAGGAATGGAAATAGTCTAACCTTATTAAGGCCTTTATGATTTCCCTTTCCTGTTTACCTTTTTATGCTTCTCTAGAGTCCCATATTTGAGAGTCAAATTTTCTATTCAGCTCTGGTCTTTTCATCAAGAATACTTGAAAATCCTCTATTCCAATGAATATCAATTTTTTCCTTGAAGAATTATACACATTTTTGCTGCATAGGTGATTCTTGGTTGTAATTCTAACGCCTTTGCCCTCTGCAATATCATACACCAAGGCCTCTGATCCTTTAATGTAGAAGCTGTTAAATCTTGTGTTATCCTGACCATGGCTTCATAGAACTTAAATTATTTCTTTCTGGCTTCTTCCAATATTTTCTCCTTGAACTGGGAACTCTGGGATTTGGCTATGCTATTCACAGGAGTTTTCATTTTGAGATCTTTCAGGAAGTGATCAGTGGATTCTTTCAATTTTATTTTACTCTCTTGTTCTAGACAATCAGGGCAGTTTTCCTTAATAATTTCTTGAAAGATGATGACTAGGATCATGGCTTTCAGGTAGTCCAACAATTTTTAAATTATCTCTCCTGGATCTATTTTCCAGGTCAATTGTTTTTGCAATGAAATATTTCACATTGTCTGCTATTTGTCATTCTTTCGAGTTTTTTATATTTTATTTAGTATTTTAGTTTTCAACATTGATTTGTACAAGATTTTGAGTTACAAATTTTCTCCCCATATCTACTCTCCCCCCCCCATTCCAAGATGGCATATATTCTGATTGCCTCATTCCCCAGTCAGCCCTCCCCTCTTTCACCCCATTCCCCCCATCCCCTTTCCCATTACTTTCTTGTAGGGCAGGATAGATTTCTATGCCCCATTCCCTATATATCTTGTCTCCCAGCTGCATACAAAAATTTTTTTAAATTTTTGTTAAGCATCTGCTTTTAAAAATTTGAGTTCAAATTTCCCTTCCCTCTTCCCTCCACACCTGCCTTCCCTAGGAAGGCAAGCAATTCAACATAGATCACACATGTATCATTATGCAAAACACTTCCACAATGCTCATGTTGTGAAAGGCTAACTATATTTCCTTCCATCCTATCCTTTCCCCTTTTATTCAGTTTTCTCCCTTGACCCTGTCCCTTTTCAAATGTGTTTGCTTTTGATTACCTCCTACCCCTACCTGCTCTCCCTTCTATCATCCCCCCTTTTTTATCCCCTTCCCCTTACTTTGCTGTGGAGTAAGATTCCCAATTGAGTGTGTATGTTATTCCCTCCTCAAGTTGAATCCAATGAAAGGAAGATTCACTCATTCCCCCTCACCTGCGCCCTCTTCCCTTCCAACAGAACTGCTTTTTCTTGACACGTTTATGTGAGATAATTTACCTGACTCTATCTCTCCCTTTCTCCTCTCAATATATTCCTCTCTCACCCTTTAAATTTATTTCATTTTTTAAATATCATCCCTTCATATTCAACTCATCCTGTGCCCTCTGTCTATATTCTCTTCAACTCCCCTAATACTGAGAAAGGTTTCCTGAATTACACACATCATCTTTCCATGTAGGAATGTAAACATAACAGTTCAACTTTAGTAAGTCCCATATGAATTCTCTTTCTTGTTTACTGTTCATGCTTCTCTTGATTCTTGTATTTGAAAGGCAAATTTTCTATTCAGCTCTGGTCTTTTCATTGAGAAAGCTTGAAAGTCCTGTATTTTATTGAAATTCCATATTTTGCCTTGGATCATGATACTCAGTTTTGCTGGGTAGGTGATTCTTGGTTTTAATCCTAGCTCCTTTGACCTCCAGAATATCATACTCCAAGCCCTTTGATCCCTTAATGTAGAAGCTGCTAGATCTTGTATTATTCTCATTGTGTTTCCACAATATTCAAAATATTTCTTTCTGGCTGCTTGCAATATTTTCTTCTTGACCTGGAAACTCTGGAATTCAGCGACAATATTCCTAGGAGTTTTCTTTTGGGGATCTTTTTCAAGAGGTGATAGGTGGATTCTTTCAATATCTATTTAACCCTCTGGTTCTAGAATATCAGGGCGATTTTCCTTAATAATTTCTTGAAAGATGATGTCTTGGCTCTTTTTTTGTTCATGGCTTTCAGGTAGTCCAAAAAATTTTAAATTGTCACACCTGCATCTATTCTCCAGGTCAGTGGTTTTATCAAGGAGACATTTCACATTGTCTTCCATTTTTTCATTCTTTTGGTTCTGTTTTATAATATCTTGGTTTCTCATAAAGTCACTAGCTTCCACTTGCTCCAATCTAATTTTTAAGTTGGTATTTTCTTCAGTGGTCTTTTGGATCTCTTTTTCCATTTGGCTAATTCTGCCTTTCAAGGCATTCTTTTTTTTATGGAGAAGAACTGTGATCAATGAAATGAATCATGTGATAGAAGAAACAGGACCAAAAAAAAACCTACCCAAAAACAAAAACAAAAGAGAGAAAAGGAAAAAACAATGGGGGGGGGGGCGGGAAATGCTATCATGAAGTGTGCTTCAATCTGCATTCAAACTTCATAGTTCTTTCTTTGGATGTAGATAGCATTCTCCATCGTGAGTCCTTTGCAGTTGTCTTTGTACCTTGTGTTGCTAAGAAAAGCGAAGTCTGTCAGGGTTGGTCCTCACAGAATACATATATCTGTGTTTGTGTATAATGTTCTCCTGGCTCTCCTCTGCTGACTCAGCATTATGTCGTGTAGGTTTTTCCAGGTTGTTAGGAAGTCCGTATCATCCCCATTTCTTATGGCACAATAGTATTCCATTACCTTCATATACCACAGCTTGTTCAGCCATTCCCCAATTGATGGGCATCCCTTTGATTTCCAATTCTTAGCTACCACAGAAAGGGCCGCTATAAATGTTTTTGTACATATGGGTCCTTTTCCCACTTGTGTAATTTCTTTGGGATACAACCCTAGAAGTGGTATTGCTGGGTCAAAGGGTATGAACATTCTTATACCCTTTGGGCATAGTTCCAAATTACTCTCCAAAATGACTGGATCATCTCACAACTCCACCAGCAATGTAGCAATGTTCCAGTTTTCCCACATCCTCTCCAGCATTTATCATTTTCCTGTTTTGTTATTTTATCCAATCTGACAGGAGAGATGTGGTATCTAAGAGATGTTTTGATTTGCATTTCTCTAATCAGTAGTGATTTAGAGCATTTTTTCATATGCCTATAGATAGCTTTAATTTCTTCCTCTGAAACCTGCCTGTTCATATCCTTTGACCATTTCTCAATTGGGGAGTGGCTTGTATTCCTATATATTTGGCTCAGTTCCCTGTATATTTTAGAAATGAGGCCTTTATCAGATACACTAGTTGTAAAGATTTTCTCCCAATTTTCTGCTTCCCTCCTAATTTTTGTTGTATTGGGTTTTTTGTACAAAAACATTTCAATTTAACATAATCAAAATTATCCATTTTGCATTTTGTAATGCTCTCTATCTCTTGTTGGGTCATGAATTCTTTTCTTTTCCATAAATCTGATAAGTAAACTATTCCTTGCTCTACCAAATTACTTGTAGTATCAGCCTTTACTCCTAAATCATGAACCCATTTTGACTTTAATTTGGTATATGGTATAAGATATTGGTCTACGCCCAGTTTCTGCCCTACGATTTTCCAATTTTCCCAAGAGTTTTTGTGAAATAGTGAATTATTAGCCCAGAAGGTGACCTTTTTGGGTTTATCAAAGAGTAGATTGCTATAGTTGTTGACTTCTCCATCTTGTGTTCCTATCCTATTCCACTGATCCACAACTCTGTTTCTTAGTCAGTACCAGGAAGTTTTGATGACTGCTGCTCTATAGTGCAGTTTAATATCTGGTATGGCTAGGCCACCTTCCCTAGCATTTCTTTTCATTAATACCCAAGATATTCTAGACCTCTTGTTCTTCCAGATGAATTTTGTTATTATTTTCTCCAGCTCAGTAAAACAATTTTTTGGTAGTTCAATTGGTATTGCACTGAATACATAGATTAATTTAGGCAAAATTGTCATTTTTATTATATTAGCTTGGCCTAACCATGAGCAACTGATATTTTTCCATTTATTTAGATCTGACTTTATTCGTGTGAAAAGTGTTTCATAATTATGTTCATATAGGCCCTGGGTTTGTCTTGGCAGATAGACTCCCAAATATTTTACAGTGTCTACGGTAACTTTGAATGGAATTTCTCTTTCTGTCTCTTGCTGTTGGGCTTTGTTAGTAATGTATAGGAATGCTGAGGATTTATGTAGGTTTATTTTATATCCTGCAACTTTGCTAAAGTTATTTATTATTTCAAGTAGTTTTTTACTTGATTCTCTAGGATTATCTAAATAAATCATCATATCATCTGCAAAAAGTGATAATTTAGTTTCTTCTTTTCCTATTCTAATGGCTTCAATTGTTTTTCTTCTTTTATTGCTACAGCTAACATTTCTAGTACCAAATTGAATAGTAGGGGTGATAATGGACATCCTTGTTTCACCCCTGATCTTATCGGGAATGCATCTAGCTTATCCCCATTACAAATAATGCTTGTTGATGGTTTTAGGTAGATGCTATTTATAATTTTAAGAAAGGTTCCACTTATTCCTATGCTTTCTAGTGTTTTTAATAGGAATGGGTGTTGTACTTTGTCAAAGGCTTTTTCTGCGTCTATTGAGATGATCATATGGTTTCTGCTAGTTTTGTTGTTGATATGGTCAATTATGCTAATGGTTTTCCTAATAGTGAACCAGCCTTGCATTCCTGGAATAAATCCTACCTGGTCATAGTGTATTATTCTCGTGATAAGTTGCTGCAATCTTTTTGCTAATATTTTATTTAAAATTTTTGCATCAATATTCATTAGGGAAATTGGTCTATAATTTTCTTTCTCTGGTTTGAGTCCACCTGGTTTGGGTATTAGTACCATATTTGTGTCATAAAAAGAATTTGGTAGGACTCCTTCTTCACCTATTTTCCCAAATAGTCTACAAAGTATAGGAATTAGTTGTTCTTTAAATGTTTGATAGAATTCACATGTAAAACCATCGGGTCCTGGAGATTTTTTCCTAGGGAGTTCATTGACTGCATGCTCAATTTCTTTTTCTGAGATGAGCTTATTTAGAAATTTTGCTTCCTTTTCTGTTAACCTGCGCAATTTATGTTTTTGTAGATATTCATCCATATCTCTAAGGTCGTCAAATTTATGGGCATACAATTGGGTAAAATAATTCCTAATTATTGTTGTGATTTTCTCTTCCTTAGAGGTGAACTCACCCTTTTCATTTTTGATACTGGTAATTTGATTTTCTTCTTTCTTTTTTTTAATCAAATTGACCAAAGGTTTATCAATTTTATTGGTTTTTTCATAAAACCAGCTCTTTGTTTTATTTATTAATTCAATAGTTTTCTTGGTTTCAATTTTATTAATCTCTCCTTTGATTTCCAGTATTTCTAATTTGGTATTTAATTGGGGATTTTCAATTTGCTCTTTTTCTAGCTTTTTCAGCTGTATGCCCAGATCATTGATCTCCTTTTTCCCTATTTTATTCATGTAGGCATTTAGGGATATAAAACTTCCCCTAAGAACTGCTTTTGCTTCATCCCGTAAGTTTTGGTATGTTGTTTCATTATTGTCATTCTCTTGAATGAAGTTATTAATTGTTTCTCTGATTTGTTCTTTGGCCCACTCATTCTTTAGAATTAAATTATTTAGTTTCCAATTAGTTTTTAGCTTATTTTTCCATGGTTCTTTATTAAAAATGATTCTTATTGCATCATGATCTGAAAAGAATGCTTTGACTACTTCTGCTTTTCTGCACTGGATTGTGAGGTTTTTATGCCCTAGTACATGGTCAATTTTTGAGTATGTGCCATGTACTTTTGAGAAGAAAGTATATTCCTTTTTATCCCCATTCAGTTTTCTCCAGAGGTCTATCATATGTGCCTTTTCTAAAATTCTGTTTACCTCCTTAACTTTTTTCTTATTTATTTTGAGGTTAGATTTATCAAGTTCAGAAAGGGGGAGGTTGAGGTCTCCCAATATTATAGTTTTGCTGTCTATTTCTTCCTGTAACTCCCTTAACCTCTCCCCTAAGAATATGTATGCCATACCACTTGGTGCATATATGTTAAACAATGATATTGCTTCATTATTTATGGTGCCTTTTAGCAGGATGTAATGTCCTTCCTTATCTCTTTTAATTAAATCTGTCTTTACTTTTGCTTTGTCTGAGGTTAGGATTGCTACACCTGCTTTTTTTTTACTTTAGCTGAGGTGCAATATATTTTACTCCAGCCTTTTACCTTTACCCTGTGTGTGTCCCCCTGTTTCAAATGTGTTTCTTGTAAACAGCATATTGTAGGATTATGGTTTTTAATCCATTCTGCTATCCACTTCTGTTTTATGGGAGAGTTCATCCCATTCATGTTCACAGTTACGATTTCTATCTGTTTCTTTTTCTCCATCCTATTTCCCCCTGTTTATGCTTTCATTTCTCCCTTTCCCCTTCCCCTCCTCAACACAGTTTTGCTTTTGACTTACACCTTCCTCAGTTTACTCTCCCTCTTTATTCCCCTCCCTTATTTTACCGTTTCCCACTTGCTACTCCTCCCGTCCCTTCTGACCACCCCCCTCCCTTTTTCCCCCCCTTCCCCTCCTACTTCCCGTAGGACAAGTTAGATTTCTAAACCTATCAGGGTATGTTATTGCCTTCTTGAACCAGTTCTGATGACAGTAAAGCTCAAATACTGCTCTTCTCCCTCCCTTCTTTCCCTCTACTATAATATGTTTTTGTGCCTCTTCATTTGGTGTAATTTACCCTTTTCTACTACCTCCTTACCTCTTCTCTCATAGCCCTCCTTTTAAATCTCTTACTTATGTTTTTTATCCTTACATCAGTTAATTTATACAGGCATTCACAATCTATGTGTATCACTTTCAATTGTCATAATAGCTGTACTATTCTCAAGACTGACATATATATGTATATATATAAAACATACATAAGATGATATAATCCTATATAAAGATACAAATAATTTGCCCTTATTGGTTAATAAGGTTTGTGGGGGTTTTCCCCCTGATTACCTTTTTATGTCTCTCTTGAGTTTTGCATTTGGAGATCAAATTTTCCATTGAGTTCTGGCCTCTTCATCAGGAAGGTCTGGAATTCCCTTATTTCATTGAATGTCCATCTCCTTGCCTGAAAAATTATGCTTAGTTTTGCTGGGTAGTTGATCCTTGGTTGTAGTCCCAGCTCCTTTGCCCTTTAGAATATCATATTCCAATTTCTCCTGTCTTTTAATATGGAAGCTGAGAGATCCTGAGTGATCCTGACTGTAGTTCCACGATATTTGAATTGTTTCTTTTTGGCTCCTTGCAGGATTTTCTCCTTGACTTTGTAGTTCTGAAATTTGGCTATAATATTTCTTGGTGTTTTCAGTTTGGGATCTCTTTCAGGGGGTGATCGGTGAATTCTTTCAATGACTATTTTGCCCTCTGGTTCTAGGACCTCTGGGTAGTTGTCTTTGATAATTTTTTCAAAGATATCGTCAAGGCTCTTTTTTTTATCGTGGATTTCCGGTAGACCAATACCTCTTAAATTGTCTCTCTTGGATCTATTTTCCAGGTCACTTGTTTTCCCAATCAGATATTTCACATTTTTTTCTATTTTTTCATTCTTTACATTTTGTTTTACTACTTCTTGGTGCCTCATAGATCCATTAGCTTCCACTTGCTCAACTCTAATTTTTAATGAGTCAGTGTTTTCATTTTGCTTTTGAGTCTCCTTTTCCAATTGGTTGATTTTACCTCTCAGGGTGTCATTTTCTCTATTTAGATTCTGAATCTCCGTGGCCATTTCACCAATCTTATTCTTTTGGGACTTTTCCATTTTTTCCATATTTTCTTTTAGCTCCCTAATTTGGTTTTTAAAATCCTCCTTTAGCTCTTCCAGCAATGCTTTTTGGGCTGGAGTCCAATTCACATTATCTTTTGAGGTATCAGATGTATCTATAGTGTCATTGCTGTCCTCTTCCAAATTGGTATTTTGATCCTGCCTGTCTCCATAAAAAGAATCTATGGTCCTCGGTTTTTTTGTGTTCTTCTTCATGTTGGTTAGCCTTTTCCTGGCTTTACAACAAATTTCTGCCTTTGGGGCTCAGGGCTCTCTGTCCCACCTTTCTTATTCTGGGGATTGTAAGTCTAGTTGTTGTCTTTGTAAATTATAGCCTTCAGTTTGCTGAGGCATGGTGGAGGGGTCTGGCTCCCTGATATCTCTTTCCCTAGGGGTGCATTCCAGCACTGTTGCTCTTCAGCAATGGTCTCAGCTCTTTATTGTTTGTGCTGATGTCTGGCACTTCCCCTGGGTGAGCAAAAGTACGTCTGGGCTCCTGGTGTTGACCCCTGCCAGCTCTGCCCCACTGGGACTAATGAACTTCTACTATTTGACCACTGAAGCTCCACTTCTTTCTCCTCTGTTCCAGTGTTCTTTTTTTTTCCTCCGAGGAATTCTCTGGGTGATGGGGGGGGAGGGATTAGAGCTGTTTGCCTGGCCATTATGTCTCCCAGAAGTTCAAGAATCTGTGTTTCATACGTTTGGGCCGCAAGCCTCAAGAGTGGGTGCTTCACGGCCGGTGGCGTTGTGCTGCCTCTCGTCGCTTCCACAGACTGCCATCCTGTGTTGGGAGGCCTGGGGATCTCCGCCGGTTTCGGGGGCCCAGCTTTCTCCCAGCCTGTCTCCCACTGTGGGTTTCCCAGCCAGCTGCTTCCGCTTTGGTCTGGAGCAGCTCCGCACACTGAGCCCTCTCGGAGCCTACAGATTCGTGCCTTCGGCCTTTCAGACTCTCCTGGCTTGGAAATTCACCCCACTCAGACTGCTCACAGTTTTTAACTCTCTCAAATCTGCTCAAATTCACTTTTTTATAGGAATCTGACAGACCTTGTGAGAGAGCTCCGGTAAGATGCTGTTTTCATGTGGTCACCTTGGCTCCGCCCCCGTCAAGGCATTCTTCTCCTCATTGCCTTTTTGGAGCTCTTTTGACATTTGGGTTAGTCTATTCTTTAAGGTGTTATTTTCTTCAGTATTTGGGGGGGGCTCCTTTAGCCAGTCATTGACTTGTTTTTCATGGTTTTCTTGCATTACTCTCATTTCTCTTCCCAATTTTTCCTCTACCTCTCTTACTTGCTTTTCCAAATCCTTTTTGAGCTCTTCCACAGCCTGAGCCCAATTCATATCTTTCTTGGAGGCTTTTGATGTAGGCTCTTTGACTTTGTTGACTTCTTCTGGCTGTATGATTTGATCTTCTTTGTCACCACAAAAGGAATCTAGAGTTTGAGTTTGAGTCTGAGTTTGTTTTCACTGCCTGTTCTTGTTCCCAGCCAACTACTTGACCCATGAACTTTTTGTCAGGATATGACTGCTTGTAGAGTAGAGAGTACTTTGTCTGAAGTTTTAAGGTCCAAGCACTGCTGTTTTCAGAGCTACTTCTACTCCACTGTCACCCCAGGTTTTGTCACAGCAGCGCTCCTCCTCCCCCAAGAAAGGCCCACCAGGACTGCAATTCAGATTCAAGCAGGGCACAGCAAGAGAATCTGCCTTTGTGCTCACAAAGCACTCCTTGCATTCCTGCTCTGATCTGCTGCTAGATTCCTCCCACTGTGTGAGCCAGGGACTCGGAAATTGCTGACACTGGTGCTCTGGAGGCAGCCTCAGGAGCTTCCTGCTGCTGCTACCACCACTGCTGCATGACCTCCTCTACCCCAGAGCTGGTGGCCAAACCGCTCTGAACTGGATCCCGCAGTTTCCCCCTAACCTGCTCTTTGGTGTTTGTGGGTTGAGAAGTCTGGTAACTGCCACAGCTCACTGTTTCATGGCCCCAAGGCCTCTTCTGGCTGGCTGACTCTGGGTCTGGTCTGTCCTGGCGTGGCCCATGCTGGGCTGTGCTCCACTCTCAGCATTGTGTAATAGACCCTTCCCAGCGACCATCCAAGCTCTCCTGGGCTGGAGATCTGTGTCCCTCTGCTATTTTTACAGGTGTTTGGAGGGATTTGGGGGTGGAGCTTAAGCAAGTCCCTGCTTTCTTGCTGCCATCTTGGCTCTGCCCCCCTTTTGTTTTGTTTTGTTTTGTTTTTGTTTCTTGATTTGTCATAAGATCACTAGCTTCCATTTGCTCTATTCTAATTTTTAAGGTATTTTTTCTTCAGTGAACTTTTGAACCTCCTTTTGCATTTGGACAATTCTACCTTTGAAAGAGTTTTTCTTCAGTGAATTTTCATGCCTCTTTTTCCATTTGGCCAGTTCTGCTTTTTAAGGCATTCTTCTCTTCATTGGCTTTTTGTACCTCTTTTACCATTTGGCTTAGTCTGTTTTTTAAGGTGTTATTTTCTTCAGTATTTTTTGTCTCCTTTACCAAGCTGTTGACACTTTTTTCATGATTTTCTTGCATCACTCTCATTTCTCTTCCCAATTTTTCCTCTACTTCACTTACTTGATTTTCAAAATCCTTTTTGAGCTCTTTCAAAGCCTGAGACCAATTTTTCTTGCATGCTTTGAATGTAGGAGCCTTGACTTTGTTATCTTCTTCTGAGAATGTGTTTTGATCTTCCTTACCACCATAGTAACTTCCTAGAATCAGAGATGTTTTTTTTCCCCTTGCTTGTTCATTTCCCCCAAATATTACTTGACTTTTAACTCTTTGTTAAAGTAGGGCTTTGCTTCCAGGGTAGAGGTCCACTGTCCCAGGCTTGAGGAGCTTTGTACAGCTGTTTTCAGGGATACTTCCGAGGACCTGTAAGTTTTCAGTTCTTCCAAGATGGTGTGATCTAAGGAGATGTGCATTTACTACTCTCTTGGCCTATGCTATGGCCTATGCTATGTCTGTGAGTGAGTGACCATAAGCACCTGCTTATTACAAGATTTGTTGATTGGTTTGATCTTGGACTTTGATCTTATCTACCCAGGATTCTGTGACTGTCTTGCCACTTTCCACATTAGCCATTTCACTAAATTTCATGACCAAATTATTTATTTACACCTTTTTTGGACTCTGCTTTGATTAACTACTGACCTCTTCCCTGTGCAAAAGCCGCCATTCCTACAGTTCCTTCAACCTACTGTAGGTAAGTTCCTATGCACAAAGCATTAAGCCCCAAGACACTGAATCGTAAGATCCTAAAATAATACATTTAGTATTAGAAGGGAACTTTTAGGTCATCTGGTCTAACCTCCTCATTTTATAGATGATGAAACTAAGTCTCAGAGATTTATAGCAACTCACACAGCAGTAACAGGCAGTTTTGAAGCTGGGTCCTTGGACTCCTAATCCAGTGCTGTTTTCATTGTAACAAGATTTTCTCACCTGGAACTCTGGAATAGGTGCAACCTGGATAAACAGGATAAACTGAGACCAGTTCTCTCATTTTCTTAGAGCTCCAAAGTTCAGCTACAGAGGACTCTGTGGAACAAAGATTCCAAATGAGAATATAAAATAGCCATAATTTGCATGGGTTCATAACCCCTTCCTCATTAAAATCCCAGATATGGGGAAAAGAAACGACTTTGAAAATAAGGAAAAAATGAGTTGGATGGGTTTTGAGGTTGTTATAGTACTTATCTTGGATCTGTTCACACAGTGATTTTGATACATTTTCATCTCTAGCCCAGCCCATATGGTCACTCCATGAGCATTCAGAATGAGTCTCAGGTACATATTCTAAAACAAAAGTAAGAACATGCTAGCAATGTACTTTCTTCAGCAGGTACATATGTAGTCAGTATAGTAATACATTAACTTCAAAGAGAATTGGACGCTAGCTCCATTAAATTCCAAATCCATTTAATAGTAAGTTCAAACGCTGCCTGGGCTCTCAGTGTGAGGCGCATGCACTCTCAGGGTGTCTGCACTCAGAAATATTTTAACGACATGAGCTGGTGGATGAAGCTTCCATCTGAGTGGGAGGGCAGGATCTGTTCTGTGATTCCTGTTGCTAGGAAACCACTTCCTTTGTCTGCTTTGTTCAGAATCGTTTCTTTATTTATACTCTGGGTTTAAATGATGTACCTCATATGGTAGAACATTAAAAAAAATAGGGCAAAAGTTTGCTGTCAAAAATGTTACAAGGGATAGGTAGCATTGAATGAAAACTAATGAATATGGATGCAGATATGATTGCATGTGAACTGGAAGTCAGCCAGTTTCACCTTGCTGAGATTTGTATGTTATTTCATTTTGTACAAGCCAATTAGGTTGTCTAAGGACAGCTTTATCTTATATTTATCCTATCTGCCCAAAATTAAACTAAGTTTTTTTATTGAATAAAGAGGAAATTATTTACAATTTTCCTAATTCTATAATTATTTTCTTAGAGTATTTTAAATTCAAAATCCTTAGAGAATTTGGTGGGGAAATATAATGTATGATGCCCTCAAATACGAGCTCCAAGACATTTTTCTTATGCTGAAGTATCAGGAAAGCACTTAGAAATAAAGTCAGAGTGGCAAAACAGAGGAAGAGGGTAGAGCGATGGGAGATACATGGCCAAAAAGCTTTAGAAAATTGAAAAACCATGCACTATGTTATATAAGTAAAATTCTTAGAATGTCTAGCATGTGCATGCCCAAAAATTCAGCCTGAATAACTCAACTGACAGAATCTCATCTGTAATATGCCATATGTGGCAAATTTAAGAAAACAGTGGCTTAGTGTCAAATCGAAAGTTATTAAAATATCTACAGTTTTATAACATGTTTATGGGTGTAGCTGTTCATAGACAGAAGCAAATAGCTATAAGTTCAACATGCCTATTCTTCTGATTCTCTTCATACTGGACTGCTCATTCTTTTCTACCCTTTTTGTCTCATCATTTTCCATCCTATTTCTTCTTAAGTATAGACTCTGTCTTAAATTATCTGATATTTTCCCTCAGAACTCTGGGGTGTTAATCTTAGTTTCATGATACGATTATATGATTTCATATAAATGACCCAAATCTAAAATCTGAATTCCTTAGGAATCCCCAACTTATCATCGGTTTTATATCACTTGTACAGGTCCATTGCCTAAGGACCAGCTTGGGTGGGTCTAGAGGACTCATCATAGCAAGTTGGACAGAAAGTGGTGAATTTCTCAACCCTAACAATTATATAACATCTACGAAGTTTGACATAGTTGCAAACTGTATTGGCAGCAAGAATACCCATGTCAATTAAATAATTGATCCTTCAAGTATATTTCTTGCATCTGCAAATTCGGGGCGGGGTTTAACTCAGGCTATTCCCCCAGTAATTTGTGTTAGATAATAGAACACTGTTGATATTCAACATTTAACAGAAGGAGGCTTACTTAACAAAGCTGGAGAAGAATATTCTTTCAGGATAGGTAGTGATGACAACTGAGTCTAGTTCCGTTGCCTGAGCTACCAAAAACACCAACCAAGCATCAGAGTGCCCCTGGAGTTCCTTGTGGCTGCTCTGGACTTAGGCAATCAAGAAACAATATCAACAAACTGAACACAAGCTAATGCAACAAGGTTTCAAGATTAGTCTCAATATATTTTCAGGAAAAACTAGCTCCATAATAGTCAACATCTTAATTGGAAATATTTACCAGCAAGCATTATGAGTTATGTCCATAAGCTCTGAAACTAGCTGTTCAGATTTTATCTGAGAAATTGTGTTGCCTGTTTATGTTAGATGTTTCAGGGAGGTCTATATATCTCATTTATCTCCATCTATAAAATAAGAACCAAAAAAAAAATACATGCTTATTGTCTTACAGGTATCTCAAGGTATAAAGGTTTCATGTAAATAATAATAAGCCTCATTCAGACTCCAAAGATATCCTAATCATCTAGGACTCCTATTCACCTTAAGAAGAACTGTTGGCAATTATTTCATCTTTGACATGGCTAAGAATTCTGTAACATGAAAATGAGATCCTAGAACACACATACACTTACCTCTAGTACACAAATCATAATATTTTAGTGACTATCCTTCATAAAATGCTCCATTATGGTTTAAATTGAAATAGAAAATGACAGCACAATAGGCCCTGTACAACAATCTCTGAAGAATTAAAACTCAGTATCACACAGAAACAGCATAAAGGCATATGGTAGGTATAAATAGGCTGTGATATATAAACAATGCGGAGTTTCAAAGAATAGTAGCGAAAGATGTTATTAAGGAAATGTATGATAAGAATAAAAGATAGGCTGGTCACCTTTCAAGGGTGAAAGATTCTGGATACGTAGCCAGAGATCAACCTGCACAATTTCAGAAGAAACAGAATATTGGGTGGACCCCTTGTGGTGAATTTCCGGTAGGACATAGAGCAGAGCCTCGGGCTGGGGGAACATGGATGACTAATTCTGAATATTGCAGGGAATGTCCATATAGATGAAATCGCTTTTACATTTGAGTATTATGTTTTTCATAGAACATATGCTTACCAGGGGGGTTAGCAATATGGTCTCTTGGGGTTTTCTGTCAGAATAATGACATGGTGCTTTCAGCATCCTTGTGCACCTTGAAAATGAGAAGGTGGAGAGTTGCCTTCTTTTGTCTCACATGTAGGAATTGCCCCCAAAAAGCCATGGAGTGGAGAACTGATTTACTGCTTGCTACACACAGGAGGTAGCTCTGAGCCCCAAATTGGCCCACCTCTACTTTTCTGCAGGAATAAACTTGGAGTTACTTTTTAGTTCTCTCTACACCTCTGCATTTGCAATACCATCTACTTGCACTACTTCATGTTATCACTTCAATGTTTCTGACTCCTGAGTTCAATTATAATGCTGACGCCTCTCCAAAGTTTCACTACCGCACTTCCAACTACCTGCTGGATAGCTTTGTCTGGAGATTCAGCTGAAAATTCACTCAGCAGGTCCAAACCAGAATTCATTACCTCCCTCTCCTGGCAGAAAAACTTGTTCTTTCTGTCTATATTTCTCTTTCTGTCTTGCCCTCCATCATAGCTGTTCGGGGTGTCTGGGGGCCTTCTCCCTCCATGGAGGTGAATGTTTCTGTTATAGCTTAATTCTCACATTGTACCAGTTGAGTACGGCAAAAGACACCAAAGGCCATTTATTCCACCTACTCCCACTTGCCCCAGAAGCAAAGTCAAAACCCTATCTTTAGAATGAGTAGGAAGAGGAGCACTGATTTGGCTGAGATAATAGAGGGCTTAAATTTTCTTAAATACCACAGATAAGCTACTAATCCATTACAGAAACAAAAGTGGATACATTGTTATATTTTAATTCAGTTTGACAAATAGGGTTGTTTTTGCTTGTAAATAAAGTAGGAATCCTGCCATGTAATAGAATTTTAAGGAGTGCTATTGGTAAAAACCTCCTCCACTCCACTCAGGCATGGGGAGTGAGATTTCCACAATATTCAGTCAATTTGGTTTAAGGCATGGCATTGAAAATCCCTGTGAAAAGGAAAATTTTAAAACCTAAAAAAATTAAGCTTGAGTAGTTGAGTAATACATGACTCCATCTCAGTCATCCACCCTTAATCTCAAATTAGTTTATCAGATTAACTCTTATTGTCTAGCATGGCCTTGAAGGACTAAGACACAGGACAGATAGCTTTTGATGGTTGGGCAGGACAAGGAGAACAGACCTCAATTGGGTTCCTCAGTGAAGGACATGAACAGTTAGAAAGTCTCAGGATACTTAGAGGAGCAGAATGTGGAGCATACTAAAGGAAGGAAAGAAATAACAAGGAAGAGGTACCAAAACCAAAATTCACCAATTGAAGCGACTCTGAGAAGTAGGGGAAGGAAGGGCAACAGTATAGAGGACATCAGGGATAAGAAAGAAATCCTCGTATAAAACATGGCACTTGAGGTGAGCCTTGATGAGAGTTTAGTATTTTAAGAGGGAGAGGTAAAAAGTAAGAGCATTTCAAGCATGGGGGACAGCCAGGGAAAGACAAGAGGAATGGAATGTCAAGTAAAGGGGAACTGCAAGTAAATCAGTTTGACTGGAGCATAGCATGCTTAAAGGCAAGCAATAGGAAATGTCTGGAAAGATGGCTTGGGCCAGATTTGAAAGCATATTAAATGTCAAATAGAGAGTTTATACTTTAAATTTTACAACAGAGGCAATAAGGAGCAATTGAAGCTTTTTGAACATGAAAATGAAAGCAGCATGGTCAGATCTTTGCTTTAGAATATGAATTTAGCAGTTGTGTATAGAGTGGAAAGACAAGAGATGGGCTATTAGGAGACTACAGTTAGGAGGCAATTTCAGGGGAAAGGTAATATAGAATAGTGATCATGTGAGTAAAGAGAAGAGGGAAGATGAAAGAGTATCCATAGAGGAAGAGTTAATGAGACTTGGCAACAGATTAGATATAGATGGTGAGAGTGAGAGTCAAGAATAAACACTGGGGTTATAAAGCTGGGTGACCAGAAGGATGATTGTGTCCTCCAAAGAAATAGGGAAGAATAGAAAAATGGATTTCAGGAAAATAATGATTTACATTTTGGATATGTTAAATTTGAGATGCCTACGAACATCCAGATGGAGACTGCAGCAGGTAGCTGATTACTTAAAACTAGTCCTCAGAGAAGACATATGGAAATTTTAGAGCCATGTGCATAGAAATCAAAATTGTCCCATGGAACAACCTGATGAGATCACCAAAAGATAGTGTGTAAAGAAAAAGGAAAAGGGCTCAGGACAGAGATATAGGTTACACTATATAAGGAATAAGATGTAAAATATGATCCTACAAAAGTGACAAAGAAGGAATGGTCAGGCAGGTAGGAAGGGAGCAACAATATGACTGTGTAATGAAAATGTGAAGAGAATATCCAGGAGCAGGTAGTAGTCAATTGTGCCAATCGCCTCAGAATTCAAGAAAGATGAAGATAGAGAAAAGACCATTGGATTTATAAATTAAGACATCATTGCTAACCTTGGAGAGTGTTCAGTTTATAAATTTGCCTAAGGACAGCTATGGCTGCAAAACTGAAAACATGTAGGACTTCCAAACCACCTTTCTAAGGATAGCTAACACTTATATAGGTTTTTAAAATGCTTTTATATAGTTTTTCATTTGATCCTTACATCAAAGCTGTCAGGCTGTATTATCTCCATTATACAGATTTGGAAATTGCGGCTGAGAGGGGTTAAGTGAAGTATCCAGAGCCACACAGCTAATAACAGGATAGGATCTAAACTATATCATCTAGATGTCTAGAGATTGCATAAGGAAACAGGGAAATGGTGTGTAAGAAAAAAAGGAGAAAAACTTGAGAAACCAATATAAGGATCCTATTCTTCCTTTTCCCTTCACCTTCACCATCACTACATTCCAGCATGAGAAGATCCCTAGGCTTATCACGCAGTATTCAATGCTAATTAACTGACGAAGCATGTTAACCAAGAGTACTTTGAACCAAAAAACTTCATTCACAGAAGTTTCATCTTAAGTCAAATTGTGGTTGTTTTATGTTTGTAGTTCTCATCTATTTCCAACCCTACTATGCTATGTTGACTTTCCTTCACAAAGACTTGTTTATTTGATTTTGTATCTATATGAACTAAGGACATAACAGGCAAGGGCAAAGGTGCATAAAGTAATTTGCAGGAGCTGTTAATGTGAGTTTCAGACAAGGAATTCTTAAATCATATTCCTACGACACTTTGAATATGTTAAATTGTAATTCTTATAATAAATCATAGTGCCTTTCATATTTATATAGTAATGCCCAAACTTATAGTAACAAAAGAAATAAACTGAGAAATAACATTTGATCTCTCCTTTCTTGTGATTTAGTGAGATATGATAGAAAGGACATTGAATGTGAAATTGGGATGGCTGTGTTCAAATCTCAGGTCTACATTTCTTAATTGTCTTGTTCTGTGCAAGTTACTTAAACCTTTGAAGTCCTAAAAAAATAGTAACGATCATACTTATAACTATCTCATGATCTCACTTGACTACTGTTAGGAGGAAAGTACTTTATGCACCTTAAAATGCTATGAAAATATGAGTTTTTTAATTGATCTCCCTCATTCTCAGACAAAATATTAACAAAGAATGTTGTATATAGGATTTACATAGAAAACCTCAGAAGAGTTCAGATTTAAAATTTCTTTAGTTAGTACATTAAACAGAGAAAGGAAAAAATGGACCCCCAAATGAGTATTTAATGAGACTCATAAAGCATAGATCACTATAGTAGAGTATAAAGGACTGAACAATAGCATAGCTGTGTGGCCAAAAGATACTTACAATATGATAAGAAAAAGACATTTGGTGTCAACCAAAAAAATACTATATAGTAATTTAAAAAGAGGTGGAAGTAGATTAAGAACGATGTAAGGAAGGAAAATGAGATTTTCCTCTTTGAGGTTTTGTAAAACTCAAAACAATAGAAGCTGTATCTCAGGGGTACTAAAATATCAATTTGAAGAACAATGTCTATATTTGCCAACTCATAACAATATCAGAACAAAATTTCTTTGACTAATAATGAACTTGGAAGCAGCTAGGTGACTATACAAATAAAATGCTGGGTCTGGAGTCAGGAAGACCTGAGTTCAAATACAACCACAAACACTTACTAGCTGTGCAACCCTGGCCAAGTCATTTAATCTCAATTTGCTTTAATCCACCAGAGAAGGAAATGGCAAACCACTCCAATATCTTTGCCAAGAAAACTCCATGGATATTATGGTCCACAGGGACATAAAGCATCAGACACACCTGAATGATCAACAACATTAATTAACTTTAAATATTTTTGATGACATTTCATCAAAAGACTACAGAATCTTTATGAATGATGTTTAAAAAAAGAAATCAGTGTCTTTATAAACAGAGGTATACTAGAAAGGTCATTTTTCCAGGGTCAATGACCATATAATTCAACCTCAGAGCTGGGAATAGGCAAGTTATTTTTTTCTATTTGCTAGACAACCCTACCATTTTCTTATTTTCTATTTGCTAGAGAACCCTACCATACCATTACAAATAACAATTGGCATTCTCTAGAAAGAGAGCGCCAGCTCCAATCTGGAGACTGATCTATTTAGCCCTAAGAAAAAGGTCATTTTCTATATTCATTGATTATTAATGTGAAATTTGCTAAGGAAACACCCAGAAACTGCACTCCCACTGACAGGAGAATCAATAGCATTAATTTTGATATGGGTATCAATAAATACTCTTCATCCATGTAAGCAAATTGTGTCATGATGTCTCTTTCCACTATTATATCTATTTTCCTGAATATTTCTCCTTTTTCAACCAGAGTCATTTGATGGGTTAGAACAGTCATAACAACTGATGATAGAAGAATTTTAGGCTATTTTTTGATCTCTAATTAGTACAAGCCCATTGGAAGAAGTGTTGAGATACATTAGGCCAAGACTAAAAGACAACAGGTTATAGATAAGTAAAATAACTATAGATAGTCCAATCAGCAATATTCCTGTAATTAATGAGACTATCACTTCAAATCTTCAGATTGATCATACCAGTAATAGTAGGTGGTAGAATGCTAGTAACAACAAAATAGCTAGTAACAAAACAATATAGCAGGGATCACAAACTTCCACAACAATGAGTGCTAACTGCCTTCTTCCCTTCTCTTTCCCTTTGGAATATCTTTCACAAAGTAACCCCAAAGAAATTGGAAGTATTTGGCCCCACTGTTCTGGGGAGGACAAGTAGCATAACTGAAGGAGAATAAAGTAGAGAATAGATCTCTTCTACTTGAATGCCAAGATGTGTGTGGGAGTGGGGTTTTGTTAAGCCATTATAGGGCTCTGGAAGAGAGAGGGGACAAATGGTACAGCTTTACCTTGAGCCTTTATGGGCTTGGAGACAGGGATACATTTCAGTGACACAAGAAAGACTCTGAAAATCTAATGAGTTTACAAAAAGTAATGAAGGATGTATGGTTTTTTTGAGTTAGAAAATTCACCTTAGAGGATTGTGTAAAATAGGCCAGGTCAGTGACCTTGTCTCCCAGGAAAAGTGAAAAATGCTATGTATTGAGGGAGGATTATATATCATAGTGAACAGAGCTGAATGTCAAAAAAACATATGGGGGTCAAGCCCAACATTCTAGAGAAGAGTTAACTATGTAGAACAATCTTAAAAAGCTGAATTTCAAGAAGCGAAGTAGGGAAGAAGCACAAAAGAGGGGACCATGACAAGGAGCAATATCCAGTGAAAACTCCTGGAAGCAGAGAAGGCCTACAATGGAGGAGTGCAGGGAAGACCATGGATAGGAGCACCAGTAGGACACCACAAATGGTGATAACCACTGGCCATTGGAGAACTATGGAAGGTAAGCAAAATACACATACACACACACACACACACACACACACACACACACACACAAAAAGCCACTCAAGAGAGTTGATATCAGGAACAAATCTTTATCATCTTGAACTAAATCTTCACCCAGATAAATACTGTCAATCACAGTGACTGTAGAGAGCTCTAGGGAACATACCATTATTTTCAGTGGAGTCAGTCACATGTCCAATCTTTTTCCATTAACTTGTAAATAAAATGCTTCATGCTTTAAGCCTTCTGAGATTGTGGACTTACAGGGGTATATGGTAGTTACTCACGGAGATTGCCAGAAACTTAAATTTCCAGATTACCTAGGCTAGGACAATGAGACAGGAAAGTAAGATGTATACTTAAAGTATATTCATCCATTAGGATGGAACAATTTACACAAGGGTTACAGTAGTAGTTGTATTAGTATTAGTGGTGGTGGTGGTGGTAGTAGTAGCATTAGGAGTAGTAGGAGTAGTAGTAGTAGTATTGGTGGTGCTGGTGGTGGTGGTAGTAGTAGTAGTAGTAGTAGTAGTAGTAGTACTGAGTAATGAGATTACCAAGCAAAATAGTATAGAAGATAAAGAAAAAAATTCTCAGGACAGAGATCTGGGGGACATTCAGAATTTGCAGTCACAGTCTGGATGAATATCCAACAAAGAAGACTTAAAAGGAGCAGTCAGACAGGTAAGAGGAGGACAAGGAAAGATTAGTGTCAGCAAAACCTAGAGAGAACAAAGTAACAAAGGGAAAAGAGAAATCAACAGTAACAAAGACTTTGGAGAGGTAAAGAAGGATGAGGATTGAGAAAAAAATATTAGATTTGGCAATTAAGAGATCATTAGTAACTCTGAAGGGAACAGTTTTAGTTGAATGATGAGGTTGGAAGCCAGCTTATAGAGAGTTAGAAGAGTGAGAGAAAAGGAAGTGGAGACATTATTTGCAAATGGCCTTCCTAAGGATTTTACCCAGGAAAGGGAAGAGTGATATAGGATAATAGTTAGTAGGGATGGATAGATCCAGTGAGGATTTTTTGAGTATGGTAGAGATATGGGGATGTTTGTAGGCAGTGGAGAAGCAGCTAATAAAGAGATTAAAGATAATCGAGACAGCTGGTATAGATTTCTTTTCACCTACTGGGATAGATTTATGTGGATCAATTTATTAATTTGGCTTACGGTAAAATCATTTGAGGGATCCATCATACTTATTTTGTGGTAGCAGTAAATAATACACTAAACTTAGAAGCTTTAAAGGTGTATACCCATTTAGATCAGAGGTTTTTAAAGGGAAATCCTTGAAGTTGTTTTTTAAAATGGTGACTGTTTCAATTTTGTTGCCTTTGTAATCTTCTATATTTTATTTTCTAAATGTAAAAATATTATTCTGATAAAGGGTCCACATATTTCATTAGACTGTCATGTTAAGTCAATTAACATGTATTAAGTGTCTAGGTTATGTGTCAACCACTGAAATGTGTTCCATAACACAGAAAAGACTAAGAACTTTCTAATTTAGATATCTCTAAAGACATAAAATGGCTTAAATTTTTAACATTATTAAAAATATATTTTAAAAGTATGGGATATTTAACAGAATTTTTCTAACACTGACATTCAACATCCACCAACTTCTATATCCTGTCGTAACAGTTCCAAGGTGGCATTATCTTATTCATAATTAAGATGGACCAAAAATGGAAAATATCCTTTTTGACACAAAATACATTTATATTGTGCTAAATAAAATGAAATCACAGGAAATATAATAAAAAAGTAATGATGCTTAAAGTCAATGAGAAAAGGCAAACATATTGAGCTTAAAGTTATTTATGGATTCTTAATCATTGACTTTGGTTAGTTCTTGGTCAAGGCCATATTTTTACTTTACCAATTAAGATGATTTACTGGCTATAAATTTCTAAGTAGTCTACATCTTAGACTCCAAGAATTTGACTTACAAATTCCATGTGAATACAAACTCGCAGCAGGAGCATTTATAGAAACAAAAAAATTAATTTTCTACCTGGAGGATAACAATAAAAATCCCCTAACTTATTAGAAAGAAGTGGGAGATGTTTCCGTGTTGAACAATTAGAGACAATTACATGATGATCATATTTTAGTTCTCTGGGAACCCACAAGGAAAGTGAGTGTTTTTGTATCAGGTCATTCTGTGATCTGCTTTTGGTCATGGAACATAGCCCCTGGGAGTCTACAAACTCAATAATCTGATGACTTTGAATTAACACCAGGGCTATGGCATGCAGAGAAGTTTTAATGCATCATGAGGGATGCCATCAGCAAAACCAGCAGGGGTCAGCTTTATTAAAGTATTTTTACCACCCTCTGCTGATAAAATTCAAACTGTTCTTCAGCATTAGCCCATCATGCAGGCAGCTTTTCAGTAGGAGAATTCTCTGTAAAAATACTCTTAGTTCTTGTCTTTGGGATTCTAATGGAGAATATTGTTGTTTTTATCATTAGTATTAATTTAAATAGCTCTCATTTTTTTACATCTATAGGTTAAATATATCCCACTCAACAACTTCAGATACTGTTGTATTTTGGGTGTTTTCATAAAATGGTTCTGTGAAACTTACTTATAGTTGTTACATTTGAGTTCAACATACAAACCAACCATGGGATAAGCCTATTGTCGTTTATTCTAAGAACATCCAAACCAATCTAAGTGTTGTTGTGTTGTGTTAGTTTTATCAGCCTATCTACATTTTAGAGTCTTGATTTTAAGGATTCTTCCACGCTATTTAATATTAAATATGGTTTTGGAGTTGTGTTGACAACAATCACTTATATAGTGTTTTGTGGCTTACAAAATGGTGTGTGTGTGCAGGTATGTAGTCATATGAGTCACACAATAAGAAAAAAAACTAGAGGGGCTTACACACTTACTATTTGTAAGTTTTACAAGTCACGTAGCTTCTTTTGCCTCAGTTTCCTCATGTATAAGATGAGGAGTTTGGACTGAAGGGCTTTTAAGGTCTCTTCTAGTTCTAAATTTATGATCTTATACACTCCAATTATTTCATTTTTATGATAAAGAAACTAAGTAAGATTAAAAAATTAATTGACCAAAGCCCCACAGCTGGAGTCAGAATTTAAATCAAATTCTTTGAAATTTAAATACAATACTTCTCCTACTAGAGCATATTGCTTTCACAAATGGCTAAAACTATTTAGATTATGATAAGATTTAAAGAAACTAGTTCAAGTGTGTCATTTTTCACATAAGTGGCTAAGAGAGGATTAGCGATTTATCAAAGATTGCACTAAGTAGGAAGGAAGAAAGAAAAGAAGAAAGCAAGAAATGGAAGGAGGGATGGAAGGAAGGAAGGAAGGGAAGAAAAGGAAGGAAGGAAGGTTGAGAGTTCTATTCTACTACATTATGTTGTCTTTCTCATATACATAGATGAAAAATTGCATAGTACTTGTACAATAATTAAAAACTGTAAAGCAGTCTAATATAAGACCAGATTAGGTACAAAAGACTATATAAGATTAGATGCAGAGGTTCCCAAACTTATTTGTCCTACCATCCTCTTTTCAAATAAAAAATTACTCAGAGCCATGCTGGAAATCTACTTTCTTCAAGGCTTTAATGGCTTTTTTGAAATTTGCATCATTTGAAAAAAGATAAAATACTTTTTTAAAATGACACATTTTAAATTAAATAATTTATTACAAATTTGTGGGATTTTTCCTGCATGGAAATTTTGATGATGCAATATTGTGTCATGTAACTATATAGCATCATACTCCAAGCAAGTCATTACATGCACATATTCCTGCCAATTCATGCTGGACTTCCCAACAATGTGCAACACACTCTCCTGCCAACACTTGCCTGTTAAGACCTGTCAGTGGATATGAACACTGATCAGTTATAACTTGCATTTTGTGTGTTTGGAACAAAAATGTCATCACTATGACTTTAATTCTGTTACACAACAGATAAGACATCTACAAATGGTTTTCCAAAATTTTCTTCTCTTCTTTCCTTATGCTTCCATCACCCCCTTATTTTTATTCAATGCCTCCCAATTGTACCCAAGGCCACTACCACCCTGCTGGATCATTCCAGCAGCCCCCCAGGGGGTGATACCACCCACTTTGAGAATCTATGAATTTGAGGATCAGAATATTATTTTAACTGGATGCAACAGGGAAGGCTTCAAAGAACAAGGGAATTCTGAGGTATAGCTTGAAGGTTGAGTCATATTTTAAAACATTAATATGATGGGGAACAGCAGATTGTTTAGGACTTCATATATATTACCTCTTATATTTATAAGAGCATAAATTTAGATCTGGAAAAGACCTTAGAGGCCAACCTACTCTCTCAGTTTATAGATGAGTAAACAGACCCAGAAGGACAAAGTATCCAAAATCACACAGGTAAAGTGCCCGATGAGAAATTAAAACACATGTCACCTTACTCCAAAGCCAGTACTTTGCCCACTGTGCTATACCATCTCTCTTACATTACATATTAATAGAAATCTGTTAATTTTGATCTAGCTTTTTCTTCCTTGATCAATCCATATTGTGGTAGACAGGTAGTTAAATTTATTTGAACTTTCATGAGTACTGTCACAATTGCTGGTATCTCATCCTTTACACAATGTATGGAGGTAGAAAATGGGAACAATAGAAATAGAAGATAGAGATGCTTTTAATTCTCTTCTCCTTTTATGATATACTCTACCATTCAGTGCTATCATGCTCACTCACCTACACACTAACTTCTGCTACATCAAAAGTTCATAGGACACAGGGAACAATTTGTCCCTTTACATTCTGAAATAGAAGTATGAACATGGCAGAAGGGCTGATCCCCACAGGTTGACAGGCTTTTCATCTTTCCAGTTTAAAAAAAAATATATTAAAAGAATTTATGTTGAATTTAATCTCAATTTCTGGAAATATAATGGAGTTTCTTATGCACTGGAATAGATTGTCTACAAAGACTGTCAATTTTAGCCTTTCAACAGATACATTTTTGAAAGACTTTTATCTATTTGTGAAAATTGAAAATGACTGCTCCTAAAGGATTAAAAGAATTTTCAAGTTCCATCCCAGGTCCCTGGTTCTGTGATTGAATGCTAATTCAATTAAATTCAATAAATATTTATAAGTGCCTATAATATTCAATATTGGTGCAATAGACAAGGTACTTTGCTTTGTGGTGGGTGTACCAAAAATGACCTCTGTCCTAAAGGAGTTTATATTTATTCTATTTGAAGGACAAATCATGTATATTTACAAGTATAGTAGAAGTATAATTAAGGAGAGAGAGTACAACAACAAATGGAAAGGGAGAAGGCAGCACTTCAAGGAGGAAATGGACTCTGACTTGAAACTTTTAGGAAGACAAGAGACAGAAATGAAGACAGGGCATTGTAGACATAGTGAATGACAAACGTCACAGTATAGATAAGAGGGAAGATATTCAGAAAACACCTTATTGTTTGGTTTGGATAGAAATGAAAGCATATGAAGGAAAGTAGTCTGAAATAAGTCTACAAAATTATGTTGTAATATAGATGGATTAAATAGCAACACAGGAAGTCTATATTTTTACCTGATTGGTAATAGAAAGTCAGGGGATGTTTTTCAGTAGGGTTGCAACACAGTGGCAACCTTATGAACTTTGAAATCTTTTTGTCTCTCAAGTATAAGACTATGTCTTTTCCTTTTCCTTTTATGGTGGCCAGAATATTAGTGTTTTTGGCCAAAAATCATTGAAATATGTATATATACACATATATATATAAGAATATTAAGAATATTTAGAAACTATGAATTTTAAAGTACTCCACTTCAATACTACCATCCATCTAGGATCCCTACAATTTGGGGACTCACTGCAGTAATGCATCTCTGCTATCTAAAACATTAAGCAACAGGGAAAAGGAATGGGCCTATGATTTCATTGATATAGGCAGTTTTTCTTCAACTTAAACTCTTGGAGAACTAATTAGGAAACATAGAGGTTAAGTGTCTTGCTCAAGAGCTAATAGCCAATATGGTAGCAGTCAGAATTTGAACCTAAGTCTTCTTGACTTTGAAGCCAGCTCTCTAGCTACTGTATACCACATCGCCTCTAAAAATATTAGAATAAATTTTAGTGAGTTTCCTGGATACATATGTATCTATATACATATATGTGTATATATACATGTGTGTATGTGTGTTATATGTGTATATATATGTATTGTGTATATATGGATAGATAGATGTGTGTATGTACTTAATGGACAATTTTTATAAATAGGATTCATTGAAAGTATTGTCTAAATCTATTCATATTGAGGTTTTTTTATTTAATACAATACATTATATCTATAGTTTTCTTAAAATTGAAGCAACTTAGTACTTCTGCTATAAATCCAACCTTTAGATCATCCACTACAATCCAACAATTGTAATGCATAAACTTTTTAATACACTATTGCAGCCT
The DNA here is from genome assembly GCF_011100635.1 of Trichosurus vulpecula. Lineage (NCBI taxonomy): Eukaryota > Metazoa > Chordata > Mammalia > Diprotodontia > Phalangeridae > Trichosurus > Trichosurus vulpecula. The sequence goes on along the minus strand of NC_050574.1, from coordinate 205,163,803 downwards.
CTTTGAAAATATTTTATTCAGTATTCTTGCATTAATATTCAGTATTTAAATTTATTCACACTTATTTTATTTTTTACATTTATATGTACACATTATTCATATTTATTCACATTTATCTATGGTTTTCTTTCTCTTCTGTCTTACCACCTGATTTGGATATCAAGGCCAAACTTTTATAGTAGAAAACATTTTGTAAGATAACAAATCTCCATATTTAAAAAAAACCCTCTATCATTAGAGTTAATTCTTCTTTAAATATTTGATAGACTTGTAAATTTCTCTGAACCTGGGCACTCTCGTGAGTTACTTTTATGGGGTTTTTTGGTTTCTCTTTTTGAAATTTGGTTACTTAAATTTTATTTACTTGTTCTATTAAACTGGAAAATCTATACTTTTATAAACATTTATCAATTTCATTCATGATATCAGTTTTGCTAGCACATAATTAGGCAAAATAATTTCTAATCATCTTTATTTCATCTGTTATTCTTGATTGTAGGCATATATGCCTTGTGAAATATCACATTTCATGTCGTTTCTTTAAAATGGTAGCTGCTAAAATTTGCATAGCCTGGATTATGGTTTGTTGGTCCTGGAATTCTTTTCTTTCTATTGCTAAGAATATTTTTTCCTTTGTCCTAGAGGTTTTAGGGGTTTCTTTCAGAGGTGATCATTCTATTCTTTTTATTTTGGCTTTGTCCTCTTATTCTAAGATGATTTCCATGTTTTTTATCTGATTGTGCCTTTAAGGTAGGTCAGTGATTCTTAAATTTACTCTCCTTAATCAATTTTCTTGGTCAGTTTTGTCTGACATAAAATACCTTACATTTTCTTTTTTCCAGTATTTTTATTTTGTATTTTAATATTTCTCATCTTAGAGAAATAATTATTTCTATTTGTCTCATTCTAATATTCAGAGAGTCTTTTACTGTGAAACTGAAAATCGATACCTTACTTTGTTCTGTTGGGGCAGCTAGTATAGTTGATAGAGTTCTAGGCCTGAAGTCAAGAAGACTCATCTTTGTGAGTTCAAATCTGGCCTCAGACACTTACTAGCTCTGTGATATTGGACAAATTTGCCTCAGTTTCCTCATCTATAAAATGATCTGGAGAAGAAAATTGCAAACTATTCCAGGATCTTTGCCAAGAAAAATTAAAATGGGGTTACAAAGAGTAAGAAATGATGGAACAACATTATTCTGTATTAATTATTGATTGAAAACTCTATCTAATCACTGGAATCAGTACTTATGAATTAGGTTGACTTAAAGGATAGTTTGACTACTTAACATGAGAAGATTTGACCTCTTAATAAAAGTGTTAGTTCCCTATTTTTCCAGGCTGCATCTTGTGCACTTGCCCCAGAAGAAAGAGTGTCGGGTGGGGAGCAAGGGACATGAATCACTCTAGTCATAAGATGTTTTACTTGGTTAGTCATAACTCACAGGTTCCTTAACACTGGAAATTCCAGGGAATGTTGATTTCCAGGAACTGCTGTCAGGAGTCTTGGAAATGCCCTCTTATAAATCAGGCTAAACATAAGCCCAACCTACATCTTTTCCAACTGTATAAAAGATTACTCTATCTGTGCAAACACATCTCTGGTCACTGAGGAACCAGTGACCTCTATTACTGGCAACTTCCAGTCTTGCCCATAAATAAGTTATGCTCAGAACTTTTGTGTCTCAGTTTCTCTTCATCACAGATTTTTATTGTGACAATACTTTGGTGAGATTTTGTACCTCTTGTCCTAAACTGTTAATTCTTTAAATCTCTCCTCTATCTCATTTTTCCCCAATTTTTGCTCCAGCTCTGTCATTTAATTTATAATATAATGTTAAACTCTTTTCTTAAACAATTGTATCAGTTCTTCTAGGAAGTCTAATTGACACTTTGTCAAAGCTGTTTGAGGCTTTATTTATATTTCTTTTCACATTATTCTCTTCTATACTGTATCTTGTATATCCCTGGCAATGAATTAACTCTTTATCTTTTTTGGTTTACTTATTCTTTGAGAATTATTTCTCAGATTGTGACTTTGTTATAGGGATAGGCTCTGAAATTTCTGGTGGAAGTGTGGTGGTTTTGTGTGATCTTGTCCTGTATCCTTGATCCTGTATCCTTCTGCTGAGGTCAAAGCAACAGTTAATGAGTTTTTACCTTTAAGGTACCAACTCCAAGATTCTTTCCTACTTAAGAGCAACAAAGCTATAGCCTGCTTCTGCTTACCAGACTGGCTTGATATTCTCTTTCTTATCTAAGAGTGATTACTCCATAGCCAACTTCTGCTCCCTGGGGATTGGCTCCAAAGCATAAGTCCTCCCCTGTTTCAGAGTTCCTACCTTGGATTTTTGCCTTTGGGTTGAATACATCATATACTATACTGCAATTTCTCCTTTAATTTCTGATCACCATTACATTCAGATTGGTATTCTGAGGGGAATGATCAATTTATTATTATTATCAATCAACATTTATTAATAACCTAGTATGTGCTAGGTACTATGCTAAGGATTGGGAATACAAAAAAAGGCAAAAAAGAATTCCTGCCCCCAAGGAAAACTCCCATAAAATAGTTAGCTGTAGGTGAGTTAGGCTGTCCTGCTGCTTCTGGTTTCACCATCAGGGCTCTATTAATAGACATCACTCTGAACATTTGAGAGAATTCAATGATAAATGCATCTAATCAAAAGGTTCCCCCCCCCAACCATCCTTTCAGTATTTTTATTGTTTGGTTGCCAACTTTTTGAGACTGAATTATTTTAAATTCGCGTTTCTTTGTTTTGTAAATTTTACTGTTTTATATTTAAGTATTCATCCATTTCTTTTGAATTCTTTGTTTTTTTTTTTAAATAGCAGCTAGTAATTTAGATTATATAGCTTTGTGTTTCTTCTTAATTTGTTACAAATTCATCTGGATTTTTTTGGTAATTCAAGTTTTTCTTCCTTTTTATTTTTATCATGTTAGGTAATTTTTTTTCAACTTGGTTAATTTTTTCAAATTAACTCTTGGTTTTATCATTTCTATGGCCTCCTTGTTTTCAATTTTATATATATTTCTTCAAAATTTCAACATATCTTCATTTATGTTAATCTGAGGTATGTTAATTTTCTAGGTTTAAAAAATTACATGCTTAGTTTATTAATGTCCAAGTTTCTATTTTGTTAACATATTATCTGAAATATAGTTTTTCCTCTGAAGATTCCTTTAGCTATATCACCAAAAAATTGATTATGTTGCCTCATATATTTTATGCAGCTATTTATTGTTTCCATAATTTGTTGTATCACTTATTCAGAATGTCATAACTTGCCAGGCATTGTTCTTTATTAAATACTAGTTTGAATTTTTCCCAAGATTTTTCTGCTGTGGGTCGAGACACATAGAACAGAATACAATGTACTGAATAAGAAATGTACTAGAATGCAACCTCTTCTAGAAAGGGCACAGTATTTTCTTTTTTTATGTTTGTATAGCCAGGCTACCACATTGTCTTCCATATAATAGGTGCTTAAGATTTTTTAATAATTTTTGAATCTAATTTCCTATTTCAGAAGCCACATAATCACAGGTTTGCTGGCCTTGATGGTTGTGGCATGGAAAAGTGATAGGTGCAATCTGCCTTCAGCTTTTCAACTTTATTAAAGTATTCACTGAGCAAGTAAAAATGGGTAGAGATGATAAATTGTATTAACCTTTGAAACAACAAAGAAACCTCATATTTTCAGATATTTAAAAATGTTCTGGAAACATTCCTATGCAACATCCTAATTTTCATTAAGGCACAATGAATCCCAGTGAGTTGGACAACAGGCACAATAAAATAATGTACTGTTAGGAATCTCAGTAGATATGCAGAATTCCTGTATGCTCTTAGGTATCTAAATTGTTTCACAGCAAAGACAGATACTCTGCAGATTCTTTTGCATTATTTAAAGTAATGCTAATATAATCCTACAGAGAAAAAGCGCTGTTATGCATAACTTTTCAAATTTCCACTTGAAGTGTTTTTCCATTTATTAAAAGAGCGTTTCCATTATTTTGTACTTTGTTGTATCTTAGTGTAGGAGGCTTTGATTGAAGATGGCATTAATTATAAGTAAGGGTAATTTAACAGATGGATGATAAAGAGGTACACTGAATCACTATTAGAATACACACTTAGAAGACACTATAGGTACTGTCCATTTACTGGGCAGAATGTATATTTTTTTAAAAAATAGTCAAAGGATAATAAAAATGATGCATACTTTTAAAAGCATTTTTATTAAGATGGCTTTCCGAGTATTTACTTCTACTCACTGGTTCCCAGAATGTTCTTTCTTTTTTATATAATCTCTCCTCCATTTTAAATATAAATATGCCTTCACAAAAAGAAAAAAATCAAATGTATATAAAATAGAATTTTCAAAACAGGTCAATTAAGAGAATCAGAAATATTTACCTAACAAAATTATTCTTGTTTTGCTAAATAATTTGATGTAATGTTATGTTCTCTGGGGGCGGGGGAGGAGGTAAATGTTTTAGACTATTACATATTTAAAAGGGTATCAGAATCCCCCAAGATAGAATCATAAAGCCAAAAGAGATCCCAGAAATCAAGTCCAACACATTTCAGTTCATACATGAGGAAATGGGATACCAAGCTTGTGAAGCACCTGTAGGCAGCAAGGCAGAAAAAGTTCATCTGAGGAGCTGCAGCCAGTTATGGACTGAACATCACTCAGAGGATAAAGAATTCTTGAAATTGGAATAGGACAAGGATATGATTTGACTTACAACTTTTTAGGAACACATCTATTAGGCAGAAAGTATATCTATATATACTACAATGTCTATCTATATCTATATATGCTATATATACACATGTATGCTACTAAACTGTAAAAAGATTATATGGTAGCTACCAGAGCACACTATGTAGCAACAGGACGGTTCCAGAAATCTATTTTAAGAGCTTTTTTCCCCCTAAGGGTCTATTTTCACATGTAATTCTAATAGACCCATATCCTATTTAGAAGAGTGGTTAATATATACAGCTGACCTAGAAATTGCTATGAGACTCTTAGGTTTTCAATTTCTATCAATAGCAATGTCTTGCTTGCATTAATATAGTTTTTATATATACAAGACACTACTAATGTACTTGGGCAATATGTATACATGTGTACATATATATATACATATGCACATACATACACACATATACATACACATACATGCGCATATGCATACACAGGCATGTTAACAATACTAAGAACAATGGTTAACAGTTTACTCAGTGCTCACCATGTGCCAGGTACTGTTATAAGCACTTCATAACTATCTCATTTGATGTATATGATTACACATGCGCTTGCATGTCTATATGTACAGTCATGTTATCCATGAGTATGCATGTATACATTGATTGCATGCACACATACATATGTGCACGTGTACACATAGATATATGTATGTACAGATGTGTGTGTATTTAAAGTAGATTTGGTATATTTATAGCAAATCTGTATATATACATATAATATATATGTGATATGTATGTGAACATACATATATACGGTACACACATATTAGAAGATAGATTTTCTCTCATTCACTATATACACACATACATATATATTCATCATATACGCATATATATATCATACACGTGTGTGTGTGTGTGTGTGTGTGTGTGTGTGTGTGTGTGTGTACCTAACATTGGTCTAGGGAACTTCCAACTTCCAACAATGAAAATTTCTCTACCAATTCAAATAGGTACTGGTTCTGTAATTAATAATCTTATAGAAGTTCCCTAGGGAACTGAGAGCTTAAGTGACTTACCTCTTGATGGTACTGATAATGGTTCAATACCACTTAACACCGTTTCCTAGTTTGGCAAATAATTCCAGGCAAAGGAACATAAAAACACAATTCAGGTAACTTTCAGGGCTTACCTAGCACAGTGCCAGGAATACACCAAGTCCTTAATAAATACTTGTCGATTAATTAATATGTTTGTGAAGAGAAACGAAGATTAATCAATCAGTGCTAATAATAGCACTGATATGCTTGACAATGTGCCTGAAGAGATTCATACTTCAACACTTTGTATGCCCCATATAACATAAAATATATATGTATTGTAGGGTTTATTTATCTATTCATTCACTCATTTATTTTTCATGGTTTAGAATTTTTATTTCACAGCTTTGGAAATGGTCATAGTGGATGCTTCTTGCATCAATGCAGATTGGGAATTCTTTGTAGTTTAAAGACTGAGAGAGTTGACTAGCACATTAAGCAATTAAATGGCTTACTCATGGTCCTTAAGTGTCCAACTACTATGTGTCAGAGCCAAGTCTTTAATTTTAAATTAGCCTTCTACCCAAAATACCACTCTGCCTTTTTTATAGTCCTTTACATTTTACTTTAAAAGATTATTGTTTTATTTGTGATCATAGACATTAGAATGGTTTAATGAACTAAAGCCCTTGGTTCTAGTTCCCAACATACCTACCACTTTTTAGGCATGTGACCTTGTGACACGGTACAATCTCTGAAAACCCCCCTTAACTCTCCTTGAACTTTCTCACAAGGTCAAGTCTCTGGCATTAGCCTGAGGCATTTACCCATTCCAATAAACCTCTCAACTGGTCTTTTATTATAAGTCTCTGGCATTCACTTGAGGCTATCGTCCCCTCAAATGGCCTTTCACTGTAGCCTAGACTCAATCTCCCTAATCTATGTTCCCAGCCCTCCATTCTCTGTTACCTCAAGATCTTCTCTGGCTACTTCCCACCCTTGATTCTATCTAGATCCCATTCCCATGATGATCCTCCCTAGACCCCTCCTCCAGTGACCAAGGACTACTTGGCCACTCCTAGATCCCTCCCACAGTCTTTCTGTATATAAGATCCATCTTCTTTCCATTAAAGGACTAAGATGCAATATAGCTGCTTGTTAATACAGGCAGCACCAATGTTCAGATTCCCTAAGAGTCTAGCCAATGCTCAGATTCCTTAAGAATTTGGCCAATATGTTGGATCTTTAATAAGCCTTGTCTTAATTTGGTTGAAAGAAGGTTTGGGTCAAATTCACTTGGGCATGACCTGTGTGTCACTATTTCTCCCACCATCCCTAAACTTTGACACTTGGACAAGTCACTTAATCTCTATTTCTCTTCTTCTGTAGCAAGGAGAACTGAGCTCTGACTACTACAATATATTTTATAATATATAAGTTTTTGTGACTGCTCTGTTACTTATCTGACTTTCCCATAATGAACTGAAGGATATGTTTGTTATTTCACATATCTGTAACTATCTTTCATTTGCAAATATAAATGAACTTATATTGCCTCCTAAAAATATGTATACTCACATGCACATGTTAGGAATTGCTTACGGCTCAACTCATAAATGGAAGACTCCTCAATATGTGAGTAAAAAGTCCTGAATGAATATCAACCTGTTTAACAAAGCCATGCTTTACAGCAGTGGTTCTTAATCTTTTTTGTGTGAGTCATGGGCCCCTTTGACAGTAAGGTAAAACTTGTGGACCTTTTCTGATACTTCTCATAATAAAACTTTTTAATGCATAAAATAAAATGCATAGGATTGAAAGGTAATCAAGTATGTTAGAATACATTTATAAAAATATTTTAAAAGAACTTAAGAACTACCTTCTACCTTCTAACTTAAAAGAACTTAGTTAATTATGCCCAAAGGGTATAAAAATATGTGTACCCTTTGACCCTGTAATACCTCTTCTAGGGCTGTATCCCCAAAAGATCATACAAATGGGAAAAGGACCCACATGTACAAAAATATTTATAGCAGCTCAGCAATGTAAAGGTTCTAAGACAACTCCAAAAGATGCATGGTGGAAAATGCTATCCACATCCAGACAAAGAATTGTGGCATCTGAATGCAGATCAAAGCGTACTATTTGTCCTCTCTCTTTTTTGTTTTGTTTCTTCTTTCTCATGGTTCATTCCATTGGTTATAATTCTTCTTTGCAACATGACTAATGTGAAAATGTGTTTAATGTGAATGTATACATAGAGCCTATATCAGATTGCATGCTATATTGGGTAGTGGGGAGGGAAGGGAGGCGGAGAAAATTTGGAACTCTAAAGCTTGTGGAAATGAATGTTGTAAACTAATAAATAAATAATTTTTTTAAAAAGACCTCAAAAAAAAAAGAGAGACAACTGAGTTAAGCAATGAATTAATTAAGGAGGAAAACAACAACATTTATTTAATATTCTAAGATAATTCTCACTGTTCAGGGACTTACATTTTTTCATAGGGGAGTGGTGGCCAGGGGAGGATATTTTTGTATGGAAAGTTACAGGGATGGTGGGTGGAGCCATAAGGGAGTAGACTGATTCACCCTTTCCAACACCAAAAAATTGATTTGATGATGGTTCCAGAAGTGGGTCTTGGATACCTGTTCAGAAATTTCTAGATAAAAGGCTTAATTCATCAAGAACTATTTTATTTGGGTGTTTGGGGTAGGAGTTGGGGCTTGCAAGGAGAATGCTGGGGAGTGAAATTAAGTCTGGCTGCAGTAGGTCTTAGATGTACTCAGAGATGAAAACAATTACCTACCAGGACAAGGAAAGTTCCTAGAAAGAAGTTGCTGTGAATTAGTTTTTTTTTTTCATTTAATTTTACTTTTTTTCTCAATTACATGTAAACACAATTTGTTTAACGTGTTTTTTTTTTTAATTTTATGTTCCAAATTTTCTCTTTTTCTACCTTCCCTACCCTTTCCCTAAGACACTAAGCAATTTCATATAAGTTATACATGTGCAGTCATGCAAAACATTTCAATATTAGCCACATTGCAAAAAAAAATAGAAAAAGGACAAAAAAAGAAGAAACAGAAAGTTTAAAAAGTATGCTTTGATCTGCATTCAGACTCCATCCATTCTTTCTCTGGAAGTGAATAGCATTTTTCATCATAAATCTTTTGGAATTGTCTTGGGTCATGGCATTGCTGAGAATAGCTAAGTCATTCACAGTTGATCTTCATGCAATATTGTTGTTATTGTATATAATGTTCTCCTGGTTTTGCTCATTTCACTTTACATTGGTTCATGTAAGTCTTCCCAGGTTTTTCTGAAAGTATACTGATTGTGATTTCTTTTTGTTGTTGTATTTTTTTAATTTTGTTTTTATTTTGGAGGGGAGAAGGTAGGACAATCAGAGTAAAGTGACTTGCCCAATATCACACAGCTAGTAAGCATGTCAAGTGTCTGAGGCCAAATTTGAACTCAGGTCCTCCTGACTCCAGGGCCGGTGCTCTACTCACTGCGCCACCTAGCTGCCCCATGATTGTGATTTCTTATGGCATAATAGCATTCCATCACAATTACACATCACAACTTTTTCAGCCCTTCCCTTAATTGATGGGCCTCCCTTCACTTTCCAATTTGCCACCAGAAAATTCTCCAATTGACTTAAAGAAAAATTGATCATTTTAAGGAAAAATCTTCTGAATGTTGAACATATTAAGTATAGTCTATTGAACATATATTATATTGAATATAATATCAAATTTTGAAGGTAATATTAAATCAGTTTCTCCACCTATGGTCTGAGATGGAAATGAACCACAGTGAAAAGAACATTTAATTCAGAGTCAGGAAATGGGAGTTTTAGGCCTGGTTTTGATACCACCTAGGGTATGGCCTTGGGCAAATCACTTCACCCTTATCTGTCTCACCCTCAACCTGTATAAGGAATTGGCTGGTTTGGGACATTTTAACCTTCCTGCCAATTCTTAACATTCTGTACTTTCTGAGGACCTATCCTGATTTAAAATGCTATGAAATTTCTAAGATTTCTACTTAATCTGGTGTTCTTATAAATATCTCTTTTACTTTCCTGGTTTTGGCCTCTCCTTTTCAGCAGCTCTTAAATAATGTGTGAGCATTGTGCTGTTCAGAAAGTATAGAAGAGAGATAATGAGTGACAGATCAGAAGGTGATAAAGAAAATTCATTTACGATGATGTCATATTTTATCAGATGGGACTTGTTGAACTTTACATTAAATAGAACTGTGGACAGAATCATCACCCTGAGGATAAATACTAGGGAAAGAGCATGTTTTGCTCTTTTAAAAAATGTAGCTAGAATATAATCCACAGTGAAGTGGGAGGATATTTGTCATCATTGAAAATCATATAAAAGGAGTCAATCTTGACCTTGAAAATACAGTCAGCTACCTATGGGACAACTGTTTTCAGCTCCATGGGAATGGCTTTTTTTTAATGTGGTTTCCATTCAGAAGCAACCAAAAAAGGGTCCTTGTTTGTTCAATAACCAAATACACAAAGCGTATTTTTATTTGGTTTGGAAAATTACAGAGGTAGTGAATGGTGTCATAAGGAAGTAGATTTACTGGCCATTTCCAGGAGGAATGACAGAATTGATTTGATTTTGATTGCAGAACTAAAAGTGAAGGATGGATAGGGTTGTTGGGTACCAGAACAGAAGATCCTGGATGCAAGGGTTAAGTTATCAGAAGCTTGTTTTGCAGGTCAGGCAGAGACACAGCAGGCAAAAATCTGGCTGGGTAGTAAACTAAGGTGTGGCTGGAAAAGGTACTAGCTGTACTCAGAGTCTAAGGCAATCACTTATCAGGATTGTAAAGAAGTTCCCGGAAATAAGTTGCCATGAACAAATAGTTCTGAAAGTTTTTGTGTCATAGACCCCTTGGCAATCTTATGAACCCTATGAACCCCTTAGAGTTTTGCAAATCCTTCTTATTGCACATTAGGATTTATTTTTATCAATTAAATATAAGAAAGAAGGAAATAGTAAACATACAATTGAAATGACAGCATGTTTGACCAGATGATTCAGTGTGTTTTTATCACATTTCTCCAAATATCTGTCTGTTTTTTGTATCAAAGACCCGGATTATGTGATTTATAAAGCTGTTAAACGGTTTTTTATGTAGTTAAGGTGACTACCTGTTCATTGTGATGTAGTAGACATCATGCAAATCGAATCAAAGATACAATTTCCTTTAGGAATTCATAATCCTCTGTGGGATGCACACTTCAAATACTCTGAAATATCCACGTTGTCTTCATCAGTGTGGACACAACTGTTTAACCCCACTTCTCCATATTCTTCATGAGTTGCTGTGGTCAATATAATGTAGCACCTGAAGACCAGCCTTTTGGTCCTAGAGCAAGAGCCAAGAGGTATCACGGGCTCCAACTAATTCAATATCTTAATTTCCCTAATGACACATCATAGACCAGGTAAATTATCTGATTTGACCAAGGTCACACTAGTAGTAAGCATCAGAAGTGGGATTTGAACCATCTGATTCCCAAGAGAAGACAATGTTCTTCTGCCTAAGTGTTAGCAAGGGTAGCCCTCAGATGACATTAAACCACTTACAGGACACCTTTTCCAAACTCTCAATTTTAGATTCTCTCTCTTTGTTATTTCATATTTATCCTATATTTAGCTTGTTTCTATATTATATTCCCTATTAGATTGTGAGCTCCTTGAGGACAGGGGCTGTCTTTTGCCTTTTTCATATCCCTAGAGCTTAGTACAGTTCCTCTTACTTGGTAGGCACTTAAATGTTTATTGACTGACAGACTGTTAGCTTCATGAATGGGCTGATAGGCACATAAATCTGAAGGGGAATAATATATTTTGAATTTTAAAAGAAGCTTAGAGGCCATCTAGTCGTACCCCCTCATTTTAAATTTGAGGAAATTGAGGATAATATATACTAAGCAATTTGCCCAAGGCCCCACAGGTAGAGTGATAGAAAAGGAGATTTGAACCCCTGGATTGAATTCAAAAGCCAGGTTGTCTTCTACTGTCCCACTAAAAAGCACAGGAAGAGTCTACATGAGAGACTTCCAGCTAGAAAGTGAAGTAAGACTTTATTATAAGCATAAACAAAAACCCATGTCAACCAACACCATCAGCACTAAACACAATTCGCTATATAGCTCATTCTGGCAACCCAAAGAACCCTGTGTTGCCCCAAGCCCCAGACTTCTAATCACCAGGGGCACACGGACTCCACTGATAAAAAAAAAAAAACAACAACTGCTAATGTACTAGTCACAGTCTGGACTGCTACCCTGGGCACTTAGTGAGTACCCCTCCCCCACTCTCAGAGGCTAGATGGAAAAGTACTAACACAGTGGGGGATTTTCATGAAGGCCAGTTCCCAAAGGGTAAAAGAGTACAGCCAAGCTCATCATTGCAGCCTTGGGCTTTTATCATTGATTCAGGATGAAATCTTCTCTTACCTGCTCTTACACAGGACAGCTGCAGAACAGGAGGAGGAATAAGCTCAAGGCAAGTAGTAGATGAATTGCCTGTCTTTTCTGGGAAAGCCAGAGGCTGGGGCAAGCTAATTCAATTAAATAATTTCATAAACATTTATTATTCCTGAGAAAGAGAACTTAAGATATGTGTGTGTGTGTGTGTATATATACATATACATATATGTATCTAGTGTGTGTATGTATATATACACATAGATTTGTAGAGAGAGAAAGATATGTATTTATCTATATATTGCATCTATCTATATATGGATATGTATAAACACAGAGAGAAGGACATGTGCATGTACGTATGTGTAAGACTTCCATGTATGTCAAGTCAGTACAGGATTTGGGTATTTAAAGCTATTTCATAGGTTTATAACATGCTTATTGTCCAGCACACAGATAGTCCGTATCCAGGCATGAATGTTAAGCTTTTCAAGATTAAAAATAAAATCCTTTCACTCTGAGAGGCAGTATGGCTCAATGGCTAGAATACTGAACTTGGTGTCAGAAAGATCTGTTTTCAAATCTGACATCTCATGTGTGACCCTGGGCAAACCACTTAACTTTTCTGTACCTCAATTTTCTCATTAGATGCTGGATTAACTCCCTTTTAAGGACTCTTTTAATACTCATCCTATTATCATGATAGGGCTCTTTTTTTCCAACAATTGTAAAAATATGGCCTATTGTAATATCAATTAAGTTGGGACGTTTTACTGTTTTAGAATGATAAATTAATTAAGTGTCTTTCATTGAGCCTTACTAGATGTAAAGCCCCAGGCCTAAACCTGTATCTAGTAGATGCTAAGCCTATGTGGGAGTGAAGACCTCAGGGTCCTAAGGGGAGTTGCTAAGACAAGAGCCAATAGTAGGAGCTTAAGTTCTGGTAGCTCAGATGACGTTTGATGCCAGCTAAAGAAAGCATAAAAAGAGAGAACAGAGCTATTTGCTGAGACTCTCACTCCTGGAGGTGCAGGACTCTGGGCAGCTGCTCTAACGGCCTCCCAGCTGAACTCAGATGTTGATAACTATGAATTGTATTTGGTCCGTTTATAAATGTATGTTTGTAATTTGTTTGTATTTGCTCTGAAGTTCAGGGTGCTGGCTTTTCCCCCTGAACTAAGTGAATGATATTTGTATGCTGGATTAAAGTAAGATTATTAACCCTTTAACATTGCTGTCCTTAGTAAAGCAGATCAAAAGAACCTGTGCTGGCAGCTTTCTGTGTGTTGGTTGTTGGTGGGTGTTACACCCCTTCAGAAGCTGCTAGCAGATTGTTGTGATACCTATGTAATAAAATTTTTTTTCAAAGGAGTTTTCCTAGGTAAGGGCAGAATCTAGTTCAGTTACTTCAATATATTATTTCAATGAATTTGGATTTCCAAAAGATGAATACTATTCACTGATGGCTAATTAATAGCATTCCAGTTTTCTCAGAGGTTGCTTCCTAATATATGTATGTGTGTACACATACACACTTATATGTACTTAAAAAAAATTGAAAAACTCTAAGACTTCTGCTTGTCACCAAAATTTTAGAGCAAAAATTTCATAATGTTCCAGTTCTCTGATGAAAGATACAACTACCTTCTGATCTCTTAAGGAATTTGTAAGATGTCATTGCTCTTTAGTGAAACAAGAATATGAGAATTTCATCCTATCCTCTGTACACATAAAATTTCTATAATTATTCACCCTTGACCCTTTCCTTAGACTTATTTGCTGTATATACTTTGTCGATTTTAAAAAAAACTTAATGACTACTTGGGGAAGGATAACTAGAAGAAACTAATAAATCTAGCTTTTCCAATATTTTCAATATAGAAAAAATAATTTGTTACAGTAGCCTAAGAAACCTATGCTTTGCCTAAAGGTACAGAGCCATGGGATGAATCCTCAGGCTGAAAGAAATCTTAGCAACATCACATTTTACAAATGTGGAAACTTAAGACCAAAAGTAGTGAAGTAGTAAAGCAACTTGCCCAGGGCTAGAAAGCACTGTCAAAGCCAATATCATAATGATAATCATAGTAAAACCAACATTTATATAGAGCCTTCAATATTCCAGATACTGCACTAAGTATTTTATAAATATAATCCTATTTGATCCTCACAATAATCCCAGGAGGGATATGCTATTATTATCCCCATCTTATAGATGAGGAAACCTAGGCAAATAGAGGTTAATTGACTTGCCCTGGGTCACACAGCTACTAATTGTCTAAGGCCATATTTGAACTCAGATTCCCGGTTCAGTACACTATCTACTGTACCATCTAGCTGCCTCTGGCTCCTGATTCTGAGTTCATACCTTTTCCTTTCCACCATGACATAATAGTAGGAAGACCTTAATATGAAACTGAACACATTTGGAGAAATACAAACATTGCAACATATACTCCTAGACAGATTTAAAATTCTTTATCTATATCTATTCACATCTATCTATAGTGAGCATATGAGAGAATGTTGATAGGCAGACAGACAGATAGATAGATAGATAGATAGATAGATAGATAGATAGACAGCTATGGAGATAAATAGCATCCTCCTAAAGCCCTATTTCCATGACTCTTCGTTCTCTTATGCCACTGGGGTGTAAGATCTGGCAAGTTCTATCATGTTGTAATGGCTTAAAGTGAGGTTCTGGAAATTACTGTGTATCTATCTTTGAAGAGCCAACCTAGCTTAACTCAGAGATGCTCATCCCCACAGTATTTTTTATCTGAAGCTGAATTCCTATAGCCATAGCAACTCATGTAGAAAAGGTGAAGAGGCTTGAGTCTGCCACTTGTGGATAGAATGAAAGCTTCTTAAGAATAGGGATTGATTCATTCTTTGTATTTGTATACCCAGTGCCAAACACAGTGCCCAACACATGGTAGTCACTTCCTAAATGCTTCTGTTTATCAGCAGAGGTAGTGCCTTTCATCAAACCATGGGCAATGTTTGAAGTATATATATTCCACAAAATTGATGTCTATCTCAGATTGCTCACTCTGTCATCTCATCATCCCTGCTCTTTAACTTATTTTCAATTTCTTCTTGTCTACTGGCTCATTCCCTACTGCCTACAAACATGCCCATGTCATCCCTACCCAGAAAAAACCCTCACTTGCCCTTTCCACCTCTATCATCCTATTTCTCTTCTGTTTTTTGTAGCTAAACCCCTCAAAAGGCAGTCTACAATAGGTGTCTCTACTTTCTTTCCTCTCATCCTTTTAAACACTTACAAAATGGCTTCCAACTTCATTCAACCAACACTGCTGTCTCCAATTACTAAGGATCTCTTGGTTGACAAATCCAATTGCCTTTTCTCAATTCTCATTTTCCTTGACCTCTTGACACTTGTTGACAACTTTCTCTTCCTTGATATTCTCTTCTCTCTAGGTTATAAGGAAACTAGTCCCTCTTGGTTTTCCTCCTGCCTGTCTTATCTCTCCTTCTCTATATCCTTGCTGGAGGCTCCTTCAGGTCATTCCTCTAACTTTAACTCTCTCTCAGGGTTCTGCCCTAGGTCCTCTTCTCTTCTCCTTATGTACTACTTCACTTGATGATCTCATCATGGTTTATTTATCATCTTTATGCTGATGATTCTCATATCTGCCTTTCAGACATCTTGAACTAGATATACAATAGACATCTTAAACTCAATATATCCAAAACAGAAATCTGTATCTTTCCCACCCTCCCCCACCACACACACCTTCTTCATTACTATACAAGGCAACAACATCTTCCCTCTCCCTTGGACTGGCAACCTAGGAGTCATACTGAATTCCTCACTATCTCTTACCCATTATATCCAATCTGTTGCCAAGGCTGGTGGATGAATCTTTGCAACATCTTTCGAATATGATACCTTCTCTCCTCTGACACTGTGATCATTCTAATGCAAAATCTAATCACTTCACACCTTGATTATTGCTATGCCCTGGTGGTGGGTCTGCCTTCCTCAAGTCTTTCCCAACTCCAATCTATTCTCCATTCAACCAACAAAGTGATTTTCCTAAAATACAATCCGATCATATCACCTCCCCACCCCCCCACCCCTGCTACCTCACTCAATAAAATCCAGTGACTTCCTATTGCCTCCAGGAGCAAATGCAAAATGCTCTGTTTGGCATTCAAAGCCCTTCATAACCCCATTCCCAGAAACATATTTTTTTTGATATGGTGACAGTGGCCCCCTGGCTATTTCATGAATAAGACACTCCATCTCTCCACTTTGAGCATTTTCTCTGGCTGACTCCCTTGCCTGGACTGCTCTCCTTCCTCACTCTGACTGCTTACCTCCCTGGCTTCCTTTAAGTCCCAACTAAAATGCCACCTTCTACAGGAAGCCTCCCCTTGTCCTTATTCCAGTGCTTTCTCTCTTTTATTTCCTGCTTATGCTGTTTATAACTTGCTTTGTTTGTTTTCATGTTATCTCCCCCACTAGATTGTAAGCTCCTGAGGGCAGGGACGATCTTTTGTCTCTTTTTGTGTCTCTAGCACCTAACACAGTGCCTGGCACATAGTAAGTGCTTAATAAAAGCTTATTGAATGAATGAATGAGATTGTGAGCTCCTTGAGTACTGGAATAATGTCCATGTGGTTCTCTTTGTATGAGGAATACTAAAGACCACTATATGGTTAAATAATTTTAATATGGTTAAACATTTAAATAATTCCATCAAACAAATGTTTATTAAACTTTGTACAAGGTATGGTAAAAGGCACAGATGTGTAGCATGATTTATCTGTCAGAAAACCATACCTGGGATCAAAAAGACTTGGATTTGAATCATGACTCAGTGAATTAACTAGTTCTGTGACATTGAACAGGTGTCCTAAGTTCTCTAGGACTCAATTTCCTCATCTATAAACTGGGGATAATACTAGTACCTGCCTCATCAGGCTGTTCTGAAAAAAGATAATGCAGGTAAAGTACTTTGTAAACCTTAAAGCACCATAGAAATATCAGTTATAACTGTTAAAAAGATAAAAATGAAAGTCCCCGCACCATTCTTCCTTTGGACAATGACAGAAAGGAAGAGGTTTTTGTCTGTATCTCTAATCATAGCCATCAGAAAATACCATTCTGGAGTGTTTTAATGGCAACTTTTATGGTTGGGGTATTCATTCTGAAGGGAGGGAGATTTCCCATCTAAGCTGTCTTCATTTTTGTTTCAGAAAGCAGTGCCAGGAATAGCAATTTGTTCATAAAGGTTTGATTTCCGATGTTTAAATCAAAATGTTTCTGAGGCTTGAATGATTTCCCACAGGATCAAATGAGAGTTCTAGGGAAACCTAACTTCTTTGTTCTGTACTCCCTGCCCAGCAAGACCAAGAAAAATCCACTTTAGCAAAGGGAAGGAATAGAGATCTATCATGCCACCCTCAATGACATAGAGACATGATGTCCTCAAATTGCCAATGCTATTAAAATGTACACTTCCATGTTTTGGGTTTCTGTTTGTTCTTAAATCATGAAAAAGAAGAATATTTTAAGCAAAAAGGGGGATACCATATAAATAGTGAAAAAGGAAATTGGCACCCAGGACAAACCTGAAATATAGATAAATTTGTCTTGAGTGCCCTGTCATCTTGCCACTCAGGACTCTTTATCTTCTAAAAGTGCTGCCTTCCACAACACCCCATTCCACCCCTTTCCCATTATGTGCCCTTATGCTTCCTAGTATCACACATCCCAATTTACTCTATCTTATGCCTCTCCTTCCCTTATCAAAACTGCAGCATTTCCTAAGGGATCTATTCCATTTAGGTAACAATGGATAAGAATGGGTTTTAATGAGTTACTTTGCTAGACAAGAATATTTCTTGACTCATTAAAATGCTACAAATTCAGGCGCAAGGCATGTTAGTGAGAGAGGTGATATTCTCTTTTAGCGGGGCTTCAGCTCAGTCTTAGATCATTGTGTTTCCAGGAAGAAGACCCTTCTGTTCTAAAAGATTTAAAGGATTTTAGATTGCTATTTGTTTTTTTCTTTTATTTAAATCCATGTTTTTCTCCTTTGATGAGTCAATGATTATTCCTTAAGAATCTACTGTGTGCTAATCACTACAAAAGATACTAGAGAAGTGTAAGACATAGTACCTAAATGTAAATGTAAGACAGTAGGGAAGGGAGGAGATAGGAATAAGAATTTATATAGCACCTTGGCACATTCATGCGTGCCAAGCATTGTGCTAAGAGCTTTATAAATATCATCTCATTTGATCCTCATAACAACTCTGTGAGATAGGTACTAATATTATCCTCACTTTACAGTTTAGGAAACTGAGGCAGAAAGAGATTAAATATTGCCCAAGGTCACATACTTGCAAATGTCTGAAACCATATTTGATTTCAGATTTATTCTGACTCCAGGCCCAGCATTCCAGGACACCACTGTGCCAACTAGCTTAACCTTTTTTTGTAACTCCGTTTTGTCATCTGTAAAATGGGAATAAGGCTAGAATGTATGACCTACAAAGTCCCTTCCATTTCTAAACTTGTGTTCCTAGTACAAGATTTAATGCCACAATGCCAAGAGTAGGCAGCAAAATTAGCTCAAATCCCACCTTCTGCAAGAGGACTTTTCTGGTTACCTCCAAGCCCCCAACTCTAATGCTTTTTCTTTAAGATTACTTTCCATTTACACTGTACATATCTTCTGTGCACATAGTTGTTGTTTGCATGTTTTCTCTCTTATTAGAATGTTAGCAATTATTCAGGACAAGGATTGAGTTTTTGCATTTCTTTGTTACCCTAGCTCTTAGCATACTGACTGGTACACAGTAAGTGCTTAATAAATGCTTGTTGATTGAGAGGAATTCAGAGAAAGGTTAGACCACTGGGCATCAAGAAAGAATTTGTGGGGTGGGAGGAGATGAAAATTTGTAGGATGGGTATAGTATAAAACATTGAAGGAAGGACATTCCAGGTTGAGAGAGCAAATTGAGCAGAGGCCAGAAAGATATCAGAATGGTGAGTAAGGGATAAAGAGGACACTGGCCTGATACTCATTGGGTACTGAGATACAAGGTTACCTTAGTACAGTTGGACCAGATTACAAAGTATCTAAAAACCCATCCAAAGACAGGCTTGATGCTTATATTTCAGAATTAATCATATTATTCTTCAAAATTTCTTAAGATCTGTAAGTTTATCAGCATGCTACTCCTTGCCTGATTAAAACAACAGCAAACCAAAGCCCCATCTATGTTTTAACAGGCAGCTTCATAAGTTGTTGTGGACACAAGACTCATCCCCCACTGACTGACTTTTTAGAAATGTACCTCTCTGCCTTCCAAAAGTAATTTCAGAGACATACTCAAAACCTTTTTACAGGATTGCGAATAACTCTCAGAGTTTAAGTTCTGTTGGTCAAGTCTTCAAGAATTCCATACTTTCATAAGGCATATAGTGGTGGAGTGTGTGTGTGTGTGTGTGTGTGTGTGTGTGTGTGTGTGTGTGTGTGATACAGAGAGAGAATTTATGTATATGTAGTAATCTAATATAAAGTCAGTAAATGAAATTTCGTGCTCCTGAAAATGAATATTATTTCTTTCAAAGCCTTCCTGCAATACTGCACCACAGGGCTGTTGACTAAATGGCATGCTAGTAATTTCAAACAGTAAAAATACCTCCAAAATGAAGCACATTTTCTCCCTCCCCACCAGGAATCTGATGCATTAGGCATCTTCTCTTGTTTGAAATCCACAAGACTGTACTCAGACACAATCTCACCTCTCATTGCTAATAAGGTATGCTCTTACTATCAGCCTAAGCAACACAATATTAGAAATGTGCCCTGATGATGTAATTTTCTATCTGAAATCAAAAGTAAAGATAATACATTTAATGTTGCACACATAAAAAGAAAAGAAGATCCATCTGCTGTGTACAGAATCAATAGAACTCATAACAGCTGGCAAAGGAAACTGATGTACAGAAAATTAATTCACTGGATGAGTGGTCTGCAACATATCTAAATATCCAAAATTGGGTAGATTAAATCTTCCTTTTCATTGTTTTTAGGCTAAAAGGTTATGCAGTTTTTAGAATGCACAAGTATTTTTTTTAAATATAAGACTTGCCTTTCTCTCTCCTTTAATTTTAAAGAAATAGAAATAGAACTGTTAAATATATGGTAGCATTTGCTCCAGCATTCTCTTAGACCTTTGAACACTTATACACACAGAGAGAGGTTTGTTTATTTGAGCCATTTCATGAAGTGGATTTGTTAAGCAGACCTAATATTAAGAATATTCAGTATCTATAGATGCTACAATCATAAGAAAAAACTGACATTTGGCAATCTACAGTTTTCCTTCTATAGAAAGAGTACTAATCATTTATTTCAGTCTGGTTTTAATGAATTATCCCTGAAAAAATTCAGGTGAAGGCACAATAGAAGACTAATTGTTAATTGATTTCTGTTTTAGGGAAAGGAAAAAAAAAAACCTTAGTCCAGTCCTGAAATAGACATTTTCCTCTTGATTTAAATTCAAGAGTGGGAGAAACTGGAAAGCTTTCTGCCTCTTTTCTCACTGAAACTGAATAGGAAGTCTATAATTAGAAAGTACTATTCAACTTATTATTTTAAGAATCCTAATAATGAAATGCAAAGTGCTGGCTCAAACAGCTTAGAGCACCAAAATATGAATTTTACCCTCCTCACCATCAGCCAAAAGCACTTATCAAGTCCCTCATCACACACAGAGGCTATGTGAGGCTCCGCACAAAGACACATAAAAAGACCAAGTGACACCCTCCTTTGTTGTTGTTGTTGTTTCAGTCAGAATGGTTTTTGTTTCATCAAAGTTCTCCTAAGGGCAGGATCTCATTGCTTTCTTGAGTCACCTAGGCACTCAGTAAGTGGGCAGTTTGCCTAGCACTATCCAGACACCTCCAGCCAGGCTATTTCTACTCCACTGTAACCATTACTTCCCCTCTGTCCCCATCAGATCATTGTATTCTGTCTCTGAAGCCATACTGGACTTAGATGGTCCAGCTTTGGTCTTCTCTTTGCCTGGCTCCAAGTCCCCATGGCACTTCCCAGAAATATCTATCCAAGTATAAAAGCTTCTCTGATGCTTCCAAGTCAACTTTTGTCTTCTTCCATTAGAATGTAAGCTCCTTGAAATTAGGGAATACCTACTGTGCTTTCATTTGTATTCCTAGCACTTAGTACAATCCCTGGCCTATAGTAGGGACACAGTCACAGTAACAGCCACACCCTCAAAAGAAGGAAGGTTTTCAGATTAGGAGGGGAGAAGGGGCATGCACTTATTTTCTCCATTTCCATTTGATTATAAATTCCAGGACAGGAGGACCTGTGTAGCGCTACTTCAGTATCACATTAAATGAATGGCAGGTACACTATCTGGTCTAAAATACTTATTTCATTAATATTTCAATCAATCAATAAACATAAAGTGCCTACTATGTGCCAAGCATCACGCTAACTGCTGGGGATACAAAGAGAAGCAGAAGACAGTCACTGCCCTCCAGGAACTCACAATCTAATGGTGGAGACAACAAACAAATATTTTGGGAATTAAATTAAATTACTGAAATATTATTTCCTGAACAATGAAGAGATCTGAACACAAAGCATATGTAATCAATGCCATATGCTTATGACTAAAGGTACTAGTTTCCCACCCCATTCAAAGAATAAAATGAAAATGAGCTGAGTTTTCTCAGGTTTGAATAGTAGTTGAAGATTTTCAATACAAAGAATGGTTGTTACTTTGTGGGAAAGGTCAAAATTGGTTATTGCAGGACTAAATGAAAGTGAGCAAAGTTGCTGAAAGAGATTGTTAACTCTGCTGACCACTATCAAATGCCGATGATGTCTAACTCTTTTTCAGAGATTTTAGAAAAGTAGGATCACCACCGATCAGCTAAACCAACACTGGCATGATTATAAAGTAAGGTTACTCATTTTCCACAAGCTACACATGGTATTTGGTTTTCTTACTTTATAATCACACCAGATTTACTGGATAGCAAGTCATTTTTTAAAAAGTACTTTTCTGTCTCTCAAGATAAAAATATACATAGAAAAAAATGAGCTTTTAGTCCCCAAACTCTTTTGTTAAAGAACATAGTACAAAAATCTAAGTCAAGGGATAGATTTGGGGAATGAATATGAACTTACGGGATAAAGCTGTGCGGTGGAATGTGATTCATGATCAGTTCAATGCTGATTTAATTTAATTCAATCCATCAAGTAGTCATTAAATTTTTATTCTGTGGCAGGCTCTGTCCTAGGAAGTGAGGATTGGGGGTTTTTTTGGGGGGGAGGCAAAAAACATAATTGATATCCTTCTGAGAAATGAACATGGAACATGAATATGTTTAAAGATTATTTTAATTGATATTCAGTGTAGGAATCTGGAGATCCAAAGACAAAAATGAACCAGTCTATGCTCTCGAGTTTATATTCTACTGGGATAGGCAAGAGATGGGAGGAGCAGAGAGAAAACTAATTTCGGGAATCAGGAAAGGTATCTTGTAAGAAGTTGCCCTTGAGTTGGTTCTTGAAGGAAGCTAGCAGTTCCAAGAAGAGGCAAGGAACCACAGAATCCAGGCATTAGAGACAGCTTGTATAAAGGAACAGACAGAGATGGGTAATGGAATGTTATGTATAGGGAACAGCAAGAAGGCCAACATGGCTGGTACACAAAAGAGCAAATATAAGAGGCAGTTCTGTGTATCATACTGGGAAAGTGGAGTGTAAAAGTCTCTAAATAGCAAAAAGAGAAGTCTGTATTTGATTCCAAAGGCAATAAAGAGACACTTTTTAAAGCTAATTTTTAAATAGAAGGTATAATGGTCATACATGCTTTACAATACAAGATAAATATGGGCAAGGGACGATTTGCTGCTATTTAAGAGAGTCTCAAGCCATCTTTTCAGTGCTAAGGCTTAGTATGCTTGGAAACAATAACAGAAGACGGTAATAATAATAGTTACAATAAATTATAAATAATAGTACATACACATTAAGATTTGTGAAACACTTCATATATGATCTCATTTTGTTTTTACAACAACCTTTGAAGTAGAGGCTATTATATCTTTTTTTTACATTTAGGAAACTGAGGTTGAGAGGGGTTAAATGATTCACCCAGCTACACAGTTAGCAAATGCCTTGGTTTGGATTTGAACACAGGCCTTCCTGATTCTGTGTCCTGCCCTCTACATACCATCTCCCTGAGATTTGGCAAGCAGTGATTTGAGTGATGTGTTAGAGGCAGAGGTGAAAGCACATGTGAATTTGATCAGAAAGGTCAGGCACCTCCTCTAATAAAGCAGCAAAATCTTGAACTAAAGCCAAGCCATTCATAGTATCTGCAGTGTTACTTCAAAGCTTAAAAGAAAGGCCAGATTTGATTATTTATAATGATCAATCTTGGTCCAAGAGGTAACATGATGAAACATCCTTCTTTTCTATAGAAAAGTGAAGGGTTATGGGTATGGCATTTTATATACATTGTCAGAGACAGTAACTGTGTGAATAGATTTTCTTCCTCTGTTTTACTTTATTACAAAGGAGGGTTCGATGGGGCTGATGTTAGGAAATGACAGCAATGTTAAAACAAGAGAAATCAATACAATTTAAAAATAATTGTAAAAAGTCAAAAAGTAGGCTGCTTGGATTTCTAGCCAAGGCAGGAAGAATTTCTTTGAACTTTTCAGCAAAAATTCTATGTACAGATTGAAATTCAATGAGCAGCACTATCTTTGGATCTAAAATATATCCAATTTATCCTCCATTTGTGTATCAGCCTATCACTAATTAATTAAAGGACTTTAGAGTGTGAATAACATTCCATCCATATTTTGGCTTTTGAACAGGTAATAACATGTCTCATGAAACCATCTGCCGTATTTAGAATTTGATAATGAAACACCTGAAAAAATAGAACTGATTTAGAAATTATGAAAGAATTGACCATAGCTAAACCTCATGTTTTAAGATAAAGTACCCTCCCATCTTAGTGTATAGAACAAGGTTAAACTGAGTGATGAATCATTTGAAATTTATAATAATTTAGGTATGCTAAGATAAATTAAGACACACACACTCCTGATTAATAGCAGTAATTTCCTAGTTGAGCCTTCGTCATGCCAAGTCTAGGAAATCTAAAAATGTTTATTCAGCAGTAAAGAGGAATTTACCAAAGGTTGCAAAAGCTCATTCTATGAAGAACTTCATAATAATTAGAGCTATTCCTAAGCTGTATGGGCTGCTTTGTGAGTTCTCCATCTTACGAGCACTGAAGCAAAACCTGGATGATCACTCATCAATAGATATTATAGATACAGACAGGTGTTTTAGTGGTTAGAGTACTGTACTTGGATACAGGAAGACAGAGCTCAAATCCTGCCTATCTTGTGTGACTCTGGACAAGTCACCTAACCTTTCTCAGCTTCAGTTACCTCATCAGTAAAATGGGGATATTAGCACCTACTTCACAGGGTTCTTGTAAGGACCAAACGAGGTGACACAGATAAAGATTCTATAAAACTTAAAATGCTATATAAAAGCTAGATATTTATATCACAAAGGAAATTCATGCATCTGTAATGGCATTATGTTACATTGGCACAAAGGTCTCAAGATTCTGATATCTTTTAATGTGGAAAACCAAAAGTAAGTTTGTTTTCCTACTATGAGATTGGAGAGACACGAGAATATATTGCAAATACAGCTTTACAAATAGTTTTTAAGTAAAGATTAATACTCCAGCAAAATCTAATTTCCTTGCTGCATCATGATGTGGAGGTGACTGATTTTTTCAAAAGTTGTAGTAAACAAAGCAAAACCTCTGACAAGTCCTATCAAGTTTTGAAGTTTCCATGTGTGGGCCAAGTAACGGACTGTCATCTGAGCACCAGCCCAGGTAAGTATGGAGAGCTATCACCAGAGAATTGATCACCAGGTATGATTTGGGAGTGGTGATGATGGAAGGGAAGTAGAGAGGTGGGAAGGCCCAGCAACTCATGGATACTATGTCCTAACTCAAAGAAGCTGTGACCAGCAATGCAGGAAGGAATGTACATACTGATAAAATCATAGAACCTTAAAGGATTAAAGTATTTTTCCCACTTCAATCAGTCAAGCTTGAAAGGAGAAAAAATGTTTATAATGTAATAGAAATAGAGATGAATTGCAAAATTAGGAAAATGTTAGGTAGGCTTGCCTCTGGTCTCCTGAGATTTAAACCTCAGGTCCATTAACATGACTCTTGGAAAAGGTCTTCAGTCTATAGAGATGATCTCAGAGGTAATCTGTGTACAACAGAATTTTGACCTAGTTTTGGTAAACTTTTTTCTTTATCTCTTTTTATTCTTTATCCTAAGGGGTGGCTCTCTGGGAAGCTGAGGGGATAGAATATATTGGGAAATGTAGGTTATATAAAAATATATATCAAAAAGATTAATTTCAAAAAAGAAAATAAGTAAATTCAATGCACTATAAAACAGTGGTAAGATATAACCTGGAAGTCAGAAGGCAGATATTTCAGTCCTACTTTTCCCACCTATTCATAAGTTAGTTTGGTTTGCTGGACTTAAATTTATTTGTCTATAAAATTAGAGGGTTTGAGCAAATAATCTCCAGGATAGATGTTCTTCATATTTTTGTGTGTGTATATCCCAGATGCCTTTGGCAGCCTGGTGAAGGTTATAGATCTCTTCTCAGAAGAATGTTTTTAAATGCATAAAAACATGTTAATATTACAAAGGAAAAATAATTATATTCAAACACAGTTATCAAAATATTAACACAAACAGGTTCATACACTGTAGCTTAAGAAATTGCTCTAAGTTTCCTTCTAGCTGCAACATTTTATGCTTCTAAAATACCACTTATGATATTGCTGAGTTATAAGCAGGGGTATGCTAAGAGCCAAATTGAAAGGGCTTGAGAGAGTTGTTTATTCAATTTTCAGTGTGAGCATTTACACTTCAGAAATTGGCAAATGCTATGAATCTGAGCTTGATTTATTGTTTTGTTGATTGCCTAGACTTAGGAAAGTAGTGAAGAAAACGTTATTAAGGCAGGCTATACAAAAGTATATCTGGAATATATTTGTTTTTTTGAAGAACCAATTGTTAAATATTTACTATCACATATATCAGTATCAGTAAGACTAGAAAGAACAAAACTTAACTGTATCATAAGAATAACTAAAAGGGTGTATGTTCCCACCCTATATAACTACCAGCTCTAGGGAGTGAAAATACTTCAAGACAGCTTCTTTTGATCCTGAGAATGATCATCCACCTTAGTAATATTGACAAGACTCTCAAATACTGGATAATTTCAGTCAATGCTCATTTCCAATTTCATCCTCTATCAGAGTATAATAGAATTCATTACAGAGCAAGTTCTATTGTACTATTTAGAAATAAATTGATAGCTGCTCAATACGAGCACAACATCCACTTAATTTAGACTGAGGATGGGCAAGAGGGAAAGAAAGGATTTAGTTATAAACCAAAATTCCCAAAACAAGGCTACAAGGGAATAATCCTAGAAAACTCTATCTGCAATCATCAGAGCATTGCAACAGGCTAAGGTTTAATCCACAGAATAATTCATTTACATTGCAAGAAATTTGATTTACATGACATTTTTCATCAATGTGCCCAGGCCAGCCATGCTCATTTCTCTCTCGACAGCTCCTGCCTCCACAAAATTTTCTACTTACTCTGTCTTAGCTGGCTGGAGATGCCTCTGCCCCTGCACGTTCCCCAGCCCCCAGATTGATGAGCTTCTCTATGAACCCTTCATTTGAGGATGGGCTCAGGCCAGCCATAGTCATTTATCCAGGTAGGTCATACAATAAATGAAGTACTGGGTTTGACGTCAAGAAGACTTGAGTTCAAATTGGGCCTTGGACACTTCCTCTACTGTTTCTTGGGGAAATAACTGCAACTACCTCATAAGGTTGTTGAGAGGATCAAGTGAAATAATATTTGCAAAGCACTTGATACAATGCCTGGCAATAGTAGGTACGTAATAAATGATTGTTCCCTTCCTTTCCCACTCACTTCTCTTCTGGATCTGCTTCTCACTCTTCAGACTCTTCCACCTTGTCTCTGAATAGATGAATAGATGATATAAACTCATTATAGGTAGAGACTATCTTTTCCCTTGTATTTGTATTCTCCAGGCTTTGCACAGTGCCTGTAATATGAAAAGCACTTAATAAATGCTTTATATAATCTAATGCAATTACTCTAGGCATCTATCATATATATATTAAATAGGTTCCTGTGATCAGCAATAGGATAAAGAAGTTATTTTCAGCAAAACTATCCAGCCTAACAGCTTCATAAGAAAGAAAATATGGCCCAAATCTAGCATAATTAAATATGAATACACAAAAATAAAACATAAATACTGCATAAAGCCTCATGAAATAATATTGGATAACGAAAGTATTCTACTATTCCCAAGCCCAATCCACCAATGTGAATAACCTGGCAGACTTATGCTGGATTCCTTTTCTGGTCCTTCCACAGCAAAGCCTCAATCTGAAACCTCTCACCCACCAAAAAGAGACACTGATTTTGGACATCCAGGTGAAAGACACAAAGTGCAGCTGAGATAGAATGGAAGAAGGCAGGCTAGTTCAGCTAAAGAAGCCCTAGAAAAGCACTTGTCAAACTTTTTGGTTTTTTTCTTAGAACCTCTTTATATTCTTGAAAGTCATCAAGAACCCCAAAGAGTTTTTGTTTATGTGGATTAAAACTACTAACATTTATTATGTTCAAAATTTTAAGTGACAAAGTATAAAATATTTATTATTTAATTTTAACACAATAAATCCAGTACATGCTAACATAAATAACATTTTAATGAAAACATCTATTTTCTAAAACAAAAAAGTAGGAAAACATATTACATATTTTTTCAAAGTTCTTTAATATCTGTCTTAATAGAAGACAGCTAATCTGTTGCAATAGATTGCTTTGGTCATTTTGGCTAAAGCATATGAAGAAAATCTGTGTCCTAAGTGTATATATAGTTGAAAAAGGGAGGAGTATTTTAATGGTTTTTTTTCAGACAGTTGTGGAAATTATTCTTTGAGAATTGTACCAAAACTCAACAAGTGGTAGTTTCTTAAAGGAGAATTGCAGTGTAAAAGCTGAAACCATATCAATGAACTTTACATACTCTGTTGTATTAAAATCCATTTGTCTATCTGGCACTTTGAATACATCTTTGGCCCACTTGTGAGTTTGTAACATCATTCATTGGTCATTTTAAATGTATTGGTTTGCTGAGTTATACAGACCTTCCAAATATACATTTCATTATATAATATACAATAAAACACATTTGTAATATGATCACCAATCAAAAAAAGTCTTTTAAGTATTCAGAAGTTATCAAGATCACGATGATAAATACAAGCTTTCCAAAAATTTAGTTTTCACCTAAACGCTTGAGTTTTGTCATGGGCAATAAATAAATACTGTCACTTGTTTTTCCTTGAAGTGACAATCCTCACTTCATTCATTTTTCAGAAAATGTCTGCCAAATACCCATCTAAATAGCCATAATTTGTCATTCCCTCGATCTTTCAAGTAAAAATGGTGTTCCATTAAAAAAAAAAAAACACTAGTCATCTCAAACTCAATTGCACAAGTACCTTTCCTCCAGACAACCATCATGGTTTGGTATGAAGTAGAAATGTTTTTGTATATTTCTCACAAAGCACATCAAGTGGAGTATTTTAAAGATAGCTATTAAATTGAGATTTAATCAAATTAATAATTTTTAAATTTTTCTTCGTGGACATTCTAAAGTGAAACTGTGACTTTTTATGGTGATTGCAGGACAGTGACAAATACAATGGCTGCTAGTATGGTTTGATGCCATTTCCTTGATTTGTACTAAAGCACTGATAGTTTTAGACACCGTTGCTTTTGCACAGTCAGTGAAAATATCAATAAAGTTAGTCTAGGATAAACCATGAGATTTAGAGGATCTAGTCAACACTTGGAATATTCTATCACAACTTGTGTTTGTTGTCAGGGATTCACATAAAAGAAGTTCTTTGATGATTATTTGGTGCTGCCACCAGACAAATATAAGCAATACAGCAAGTCTAGTTGCATCTGTAGATTTATCCATTCGTGAGGCAAAAGTACAATTTTCCAGATGAGATATTACACTTAAATTTCATGTTTGCTGCTACATAGTTAATTCACAGGTCATATAGCCTGTAGAAAATTCTACTGTACTATCATGAAAAAAATGAGAGTGAAAACTGCAAATAACATATTAATATTATTGTGAAAATTGTTTTGACATCGTAGAATCCCTTAAAATGGCCTCAGTGACTCCTGGAGGTCCACAAACTATACTGTGAAAAGTGCTCCCGTAGGTAATTGAGTATCTAGAAGCCCAAGTGAAGTTAGTCCTCTCCCCATGGAGTTTACACTGGGCAGGAAGCAAACCTCTATCATCCCACAACTTGAGGATACTGAAGATGTCTGAACCTTAGGATCTATATAGCAGTGAAATGAAAATAGACCAAAAGTGAGAAAGGAATAGAAAGACAAGTTAGAAGGTATATAAGGAAATAGTTAAAAGGCAAAAAGTCTGAAAACATAAAGATTGGGTACAAACCAAGTTTCCTAAACATCACAAAGATACTCATAAAGACAGAAATTTAAAATGAGTATAATTTGAGAGACCAAAACATTTTAACAAATATTATATTCTAAAGGAAAATGAACTGATAGTTGACAGTGAAAAGGAAATTTCTGCAGTCTCCCTTAAGATGATGGAACAATAGCAAGAGATTTTAGAATAGTTCAAAATAAAAATAAAACTTTTTTAAAAAGATGATAGTATCATGAAAAATAGGTCAGAAATCAGAGAATTTAGATGCAGAATTTAAGGAAATCAAAGAAGAAAAATTATAATACGTAGTTGTGAATATCTTCAAAGAAGTAAGAGTTCTGGAAGGATGACAGATTTGTAACAAAAACTCATAAATGAAAGAAAATGTGGCAGAAAAAACCTAAAAGATATTCACTTTGAAGGAACACAGGAATTCTACACAAGCCAAAGTTAGAAACCTTGAAAACAGAATACACAGAGACAAAGAGAGTGTGATCAATCAAAATATCTGAATAACCTATTCCACTAAATAATACAAGAACAGAACATTTCAATACCAACAACAAAGTACTTATTGTTCCAATTCACACACTATTGCCAGACGAAAAAAATATACCCTAGAAATTCTAAAGCATAGGAGTTATATTTCATTATAAATAACTAAGAAATTTTGTTGCTACCTTGCTAAATTTTACATACAGAATGTTCCAAAAGTCTTATGCAGTCTCATGCACTAAGACTTTTGGGACACCATAAATATGCATATTATGTATATACATATTTTTCTTTGAAAACTATATAAAAACTCAATGTCTTTTACAATATTTTATTGTATTCTTTGAATACTGAAATGTATTTGTTTTTTCACAGTTGAAATAAAGGCAAACTGAAGCACAAAGCTCCGAACATGTCCAATTTTTTGGTTAAGACTCACAGTTCCCCTGAGCCAAATTTATAGGAACACAAGGCATTCCCCAATTGAGAAATGGTCGATGGATATGAACAGGCAGTTTTCAGAGGAAGAAATTAAAAATATCTATAGGCATATGAAAAATGCTCTAAATCACTACTAATTAGAGAAATGCAAATCAAAATAACTCTTAGGGACCACATCTCTCCTGTCATATTGGCCAAAATGACAAAACAGGAAAATGATAAATGCTGGAGAGGATGTGGGAAAACTGGAACATTGTTCCATTGCTGGTGGAGTTGTGAACTGATCCAGCCATTCTGGAGAGCAATTTGGAACTATGCCCAAAGGGCTATAAAAATGTTCATACCCTTTGACCTAGCAATACCACTTCTAGGGTTGTATCCCAAAGAGATCACACAAGTGGGAAAAGGACCCATACGTACAAAAATATTTATAGCGGCTCTTTTTGTAGCAGCAAAGAATTGGAAATCAAGGGGTTGCCCGTCAATTGGGGAATGGCTGAACAAGTTGCAGTATATGAATGTAATGGAATACTATTGTGCTATAAGAAATGGGGAAGATACGGACTTCATAACAAGCTGGAAAAACCTACACGAGATAATGCTGAGTGGGGGAAGCAGAACCAGGAGAAAATTATACACAACCACAGACATATGAATTCTGTAATGATTAACCCTGATAGACTTTGCTCTTCTCAGCAATACAAGGTGCGAAGACAACTCCAAAGGACTTATGATGGAGAGGGCTATCTACATCCACAAGAAGAACTATGTAGTCTGAATGCAGATTGAGACGCACTTTATGCTCTCCTTTTTTTTTCCCTTTGTTTTTTTTCCTCTTTTGTTTTTGTTTTTTTTTGTTTGCTTGTTTTTTTTTCTTCTTTCTCATGATTCATTCCATTGGTCATAATTCTTCTTTACAACTTGACTATTGTGTAAATAAGTTCAATGAGAAGTTATATGTAGAAGATATATCAGATTCCATGCCATCTTGGGAGGGAGTGGGGGAGGGGGGAAGAAAATCTGGAACTCAAAATTATGTGGAACTGAGTGTTGTAAACTAAAAATAAAAAAAATCTTAATTATAAAAAAGACTAACAGTTCCCAATAAAAATGGTCTTCAGCTCCTAATCAAACTAAAAGACCCCAAGTGGGGCAGACAGATCACTTTTACAGACCAAAGGAGGAACATCCCAAAACTAAAAACCAGGATCATAGATTGAGAAAACAATATGATTGATTACAAATTATGAAGCATCAAAGGTGTAGGGGACAAAAAGATTGGCTGAAAATCAGGAATGCAGGCTAGCAACAGCTCCGCCTTCTAACCAGGAAATTCTGATTGATTTAGAATACTTGCAAGAATAACAAAAGGTATAAGGATAACAGATTTCTTCTAATTGAACAAGGGCAGCTAGTGGTATAGAGATAATGGTTTTTCTTTAAATTAAAGTAATATATAAGAAAACTGAACTTTTAAGCTTAACTTAGAGAAGAAAATTGAACTTCTGAACTTCAGAACTTAACTTGGAGACAAAAAAACTTGACCTCAGCAGCTATATAAAATACTGGCAATGATACCAAATAAAATAAATTATAAAATAGAATCAATTTAACTTTCTCAGTTTGAAAGCAGCTAGGAGAAAGACCTTCAGCTATGAAGGAGTGTTAATTCAAATAACCCAGGATTACTCTAGTCCCCAGTCATGGGAAATCACAGAAGTGAATAAAATAAATGAGTATAAAAAGCAAAGGAATTCTAGTTGCAACCAGAAATAGCATATCTTAAAAAGCAAAATCAAATAATTAATGAAAAAAAAATGAGCCTTCAATGGGAGACATTTGAAACATTTATTCCTGCAAACCTATACACATCTTTTAAGGAGAAAAGCAAGTAAAATTATTAAGAAAAGACTAATCAGTAATATTAAGTTTTTCATGTTTATAGGATATTTGCTTTAAAATTAGAATTTTAGAGATGGAGCCAAGATGGCAAAGGCAGGGGATTCACCTAAAATTTCCCCCAAACCCCTCCAAATACCTTTAAATAATGACTCTAAACAAATTCTAGAATGGCAGAACCCACAAAAAGACAGAGTGAAACAATTTTCCAGCTCAACACAACTTAGAAGGTCAGCAGGAAAGGTCTATTACACCTGGGTGAGAGTAGAACACAGCTCAGCACAGGTTGCTCCAGCACTGCCACAGCCCCAGCAAACCAGGAGCAGGCCTTGGAAGCCACTAAACCAACATCAGCAGCAGGTGCTTCCAGAGCTGTCAGCCCACAAATGGTAAGCTATCAACCCACAGATAGGTTGAAGGAGTTTGTAGGGGACTCTTTGCTAACACTGAGGCAGGACTCTGTTGCTTTGCCCATCCTGTGATCTGGGTCACAGTCCTTAGTGGCAGTCCCAGGGTGAGGAAGAACTACTAGTACACCAGAACTTGTGGCCACAATGGACAGAAAAGAGTGCTTGTGGTCACTCACAGACCAGAACATAGGCCAAGAAAGTAGTATATGCACCTCTCCTTAGATCATACCACCTTGAAAGAATTGGAAACATATACTTCCCCAAAGTATCTTTGGAAACAGCTGCATAAAACCCATGAAGCTTGGGACAATGGGCCCTCAACCCAGGAAGTTGAGTCGTACTTTAACGAAGAGTTAAAAATCAAGTAACAGTCTGGGAAAAGGAACAAACAACAGAAAAAATTCTGACCGTAGAAAGTTACTATGATGTCAAGGATGATCAAAACATGCACTCAGAAGAAGGTAACAAAATCAAAGCTTGGACATCCAAATCCTCCAAAAAAATATGAATTAGTCTTAAGCCATGAAAGAACTCAAAGAGGCTTTTGAAAATCAAGTAAAAGAGGTAGAGTAAAATTTGGTAAGAGAACTGAGATGACACAAGAAAATTGAAAAATGAGCCAAACTTGGTAAAGGAGACACAAAAAATACTGAAGAAAATAACACCTTAAAAAACAGACTAGGCCAAATGGTAAAAGAGGTACAAAAAGGCATTGAGGAGAAGAATGCCCTAAAAAGCAGAATAGGTCAAATTGAAAAAGAGGCACAAAAATTCACTGAATAAAATTGGAATTTTGTAAATAAAAAAGAGGTATTTTCAAGAGACAAGAGAGATTTAAGGGGCTAAAATTCAAGACAAGCAAAGGATCAGCAGAAAAGATTAAGGAAAAGCCAAATTAATATTCCCTGGATTAGGTCACATTTTCTTTTAATCCAACCTACTTCTTTTTTTTACATGTGAGATGAATAGCAGCAGGAAGATATTATGTGGGAAGGAGGTGAGACAACACAAAAAAGACATAAAGGGGAGATGGCAATGCATCCCAGCTCAGCTTAGAGGTGAACGCAAAAGGGAGTTAAGGAGCCAATAGGAATAGTGGATAGAGGGCTAGACCAGAAGTCCATAAGACGTGAATTCAAGTCCAGCCTTGGACATTTACTGGTTGTGTGACCATAGGTAAGTTACTTAACCTCCTTCTGCCTCAGTTTCTTCATTTATAGAATTAGGATAATAATAGCACAACCCTGCCAGGGTTTCTGTGAGTATAAAATGAGATATTTGTACATTTTAAAGTACTGTTTAAATGCTAACTATAATAATAATCATAATTATAATAATAGCCTATATTGGATTACAGAGAGTAGGAAGAAAATAATGGGAAGTAGATGTCAGAAGACTAGAAGAGGAAATGGAAAGATGACATTAGTAAACATTCTTGTCAATGTGCTAGAGAATGACTATGTTTGAGATGAGAAGATGCATCATTTCCCTACTTTGATATCACATAGTTTTAAAGGTGCTAGGGATGATAACTTTTAAAAAGAGAAAAGAAAATTAAAGGCATAAACATCAGAAAGAGAGGCAAAATTGTGCTGATTCTTAGGAGACATGGCTGTTTATGTAGAAAATCACAGAGAATCAGCAAATAACTCAATGGAAATGAGCTTCAATCAATTAGCAAGAGACAAAATCAATCAACATTGTTTCTACATAGCAAAAAACAAAATACTAAAAAAAAATAAAGAGATAATTAATTGAAGAGAACTATAAATGCCTAAAATATTGAAAGTTATTCTACCAAAACGCATTCGAGACTTTTTATGCTTATTATTATATACCTATCATCATCAGAGCATAACATTACAAAAGGGATCCAATTTGGCTTTTATAAATCTTATTATTTGAATTGCAAAAAAAAATTGCTTTTCATTACCTTTTCCAAATTAGTCCAATCATTTGTTGAGGTAACTTTTATCAAAGAATCATTTGATCAGCAAAAGAGTAGAATGGTTCTTTTTAGTACACCACCCCAATTTAAAAAGCAATACAAAAGAGGAAAAACAGTTTGCCAAATAATTAAACCTTAATGTAGAAGTTAAAATGACAGAACCACTGCACAAGTTATAAGCTTTATGGCACAACATTGACCATTATGACATCACCAGAGGATATAGGCATCTGCAGAGCATCAGAGGTGTGAATTGCCCTAGCCAAACCTGTTCCCTATGTATGTGTCTTCCATGTATTTTTCTTATATATATATATATATATAAATTTTTTCTGCCTGGTACTCTCACTGATGACAGGTTAATCTGTGAGTGAGTATATTCCTCATGTGCACATGAGGGATCTTTTTTGTCACTAATTTGTCATACAAGAAAGATTTGCTTTTGCAAAAGTGCAAAGTCAAAAAAAGATTTCATTTGCTACACTATTTGATTAAACGTGTTTTGTATTAAAATAGTTTCTTCTGTTGGACTGGTAAAAATATTCACATTAGTGATCCATTGCCTGGGTGGAAAATTTTGACACTATGGCTGTTCTGATCTGTATACTGTCCAATCTCTAGGCTTCAAAGTATTCAATATTCCTGGTTGGCCATCTATGTTTCTAACTACTCTGTCTCTGCCTCCTTTGTTAGTTCTGAGTCATGTTTCTTGTTTTTTAAGGTAGCTTTTCCCCAAGGTTATCTACTAGACTTCTTTTTCGCAGTTCAGTCTCCCTGGGAAGTTTCATTCACTTTCATTCCAAATGCTTCAACTACCACCCCTACACCAGCAATTTGTACATCACAATCTCTAGCCTTGATCTCCAGTTGACTACATCACATCTCTACTCAGATGTCCAACTGGGAACCCAAACTCAACATGCCCTAAACTCAGTTATTTTGTCTTTATGTTTAAACTTGTTCTTATTTCTGGCTCCATGGTGTAGGGTGTGTTCAAGAAAGACTAGTACTACTGGTGTGAGGGCTGCTGAGCCATTTCATGTTTTATGTTTGATGTCCACCTGATCCACCCAACCTTCACCTATGGCTGCATGAAGCTATAGCATGCACAGTGGCAACACCCCAGTAAACCATTTCAGCAGACAGGCTAAACCAGGTTGATGGTAACCAAGGGTCTTGAACCCATCAGTGAGTGTCTACCCCAAGCATGTGAAGACTTCCCCTGGTGGAATAGGCAGATGAGAACAATTTGTTCTAACAGCCATGAAGGGAACTGAAACAGGTGTTACGAAGCAGTTAGAGCTTCGTTAGACATCAAAGATGCCAAAGTCATCCACTGTATCTCAAGCCATCACCAGTCATCTTGACTCTGTTCTGCCACTGGACTGTGACTACCCTGAAAGAGAGCTTGAGGCTGATATCTTGGTCCAACTGTGAGTCACTTAAATCTATGCACAAATCAAAAGACATCAGCCATACCATTTTATTACTTTTACCTATCTCAAAGTCCTGTGGTGACTGGCAAGTGAAAAGGCAGCAAGTGTGGATACCCTGGGGGCTGTAGTCAGAGCCCTGCACACAGGCAGCCCAGGCCATAGGGATTGTCTTCTCACTGGAAGAGGCAGTGGGATTTGGCAGCAACCTGGGAGTCTGAACAGCCTTTTAAGGATTGCACTGCTCACTGCTCCTGGTGTGAGGAAGAGGCTAGAAAAGGTGCCCTAAAAATGTCTGCTTGCCCAGCCCTCGCCTGATTACCATTGCAGGTGGGGATTCCACCCTGCAGTCAAAACGAAAAAATGTACAAAAACTTCTGCAATGATTTCAGTCAACATCAGTACATGAAATGTGAGCACACTTATAGACAACACAAAATCCAGTAGGCCTGAAAGATGAACAGCTTTTGTTGTGAGAGAATTCAGCAGGTATTGAGTGCAAACAGCAACCTGAGTGAAACAAGGTTGGCAAATGAATGCCAGCTTACTAAAGTCAGGGCTGCATACATGCTTTTCTGGAGTGGCTGCAGTGAGGGAGAGCACCATGAAGTTGGTATAGGTTTTCCAATCAAAACTAATCTAGTCAACAAGCTTGTATGCCTACCAAAAGGAGTGAACAACAGGCTCATGACAAGGCAATTGCCCCTTGCAGGAAAATGCCAGACTATACTTAGACAATCAACTAAGAAACAACTTGAAATAATTAATTACTCTAGCAAAGTTGTAGGATATAAAATAAACCCACATAAATCACCAACATTTCTATACATTACTAACAAAGCCCAGCAGCAAGAGAGAGAGAAATCCCATTTAAAATAACTGTAGACAATATAAAATAGTTGGGAATCTACCTGCCAAGACAAACCCAGAAAAAATATGAATACAATTACATAACACTTTTCACACAAATGAAGTCACATCTAAATAATAGGAAAACTGTCAGTTATTTATACGTAGGCCAAGTTAATGTAATAAAAATGACAATTCTACTTAAATTAATTTACTTCTTCGGTGTCAGGCCAATCAAACTACCAAAAAATTATTTTATAGAGCTAGAAAAAAATAATAAAATGCATCTGGAAGAACAAGAGGTTAAGAATATCAAAGGAATTAATAAAAGGAAATATAAGGGAAGGTGTCCTAGCCATACCAGATCTAAAACTCTATCACAAAGTGACAATCATCAAAACTATTCAGTATTGACTAAGAAATAGAGTGGTGGATCAGTGGAATAGATCAGGTAAACAAGACACGGTGGTCAATGACTACAATAATATAATGTTTGATAAACGCAAAGATTCCAGCTTCTGGGATAAGAACTCGCAATTTGACAAAAACTGCTGGGAAAATTGGAAAATAGTATGGCAGAAAGTAGACACAGACCAACATCTTACACCATATACCAAGACAAGATCAAAATGGATACATTATTTAGATATAAAGGGTGATACCATAAGCAAATTGAGAATACAAGGAATAGTTTACCTGTCATATTTATGGAGAAGGGAAGAATTGGTGACCAACCAAAAGATAGAGAACATTAAAAAATACAAAATGGATAATTTGATTACATTAAATTTAAAAGTTTTTCCACAAATAACACTAATGAAACCAAGATTAGTAAAAAATCAGAAAGCTAGGAAACAATTTTACACCCAGCGTCCCTGATAAAGGCTTAATTTCTAAAATATATAGAGAACTGAGTCAAATTTGTAAGAACACAAATCATTCCCCAATTGATAAATGACTAAAGAATATGAATAGGAACTTTTCAGATGAAGAGATAAAAGCTATCTGTAGTCATATAAAAAATGTTCCAAATCATAATTGATTAGAGAAATGCAAGTAACTCTGAGGTACCACCTCACATCTATCAGATTGGCTAATATGACAAAAAAGAAAATGATAAATTTTGGAAAAGACGTGGGAAAATTGGAACACTAATGCATTGTTGGTGGACTTGTGAACTGATCTGACCATTCTGGAGAGCAATTTAGAACTATGCCCAAAAGGCTATAAAATGGTGTGTACCCTCTGATCCAGCAACAGCACTACTAGGTCTGTATCCCAAAGAGATCATAAAAAAGGGGAAAAGACCCATATGTACAAAAATATTTATAGCAGCTCTTTTTGTGATGGAAAATAATTGGAAATTGAGGGACTGGCCACCAACTGGGGAATGTTTGAACAAGTTGTGGTATGTGAATGTAATGGAATACCATCTTGCTATAGAAATAATGAGCTGAAAAAAAAGAAATAATGAGCTGGCTGATCTCAGAGAAACCTGGAAAGACTTACATGAACTGACGTTGAGTAAAGTAAGCCTAACCAGAAGAACATTGTACATAGTAACAGTAACATTGTGTGATGACCAACTTTGATAGACTTAGCTCTTCTCAGCAATACAATGATCTAAGACAATTCCAAAAGAGTCATGATGGAAAATGCTATCCATAGCCAGAGAAAGAACTATAAAGTCTGAATGCAGATTGAAGCATAATATTTTTTCTTTTTATTGTTTTTTCTTTCTCGTAATTTTTTCCTTTTGTTCTGATTCTTCTTTCACAACATGATAAATGTGCAAATATATTTGATATGATTGTACATATATATCCTATATCAGATTGCTTGCTGTCTTGGCGAGGGGGTGGGGAGTAAGGGAGAAAAAAAATTGGAACTCAAAATCTTGTAAAAGTAAATGTTGAAAACTGTCTTTACATGTAAATAGAAAAAATAAAATAATCTTGAGTCGAAAAATAAATATGAAAATTTTAAAAAAGAAAAAAGAAAACATCACATCACCATCATCAGTGCCTATACTCCCACCATTACAAAGTTGGATGAGGTCAAAGAAAAACGTTATGAAGATCTGGAGACCCTTGTCATCAATGTGCCAAAAGAGGACAAGCTTATAATTCTGGGTGATTTTAATGTTAGACTAGCCTCAGACTACCAGACATGGGAAGGAATCCTTGGGAGGAATGGAAGTGGAAACAGCAACAGCAATGCTCACTTACAACTGAAAACTTCTGTATCTTATGACCTTCTCTTCACTAACACTGTTTTCTGTTTACCTAAAGGCAACAGTGCTTTGTGGATGCACTCTCACAGCAAACATTGCCATTCAATAGACTATGTGATTGTAAATAGAAGAGACAGAGAGGATGTGAGAGTGGCAAAGGAAACTTGTGGCGCAGAGTGATGGACTGAGCATGGAAATCCTTTCGCAGCGAAATATTCAATTCAAGAAAAGTGGCATCCCCAAGGCAAAATAACTACAAGAAGAATTAATATCAACAGATTAGAGCACTTCTCTGAGAGGGAACAGTTTGTCGCTAACTTGGAAGGAAAGTTGAACCAGCACACAACTGGCAACAGTGGAGCAGAGAAGGAGTGGGCAGCTTTCAGAGATTTGGTGTACAGTGCTGCATTTGTTCATCTGCATCAGAACCCTTGCAAACATCAAGTCTGGTTTGACAAAAATGATGGGGAAATTCAGAAGCTGCTAAATGAAAAATGAGAACACAGGTTTACCAGCAGGATAGTTCAGCCATCTGTAAAAAAAGTTATCATTTATTTTCATCAAAAGCAAAGAGATGCATCATTCTTTTCTCTGTAAGAAAGCAGATGGAATTCAGCTTTACACCGATAGTAACAATCCAAAGCACTTTTATGATGCCCTGAAGGCTATTTAGGGGCCAAAGACCTATGGTGCACCT
Organism: Trichosurus vulpecula; assembly: GCF_011100635.1. NCBI lineage: Eukaryota > Metazoa > Chordata > Mammalia > Diprotodontia > Phalangeridae > Trichosurus > Trichosurus vulpecula. The sequence continues at coordinate 205,123,438 of NC_050574.1, read as the reverse complement.
CAACTACTCAGTACTGATGGAGCCACATTAATTAGCGATAAAAACATGATCTTAGAGAGATGGGTTGAACACTTCCATAGTGTTCTCAACAGACTATCATCAATCAATGCTGAAGGCCTTGACAGTTTACCTCAGGTTGAAGTCAATCCCACCCTAGTTGAAGTTCCAACTGAAGGAGAGGTTCTGAATGCCACCAGTCTTCTTTTATGTGGCAAAGCACCTGGTGCTGATTCTATTCCTGCTGGGATTTACAATGCTTATACAAAAGCTGACTGAAATTTTACAGATTACATGAAAAGAGGAGGTTAGCATCCAGAAGTTTAAGGACACCTCCATTATCCATCTCTATAAAGGTAAAGGAAATAGATTGTCCTGTGACAGTCACAGAGGAGTGTCTCTCTTAGTCACTGCTGGCAAGATTCTTGCCAGAGTCATCTTTAATAAGTTGATCCTTCACCTGGAAGATGTTCATCTACCTGTGAGCCAAAGTGACTTCAGAAAGGGCTGAGGAACAGTCAATATGGTGTTTGCTGCCTGACAGCTGTAGGAGAAATGCGGAGAGCAGAACAGAGATTTATACATATCGTTTATTAGATCTTACCAAGGCCTTTCACACTGTCAGTTGTGAGGGCTTATGAAAAATTATGTTAAAATTTGGTTGCCCAGAGAAGTTCATCAGTATGGATGTCAATTTCACAACATGCTTGCCTGGGTTCTGGATAATGGACGACGCTCTCACACTTTCTAGGCACCAATGGAGTAAAACAAGGTCGTGTGCTTGCTCCCATGCTTTTTAGCATGATGTTTTCAACCGTGTTGTCAAACCCTTTCACTGACAACAAACATGGCATTAAGGTCAGCTACCACACTGATGGTAAGTTCTTCAATTTGAAAAGGCTACAAGCCAGGATTAAACTAGAGGGGGTGTTGGTGAATGATTTTTTGTTTACAGATGACTGTGCACTCAAAGCAGGCTCTGAAGATGAGATGCAACAAAGTATGCATCAATTCCCTGCTACTTGTGCTAATTTTGGCCTAACAATTAACACTAAGGAAGTGTTAACACTAAGAAAATAAAGATGTTCCATCAGCCAGCACCACATCATCAATAACGTGGAACCCTTGGTTACAGCAAATGGAGAAATTTTGAATACTGTGGAGAAGTTCACTTACTTTGGCAGGTAGGGATATACACACCGATAATGAGGTTGACACACACATTGCCGGAAGAGTGTTAGACTGACTACCAAACTGAAGGTCTACAGAGCTGTTGTGTTGCATTGTTGTATGCTTGTGAAACCTGGACAGTCTAAAAGTGCCATGCCAGGAAACTGAATTGTTTCCATTTGAATTGTCTTAGGAAGATTCTGAAGATAACCTGGCAGGATAAGATACCAGACACTGAAGTCCTTTTTTCAGACTAAACCACAAGCATTCAAACTTTACTATAGAGAGTGCATCTCCAATTGGTTGTCTACATTGTTTGAATGTCAAATGTATGCTTGCCTAAAAGATTATTTTATGGAGAATTCACAAAGGACAAATGATCACATGGCGCTCAGAAGTGATAGAAGGACACTTTCAAGGACTCTCTTAAGAACTTTGGAAGTGATGATGTGACATGGAAGACACTGGGAGGGAGAGGACCACCCAGCATGGCCTGTCCACATCAGAGTGGGTGCTGTGCTCTGTGAGCAAAAAGGAATTGAAGTAGCTCAGAAGAAATGTGAGATGTGCAAATATAGAGAATTCACCCAAATGTTCACATGCACTATTCGTGCCCTTCCTGTGTGGTAGAGCATTTCAAGCTCTTGTTGGTGTGATCAGTCACAGTGGGACAGACTATAACTTGACTCTAACATAGTGATATCATTTTGGTCCTCTATGAAAATTAAGGACAACAACCAACCAAACCATTTTCGGTTCCACTACTCCTGCCCATTATGTCACCATTCATTTCATCTCTTATGTATGAAACCTTGGCATTATATTTAAATGTTCCTACTCTCTCACTTCTCATATCTAATCTGACTCACTAAGCTTTGTTTATGCTACCACTAAAACATTTCTCATCTCTACCTTCATCCTATAGTTCTACTGCAGCCACCCTACTTCTCATTACTATGCCTGTGTACAAGTATGATAGCCTCAATTAATCACTGACACCTCGGTCGTGCTATCAAATTCTTCTACAAAATGCTTTGATATGGTATTGATAAGACTAAAATTAAAGGTGGTGACAACAGTTAAGACATGATACATCTTTGTGGGAATTATCCATAGAAGATATGTGTTACCCTGGAGGGAAGCTATGAAACTTGTGAATAGCTCCATGTAATAGCTACATCCCATGGGTGCATCTATTCTGCTAAGAAATTATTCCTTCCTTCAAAAGGGAGTGGTACAGCATCAACTAGAAGAATTAGATCATGATACTTTTTTGTACTAAGTATAAATATCTGGTTCCCTCTCCAGCATGCTGTATCTTTAAGAGATAAAATTCTAGACAAGTAAATTAGCATTTATTACTTACTATGTACTGCTACTATGTTAAACACTGTGGTTACAAATAAAAGCAAAAAGAAAGATATGCCAGGAAAGTTCACACTTCAATTCTACATTTATTTATCTAGTATCACAAGTGGGCTAGGCGCCATAGTAGGAGCTGGAAGTACAATTTAGAGATGTTTATTGCAGAACTCCAACCTGCAGTTTCTAGTGGCTGAGTTCCCTTTTACATTTATTGTTAAATCTCTGAATCTCCTGCTGGGTCAACTTTGTTTTCTGTGGGGAAGGTTCTGGTTTATGAAAAATGAATCTGTCCCCTCTTCATATTCCCAGGAGGGTAGAAGATTTTTTAAACACATCACTCTTATTCTTTGTATAGGTATGTATACACATGCATATATGTGTATTTGTGTATCTGTATACATATACACACATATGTACAGATGTATATACAGACATCAGAAACTGCAGGTTGGAGTTTCACAATAAACATCTCCAAATTGTACTCCTGACACCTAGCATGGTGCCTAGCCCATAGGGGAAGCTAAATAAGTATCTATACAATTGAAGTGCGAGCTTTCCTGACATATCTTTCTTTTTGGTTTTATTTCATCCCCAGTATGTGTGTATATTTACACATGTGTGTGTGTGGCACATGCATAGAGTACATTCAGCATGCTCAGCTGCCTGCTTCTGGAAGATTCATGATGACATGGAACTGAAGTACATTAGAGGAACAAACACTTTTTGTGTGAATATAATACGATACATACACATTATATATTTATATTGTTCTATGTATAATGTTATATAGATAATGATGGAGGAGAATGAGAAGAAGGAGAAGAGGGAGAAGAAAGAGGAGAAACAGGAGGAAGAGAAGGAAGAGTAGGAGGAGAAAGAAGAGAAGAAGAAAGAAGAAGAAGAACAAGAACAAGAACAAGAAGAACAAGAACAAGAAGAAGAACAAGAAGAAGAACAAGAAGAAGAACAAGAAGAAAATTTTGAGGATTTAGAGGCACAGAGGTGCATACTGAGCTATTCAATTTCCCTGAGTTTGGAGGACTCTGATAAATACTGATCTAGGCTGGTTTTCGAGATGTATTCTGATTCTGTGCCTATGTTTAGTATCTGCCACAATGACCAAATCTAGCAGTAGCCACCAATAACACTGGTTACAGTTGAACTAGATGAAGGATTTATTTTACTACATAATTCCCACCTCATTCTTTTCTGAAAGTCATACTGGGAACAGGGGAGCTCATAGAAGTTAACCTCAGAAAAATGATCAAAGGGAGCCAACTGGAACCAAATGGCTTTCTGATTTTTACAAAATGGTATACTCATAGGATCAATGATTTCAAAGAAGATAGAGCCTCAGAGGTCAACTAGTTCAACCCTGTTATTTCACAGATGAAGTAACTGAAGCCCAGAGAGGCTAAGTGACTTATCCATAGTCACAAAGATAAATGGAAAAGTTGGGATTTGATTCCTAGTCCTCTGATGGCAAATACAATGCTTATTCCATTATGTTATGCGTTTCAAGTTCTGAAAGAGGAGACAGAGAATCCTAAGGCACCAGAGGGTGATCTAGATGCAAGGATTTTATCAGCTTTCCTCACTTTGAAGAGTTTGAAAGAACTTTTCAGACATTCTCTCTTATATTGTTGAAAAACTCTTTGGAAATAAAAGCTTCAGGGTTGTAATATCTACTGAAGAAATTGAAGCATGGAAACCCCAAATGACATTTCCAGGAGAATTCAGTAACAGGTTCAAAAGGACAGCCTCACATTTTCCAATTTCTTTTCAAGTTAGATAGGTAAGAATCAGCTCTAAAACCACTGACAAATTACTGTGATTTGCTTAGAATAAACGGATTTATCTTTATGAAAATATTCAAATGCTACTATGTTTCATGACTATAATTTAAAAAGTTACAATAATATTCTGAATTCAGTGATGATGATGCATTTTGTAAGGTCAGCATTATTTACTTATTGTTAAAAATACGCTATTTTGCTGAGAATGCCACTTTCCTAAAAATAGTAGAACATTGGCATTTAAAGAGGATTATTCAGTTTTCATGAATGCTGATGATTGTAAGAAGAAAAATCCTGAAATAGTTGATAGAGGTTAATGCTTTAAGTCAGAAGACTTGGGCTCAAGACCCACCTCTGACATATATTAGCTGTGTGACTGTGGTCTATTCACAAACTCATAACCTCTCAGTGCCCCAAGCCAGTCTTAAAAGTCAATGGGCCTGATGCTGAGTGAGGGGAGCAGAACCAGGAGAACATTATATACACTTACAGATACACAGTATCTGTAAAGACTAACTTTGATAGACTTGGCACATCTCATCAACGCAAGGTACAAAGACAGCGCCAAAAGACTCATGATGGAAAAAGCTACCCACATCCAGAGAAAGAACTATGGAGTCTGAATGCAGATGGAGGAAAACTATCTGCTCTTTTTTTTTCCTCCTTTTTTGGTTTCATTTCTTCTTTCTCATGATTCATTCCATTGGTTATAATTCTTCTTTACCACTTGACTATCATGTAAATAAGTTTAATACTAAGGTATATGTAGAACCTATATTGGATCACATGACATCTTGGAGGTGGGAGGATGAGAGGGAAATAGAGAAAATTTGGAACTCAAAAAGTTGTGGAACTGAGTGTTGTAAACTAAAAATAAAAAATAAATTATAAAAAAAAGTCAATGGGCAACTGTGGAGGAAGTTTACACCCTAGTGAATTTCTAAGACTAATGAAATCACGTGTCCAGTGCCTCATCTCCACCCCTAAATGATTCTAAAAAGGTCTTATTAATAACAATTTTCATCCAAATCTGCAATTTTGGGGGGGTAAAGAGTACCTAGATATGGACCTTTCCTCTACCAATACAATGTAACTAACTTTTTCGAAACATAGTCTTAGAGAGTTGCCTAAGGGCAACTTATATTATTTTGCTGTACAAAAGTTAGGGAATATATAGCTAGCACATATACATAATAAAAGCAGGAATGTGGAACTGACACTGAGGCTGATGACTGCCTTTTTTTTCTTTCATTTTATATGGATTTATTAACTTTTCAAAGTAGATTACATACCCTTTTCAAGTTTGTTTTGTTAGAGAATTGCTCATGTCAAATACCTTGTTCATCTCTGGCTTCTTCAGTGGGGATGAGGCCTGATTTTTCTAACATGAAGGTCTGACTATATTTGCCCTCCACCCTCACCCCCAGAATCAGTAAATACAGGTGGCCCTAATATGTCCAAAGTAAAATATAAATTGGCATAAAATATATTTGGCATTTAAAGTCTTTCACAATCTCACCTCTTCTGCCCTTTCCATGCTTACACTTTACTACCCTCCACATACTCTATGATCCAGCTATACAGACATACTTACTGTTCCTCACACATGGTATTCCATAGTCTGTCTTTGTTCCTTTGAATTGGCAGTCCCCTAGATGTGGAATTGGAAGGTTCTCCCTCCTCACTTCTGCCTCTTAGTTTTCCTGACTTCTTTTTTACAGTAGGAAGGGATGATGATGATGATGATGATTTACAGTTTCTAATGTTCCGTGGTTTGCAAAGCACATACACATATAATTTCAATAGAACATGACAACTCCTGTGAGGCAGGTATTTTTCCCCCTCACACTTTTGATGGATGAGGAAACTGAGGGTCATTACCATTTGAACCTTTTTATTCCTGATTCCAGCACCAGGCATATAGCCTACCTGCTATATCATCTAAAGGTCATTCAGGATCATGGGACTATACTATACTATAGAGCTGGAAGCAATCTTAGAGGTCATCTAATCAAACCCCTTCATTTTAAGGATAAAGAAACTCTGGGGAATTCAATGATTTGCCCAAGTTCACAAAGGTTGACAGTGGTAGAGCCAGGATTTGCCCCTGTTGCCTTTGACTCCAAACCCAATGTTCTTTTCACTGGGTCATATTCCTTTTAATGTTACAACACCTGCCTCAAACATGAATCTTTCTTTTCATGTTGAAAAAATCATCAACTCATCTCTGCCTACAGAATTGAAGCCAAATTGTTGCTTCTTGAGACAGCCCATTCCATTATGGGAAATCTCTATTTGTTAGGAAATTGTTCCTTATTTCTTTTGGTCCTTGTTCTCCCCTTTGAGGCTAAGAAGAATAAATTTACTGTCCTCTCATGGTATGATTTCAAGCCAGCTTAACAACTTGATTGCTCTCTTTTCAACACATTTTTCAATGACCCATTCAGGATAGGATAGAAAAAAGTGCTAGATTTTGAATCATTCAAATATTAAATTTGGGTTGAAATTGATCTCTGAAATATACTAGAAGTTATAACCATGACTAAGTTAAAGAACCCCTCTCTGAGCCTCTATTTCTCCCCTGAAAAGTAAGGATACCAATACGTATAGTACCTACCACATAGGTTTAGGGGGAGGATGAAATAAAAGGTGTCAAAAAGTGAGAGCTTTGCATAGAATAGCTGCCTAAAGTACCAAATCAATTTTAGAGGGCTGCCTGTTATTAAGGAAAATTAAATTACACAGATGACAAAAATACAATTCAGAAACCCCAAATCAATCAATTTTTATAATAAGTTAGCCAAAACCTCAAGTGACTGGGTCATTTCAGGTACCTTATCATAATAATATAATCACTTTCATTTTTTGTCATTAGGCTAGTAATTTATCATTAATTTTCAGCACCAGAAAGCAGATTTCCCAAAACCACACCCCACAATTGGACCATGCCAGTGTGATAAAAATGAGCATATGATCTAGAATAATTTACCAATTTAATTTTATTTTAATTACCTACATAAGGCAACGGACATCAAACTACAGTGATTGTTGTTTTTGTATAAGCCAACGAGCTAACAATGGTTTTTATATTTTTATATTTTTTGTACAATAAAACTTTACTTAAAAATATAAAAAATGTATAGCTTAGTACAAAAACAAGCTGCAGGAAGTAATTTCTGACCTCTCATCTAGAGGATACTTAATAGAAAGATAGGCCAAGAAGATAGAAACTGAATATGTGATTTCTTTACCTTCTCAAAAATTTATAGTATTACAGAGTTGCCTAGAGTACTTAAGTGACTTGTTCAGAGTCACACAGCCAATATGTGTCAAAGGAATGACTTGAATCATATTTTCCTGGATTTTTAGTCAGCTTGCTATCTACTATACCATGTTATCTTGGGACAAAATAACAAATTAATTTGGAGGAACAAAAAAGTCTCGATTTATAGGAGTTCTAAACCTAAATTAGACATATGACATACACACCTTCCCTCAAGGGATCAGTGGATGTAATTCAAAGGGCCTGTCAACTTGGATGGGAAAATAAAATACACATTTGTTGGTTTCCTTTGTAATCTTACTTTTTATGCAATTGAAAACATTCTGAGAGCAGGTCTGAGAAAATAGAAAAAAAAAATACTATCCTGAGAATTGGCTAAATGAGATAGCTAAAGGCTTTCACAAAGAAGAAAGAGAAGAAGAAGAAGAAGAAGAAGAAGAAGAAGAAGAAGAAGAAGAAGAAGAAGAAGAAGAAGAATTGTGTACTTAAGAAACCTTAAAGTGTCAACTAAAAATGTCATTGAAACAATAACATCAGCAAACTTATAGGATATAAAATAAATCCACACTAATGTTCAGCATTTCTATATAATACCAATACAACCCAGAAGGAAGAAAGACAAGGGGAAATTTCATTGTCTTTGGAAAGCCCATTCAGGTTGAGTCAGGACTCTAAAACCTGGTTGCCAGCCTTAAAGAAAAAACTTCCTAGAAACTTCCAGTTAATCTTTCACCAGGGACTTTTTCACAGAAGACTGCCCACAAAGGTCACCTTCCTGCTCTCCATTCCAATTTCTTCTGAGTTTGCATAAGATTTACAGTATAATTTAGATTAAACTTTCCCCAAGGAGTTGGATGGCTTAGAATTAGGATTCTGTTTTATTTTTCTTTTTAAGTTTTCCCCAGAGGTGATAAAGGAAGATGGATTCCAGTAGTAGCAGGATACCTGGGGGTTCTTCCTTGAACAGATTTTTGATAGCATAGGACCCAGGGATGGGGGATTCTCTTGATAGTTATAAGAATGATAAACAGCACACAATTGAATAATGCAAGACCTGACATAAATCTGCAAGAGACTCAATTGGTAATTTGTTCCCCCCACCCCCAATTTGGCTCTTTTCATTATTGCAAATTTAAAAAAAAAGAATAGTGAGTATGTGTCTGTCGTATCATTTTGTCTGTGTTTCTGTTTCTTTGAAAATGTAGGAAAATCTTTGTCTTGTGTCATGCTTAGTGTTGTTCGTAAATTCTGTTACCTTGAAAGATTTCTAAAAGGAAAAATGCAGACAGAAAAACTGCTAAAAAGTTGTACCCAAAGAGTTTAGAATGCTGGTGAAGATTAATGATGTTTCATACTTGAAGTAGTTGTCTGAATAAGCAAGACTGACTCCTCCCACTTTAGTTTTTCAGCAAGAGTTTAGGATAGGCCAGAGATCCAAGCTGAGAGAAAGCTGGGCGCCTGAAACCTGCATAGATTCCCAGGCCTCCCAACACAGGACAGGAGTCTGCTGAAGCAATGGGAGGAAGCAGTGCAGCACCTGCGGTTGTGAGACATCTACCCCTGAGGCTTGCAGCCCAAAGGTTTGAAACTTGTCTTCTTGAACTTCCGGAAGACATAATGCCCAGATAAACAGCTCTCCTCCCTCCCTCCTTCCCTTACCCAGAGAATACCTCAGGAAAAACCCTGGAATAGAGTAGTCAGAAGTGGGGCTTCTGTAGCCAAACAGTGGGAATTGCTGAGTCCCAGAAGGGTAGAGCGAGCAAGTCAACACCAGGAACCCAGACAAGCCTCTGCGCAGCCAGGGGAAGTGGCAGACACCAGCAAAGACAATGGCCAAGACCACTGCAACCCCAGGGGAAGATGACCCCTCCCCCACACCTCAGGAAACCTTAGGCTACAACACATAAAGCCAGTAACTAGGCTCACAATTCCCAGAAAAAGAAACCTGGGACAGAGCTCCCTAAGCCCCAAAAGCAGAAATCCACTGTAAAGCCAGAAAAAAGCTAACCAACATGAAAAAGAACACAAAAAAACTGAGCACCATTGATTCTTTTTATGGAGACAGGGAAGATAAAAATACCAATTCAGAAAAGGACAGCATTAACACTGTGCCCACATCTGATACCTCAAAAGGAACTGTGAACTGGTCTCAAGCCCAAAAAGCATTCCTGGAAGAGCTAAAGGAGGATTTTAAAAACAAATTAGGGAGGTAAAAGAAAAAAATGGAAAAAAAAAACCTCTAATGAAATCAAATCTTTAAAAAGTAAGATCAGCGAAATGGCTAAGGAGATGCATAATCTACATAGACAAAATGACACTCTGAAAGGTAAAAACAACCAATTGGAAAAGGAGACTCAAAAGTAAAATGAAGACAGCAATTCATAAAAAATTAGGATTGAGCAAGTGGAAGCTAATGGCTCTATGAAGCATGAAGAAGTAGTCAAACAAAATGTGAAGAATGAACAAATAGAAGAAAACATGAAATATCTGATTGGAAAAACAACTGACCCGGAAAATAGATCCAGGAGAGACAATTTAAGAATTACTGGTATACTGGATAGGCATGATGAAAAATAGTTCCTGGACAGTATCTTTCAAGAAATTATCAAAGATAACTGCCCAGAGGTCCTAGAACCAGAGGGGAAATTAGTCATCGAAAGAATCTACCAATCACCCCCTGAAAGAGATTCCAAATTGAAAACTCCAAGAAATATTACAGCTAAATTTCAGAATTATCCAGTCAAGGAGAAAATCCTGCAAGGAGCCAAAAAGAAAAAAATTCAAATACCATGGATCTTTCAGCATCTACATTAAATGACAAGAGAATTGGAATATGGTATTCTGAAGGGCAAAGGAGCTTGGACTACAACCAATGATCAACTATCCAGTAAAACTGAGCAGAATTTTTCAGGCAAGGAGATGGACATTCAATGAAATAAGGGAATTCCAGACCTTCATGATGAAAAGGAACTCAGTGGAAAATTTGATCTATAATTACAAAACTCAAGAGACACATAAAAAGGTAAACAAGGGGAAACCCCCCCCCCACAAACCTTGTCAATCAATACGGGCAAATTGTTTACATTCTAATATAGGATTTTGTATATTTATATATATTTATACACACACACACACACATACACAAACAAACACATATATATAATGTCAGTCCTGAGAACAATAGAATTATTATGACAATTGAAAGTGATACACATAGACTGTGAGTGTCAGTATAACATAACTGATATAATGATAAAAATATAATTAAGAGATGTAAAAGGAGGATTCTGGGAGAAGAGGTAAGGGGGTAGTAGAAAAGGGTAAATTACATCACATAAAGAGTCACAAAAACATTATAGTAGATGGAAAGAAAGGAGGGAGAAGAGTAGTATATGAGTTTTACTCTCATCAGATTTGGTTCAAGAAGAGAATAACATACTCTGATAAGTATAAAAATCAAACTTGTCCTACAGGCAGTAGGAGAGGAAAGGGGAAAGGAAAGGGGGGGGATGGTTCAGAAGGCAGAGAAGAAGTAGCAAGGGGAAAAAGGTAAGATAAGGGAGGAAAATCAAGAGGGAGGATAAATACAGGAAGGCGGTGGTCAAAAGCAAAACTTTTGAATAGTGGAAAGGAGGAGGGAGAAATAAAAACATAACAAGGGGGAGGGAAGCAGGATGGAGAAGAAGACACAGCTTGTAATCATAATTGTGAATGTGAATGGGATGAACTCTCCCATAAAGCGGAGGCAGATAGCAGAATGGATTAAAAACCATAATCCTACAATATGTTGTTTACAAGAAACATTTGAAACAGGGGGATACACACAGGATAAAGGTAAGAGGCTGGAGTAAAACATATTGTGCTTCAGCTAAAGTAAAAAAAAAGCAGGAGTAGCAATCCTAATCTCAGAAAAAGCAAAAGCAAAGGTAGATCTAGTTAAAAGAGACAAGGAAGGACACTATATCCTGCTAAGAGGCAACATAGACAATGAAGCAATATCATTATTTAACATATATGCACCAAGTGGTATAGCATGCAGATTCTTAGAGGAGAAGTTAAGGCAGTTACAGAAAGAGACAGCAAAACCATACTAGTGGGGAACCTCAACCTCCCCCTCTCTGAACTTGATAATTCTAACCTCAAAATAAATAAGAAAAAAGTTAAGGAGGTGAATAGAATTTTAGAGAAGACAGATATGACAGACCTCTGGAGAAAACTGAATGGAGACAAAAAGGAATATATTTTTCTCAGTGGTACATGGCACATACTCAAGAACTGACAATGTACTAGGGCATAAAAACTTTGCAATTCAGTGAAAAAAGGAGAAATAGTCACTGCTTCCTTCTCAGATCATGACACAATAAAATTATTTGTAATAAAGGACGATGGAAAGATAAACTAAAAATTAATTGGAAACTAAATAATCTAATCCTAAAGAATGAGTGGGCCAAAGAACAAATCATAGAAACAATTAACATCTTCATTCAAGAGAATGACAATAATGAGACAACATACCAAAACTTATGGGATGCAGCAAAAGCAGTATCTCTAAATGCTTATTTAAATAAAACAGATAAAAAGGAAAACGATGAAATTGGCATGTAACTGAAAAAAACTAGAAAAAGAACAAATTGAAAACTCCCAATTAGATACCAAATTAGAAATACTGAAAATCAAAGGAGAGATTAATAAAATTGAAATCAAGAAAACTATTGAACTTATAAATAAAACTAAGAGCTGGTTTTATGAATAAAACCAAAAAAATTGATAAACTTTTGGTCAATTTGATTAAAAAAAGAAAGAAGAAAACCAAATTACCAGTATCAAAAATGAAAAGGGTGAATTTACCTCCAATGAAGAGGAAACTAAAACAATAGTTAGGAATTATTTTGCCTAATTGTATGCCCACAAATTTGACAACCTTAGGGAAACGGATGAATATTTACAAAAATACAAATTGCCCAGGTTAAGAAAAGATGAAATAAATTACCTAAATAATCCCATCTCAGAAAAAGAAACTGAGCAAGCCATCAATGAACTCCCTAGGAAAAAATCTCCAGGGCCAGATGGTATTACATGAGAATTCTATCAAACATTTAAAGAACAATCAATTGCCATACTTTATAGACTGTTTGGGAAAATAGGCAAAGAAGGAGTCTCACCAAATTCTTTGTATGACACAAATATGGTACTAATATCTAAACCAGGAAGAGTCAAAACAGAGAAAGAGAATTATAGACCAATTTCCCTAATGACTATTGATGCAAAAATTTAAATAAAATATTAGCAAAAAAATTGCAGCAACTTATCAGGAGAATAATACACTATGACCAGGTAGGATTTATTCCAGGAATGCAAGGCTGGTTCAATATTAGGAAAACTATCAGCATAATTGATCATATCAACAACAAAACTAGCAGAAACCATATGATCATTTCAATAGATGCAGAAAAAGCTTTTGACAAAATACAGCAACCATTCCTATTAAAGACACTAGAAAGCATAGGAATAAATGGAATCTTCCTTAAAACTATAAATAGCATCTACCTAAAACTATCAGCAAGCATTATATGTAATGGGGATAAGCTAGATGCATTGCCAATAAGATCCAGGGTGAAACAAGGATGTCCATTATCACCCCTATTATTCAATTTGGTGCTGGAAATGTTAGCTTTAGCATTAAGAGAAGAAGAAGAAATTGAAGGAATTAGAATGGGCAAGAAGAAACTAAATTATCGCTTTTTCCAGATGATATAATGATTTAGGTAGAGAATCTTAGAGATTCAAGCAAAAAACTACTTGAAATAATAAATAACTTTAGCAAAGTTGCAGGATATAAAAGAAACCCACATAAATCCTCAGCTTTCCTATATATTACTAGCAAAGCCCAACAGCAAGAGATAGAAAGAGAAATTCCATTTAAAGTTACTGTAGACACTATAAAATATTTGGGAGTCTACCTGCCAAGACAAACCCAGGGCCTATATGAATATAATTATGAAACACATCTCACAAAAATAAAGTCAGATCTAAATAAATGGAATAATATCAATTGCTAGTGGTTGGGCTGAGCTAATATAATAAAAATCACAATTTTACCTAAATCAATTTACTTATTTAGTGCCATACCAGTTGAAGTACCAAAAATTATTTCACAGAGCTTGATAAAATACTAACAAAATTCATCTAGAAGAACAATAAGTCCAGAATATCAAGTGAATTAATGAAAAGTAATGCTATGGAAGGTGGCCTAGCCATACCAGATATCAAACTGTACTATAAAGCAGCAGTCATCAAAATTACCTGGTACTGGTTAAGAAACAGAGTGTTAGATCAGTGGAATACATTATGTACACAAGACACAGAAGTCAACAACTATAGCAATCTACTCTTTGATAAACCCAAAGAATCCAGCTTCTGGGCTAAGAATTCACTATTTCACAAAAACTGCTGGGAAAATTGGAAAATGGTATGGCAGAAACCGGACATAGACCAATATCTTATACTGTATACCAAAATAAAGTCAAAATACGTTCATGATTTAGGAATAAAGGCTAATACTATAAGCAATTTGAAAGAGCATGGAATAGTTTACCTATCAGGTCTATGAGAAAGGGAAGAATTCATGACCCAACAAGAAATAGAGAGCATTACAAAATGCAAAATGGATTATTTTGATTATGTTAAATTGAAAAGTTTTTGTGTAAACAAAGCCAGTGCAACAAAGATTAGGAGGGAAGCAGAAAATTGGGAGAAAATCTTTACAACCAATGTCTCTGATAAAGGCCTCATATCTAAAATATGCAGGGAACTGAGCCAAATTTATGAGAATAAAAACCACTCCCCAATTGGGAAATGGTCAAAGGATATGAACAGGCAGTTTTCAGAGGAAGAAATTAAAGATCTCTATAGGCATATGAAAAAAATGCTCTAAATCACTATTGATTAGAGAAATACAAATCAAAACAACTGTTAGATATCACATCTCTCCTGTCAGATTGGCTAAAATGACAAAACAGAAAAATGATAAATGCTGGAGAGGATGTGTGAAAATTGGAACATTAATACATTTTTGGTGGAGTTGTGAACTGATCCAGCCATTTTGGAGAGCAACTTGAAACTATGCCCAAAGGGCTATAAAAATATTCATACCCTTTGACCCAGCAATACCATTCCTAGCGCTATATCCCAAAGAGATCACACAAGTGGGAAAGGGACCCAAATGTACAAAAATGTTTATAGCAGCTCTTTTTGTGGTAGCAAAGAATTGGAAATCAAGAGGATGCCCATCAATTGGGGAATGGTATATGAATAGTATGGAATGCTATTGTGCCATAAGAAATGGAGAAGGTACGGACTTCATAATAACCTGGAAAGACCTACATGATCTGATGCTGAGTGAGGGAAGCAGAACCAGGATAACACTGTACATAACCACAGACATATTGATTCCGTGATGACTAACTTTGATAGACTTGGCTCTCCTCAGCAATACAAGGCTCAAAGACAGCTCCAAAGGAGTCATGATGGAGAGAGCTGGCTACTTCCAGAGAGAGGACTGTGGAGTCTGAATGCAGACTGCGGCAAACTATTTGCTCTCTTTTTTTTTTTTGGTTTTGTTTCTTCTCTCTCATAATTCAATTCATTGGTCATAATCCTTCTTTGCAACTTGACTGTTGTGTAAATAAGTTTAATGCAAAGGTTTATGAGGAATCAATACTGGACTATATGCTGTTTTGGGGGGGAGGGGGAGGAGAGAAAAGGAAAGAAAATTTGAAACTCAAAAACATGTAGAACTAAGTGTTGTAAACTAAAAATAAAAAATATAATTAAAAAAAGAGTTTAGGATAAAAAGAAAAAAATCCCTGCAAAATACTTTCTCTCTGTCATTTCAGCCCTGGCCACACTGGAATTACAGAGATAAGGTCAGCTATTCAAAGAAGGAACGTTTTTCCCTAGTTTATGGAATCAATGAAAAAAAAATCTTTGTAGATTTTGGAGGTTTGGAGATAAAGGAGAAAACAAGATTAATCATTAGGGAGTTTGGAGATTAATCATTTTGAGATTGCAGGTGAGAATTCCCAGACTTTGGATAATTCCAGGAGCTCACTCCCTTTTGAAATATCTTAGTAAGTTTAACACTGTAGGATTTGTTTTAAGGGAAAAAATAATTAAATTCTGTAAAATTTTCAGGGGCAAATAACAGATTTTTTTTCCTCTCTAAAGATTGATAGACCTATCATTTTAGTGTAATGAAGGAAGGCAGCTAGTTTGAAAGCAATCCCACAGTAAAGAAAGAAAAAAAATAGGCATGCAGTTTGCAATTTAATTTTACCTGAAACCTAATCCTTCCTTGATCATGAAAAGAGAAAAGATTTTTAAATCAGAGACTCTCTGAGTCCCCATCCCTACTCAGCTGATTCCTTTCTCAGATCAGGGTCCCCCTGATCCCCTACTCCAATTCAGAGATTGCCCCCTTCCCTCCATGACAGCTTAGAGACTCATCTGACCCCTATCCCAGGTCAGGAACACCCCGCCCCAAACCAGCTCAATTGACTCTCACCCCAGTTCAATGACCCCGTATGGTTTTCCCAGAGACTCCCCCCCCCCGACCCTTTTAATTCCTCTCACCTCAGATCAGGTTCCCAAATAAAAATATTGGACCCCCAATAAAGATGCTATAAAAATGCAGGGAAACTTAAGTTATATTCTGGTCTCAGAAAATTATTAGTGCTGTGATCTTAAACAAGTTATCTTATTTGTTTACCTCAGTTTCTTAATCTGTAAAGAGGAAAATAATAATGGTGTCCAACTCCCAGGGTGGTTGTGAGGATCAAAAGGATCTAATGATTGTGAAATGCTTAGCACAGTGGCATATGATATGTACTATATAAATGTTGACTTTTGTTATTGATATTATTTCTTTATTTAGACTATATTTTAGGTGTGATTATTACAAAATACAAAAGGTAATAAGATTAATGATTTCTACATAGGATAATTTGGAAATGCTTTCAGCTGAATTGATGCCATCTGAATGGTAATAAGTTTTGTTTTTTGTTTTATATACATGGCTTTGTGTATATTATTATTATTATATTTCTAAATGCTTTTATGTTGTGAAATTTGGGAAATCATTGTGTCATAAACACTATTAGACAAAAATGCTGTTAGATTATGAATTTAACTTTTGCAGACTGTGATAAAAATGGATATTTGAAAACTGCTAAATGTTTAATGAGGCATATTTTGTTTTAAAATAGATACTAATAATAATAACAATAAGTTTACTATAACAAAGAGTTTTCATTTGCATATTTTTGGCCATCACATAAAAATTATGAACATGTGTAAAGTGGTTTAAAGACATAACTTCAGTACATCAATACGAGTCACCTATCAGGTATTTGCTGTATGTCTGAAACCCCAGAATGTAGTTAGTTTTAATTTATAAGTAAAGGATAAATGAAATGTAACTGTTACAGAAACATGAGAAATCACATGCAATTTGAGGTTATTATTAGTATTAGTACTGAGATGTATTATTAGTTATATTTAACTGTTTAATATAAAAGTAATTGTTTATAAAGTAAAAATAAAACACATCAAAATAATTCTTTTTTAAAAAAAGTATCAGAAACAATTTAATTAAACAACAACAGTGTATAATAAACACAAGAACATGAATTATTTGGGGAATTACTTATTTGACAAGTTCTGCTGACACAAATGGAAAGAGGTGTGGTGAAAATTATGTTGAA
This sequence comes from Trichosurus vulpecula, assembly GCF_011100635.1. NCBI lineage: Eukaryota > Metazoa > Chordata > Mammalia > Diprotodontia > Phalangeridae > Trichosurus > Trichosurus vulpecula. Next base: position 205,106,066 of record NC_050574.1, on the reverse strand, counting down.
TCAATACACTGTTAAGCACTCATTAAGTGCTTATGATGTTCCAGGTACTATGCCCAGCACTGGGCATAAAAAGACAAGTGTAATACAGTTCCTGCCCTCAAGGAGCTATTAATCTAGCAAGAAGAGACTATATACCCATTCTCTCACTCATGCATTCAATCAATATTTATTGAAACTTCCTACGTGTGAGTCACCATAGTGGGTGGTATATATTCGCTTTTAATCTTAAACCATTCAGATTTACTATGCACAAATGCCATAATCATCAGATAATTGCTCTTTCTCATTATCCTGTGCTTTGAAGACAGCCTAAACCTAGGAGTTATTTTCTTCCTCCTTTCATGTATCCCACCCCCCCAAATGGAATAACCATTTTGTGACACTGGAGAGATTGGTATACATCTAGAGAGAAAAGGATTATAATTTCTTGCTAGGGGAAGAATATAGGGCACCTGCCTTTTCAGTGGTTTCCAGCAAGCTTGGCTTGTTCTTTTCATAGAGCAAATTACTTGCTATGATTTTTCTCAGTTTTTCTATTTGATGAAACTAAACTTGTGGAATATTTGCTAAAAACTAAAAACCAACATGGATTCCTCACTGTATGTTAGAGGATAGTTGAACTGAGGAATTCACAGGAAAAAAGACTGAGAGAATCATTCAAAAGGGAGTTGAAAGATAAGACCTAATCTTCACATGGGCATCGATTATTCTTCTGTGGACAATCTAGCTTAAAAGAAGATCCTAGTAGCCACTGGCTGAGAGAGTTGACTTAGAAAAGCTATAAGGGGGAAAGGTTTTCTAGCACCACCATCCCACAATGGAAAATGAAGGTCATTGAAAGGGCCAGTTGACAGATCTTACCCTTGCCCTTCAATGAAGAGGCTTATTAAATCAAAATATCCCTAATGGTCTTTGGATGGCATATCAGGTTTCTCTGAAAATAACTGGATAGTTGATAACTAATGGGAGAAAAATCTAACAAGGAGCATCAGTGATGATGCCCAAGGAAGAGCAGGTGAGGAACTATGCCTGGCAAGGTGTGCTGGCAGGCAGCAGTCCTAGCAAAGAGTAATTTGATGACACCATTGGAAGATATTGGTAGTTCCACACCTCTGGAGGAAATAGTTGCTCCTACATGCATCTGCCTTGATCATATATTCCCCTCTATATTTCTGCCACATGAAGGATCCCTATGCCTATCCATTCTCCCGGTAGTAAAGAGTATATTCGTGGAAGAAGGTGCTCCATATTTGTGAGGTAGGGGAAAGGGAAAATATTTTCTTGTTATTTTATTACCACATTATTAAATGTCTTTGCTTTGAATGAAATGCATCTTCTGACTAGTTAAAGGATTCACCATGGTGGGAGCTCCATGGAGAGAATTCTGGCCCACAAAGAACTGAGGTTGCTTTCCATGGATGAAGGAGTCTTCAGTTCTCTGTCAGTGAAAGAACAGTGAAACAGTAAGAGGATTAGAGAGGGGATTCCCACTCAACTAGAGGTCAGGCTAGATGACCTTTGAGGTTCTTTCCAACTCACAGTTTATAATTCTATGAGAAGAACTCTCATACTTCAAAAGTGACAGAGATAAATAGGTATCCAAAAATTCCATAAAAGCTACGGACAAATAACCTACAATTCATTGAACTTTTAAATATCGTATCCATTATGTGTAATTAAAAACTGGGTACTAAATATCAATCAGATACTTTCAGAATAAAAAAAAAGTTTGTAGAGACCTTTCTTCATATCAGGCTAATTGAAAAAAGGCTGTTACTTCAAACATCCTGATCTAGGGAAAAGTTTCTTCAGATTTTTCTTGAAAGTCATTCAGAATGTATCCTAGACCCAAATAGGGGATTTTTGATACCAAAGTCTAAATTTTTTGTAGAATCTGAGCTGGAATTTTATCTGGGTTATAAAACCTCTATCATATGTTCTACTGATGTGGATACATATATTGATATTTCAAGAATTAGTGACTAGCAGTGTGGGTAAGCTTTTCCTTGAAACAGATCATAGCCGCTTGCACATTTTTGTATATGACATCATGAGATGCTGTGGTCAACCTTCTGTTTATGGGCCTCTCTGAACTTATTCATACTGATCCTTAGTCAACAGATTGTTGAACTGTTTCCATCCTCAGGTTTATACTTGATTTTTTTACAGCTTGGGAGAATATGCAGAACTTGTGCTTGCTAAGCACATTATCTGAGTACCTGGGGGTCATCTCTAAGCCAGTGAAAGTAGGAATAGTAGGAAATAGGAACAGTAGGAAAGTAGGAAAATGGGGCTTTACTGAAGCAAGATTCAATATATTCTTAATGTATTTTTTGCTATGAAATCAATCTAAGCATTATGAAAGAATAATACCTGACATTTATATCACATTTTCTACAGCTAATATGTATTAGAATTCTTCAGCATCAAAGTCACCTTTGTATGGTTTCATCTTTCTACTGAGGGAAAGGAGACAAAGATTGGCCTTAAATATAATTTCTTTCTAATCTTGCTTACACATTCACCACTTACAAGTAGTAGCACACTGAGGAAACACATATTCTTCATTCATATACCCAACTAGTCACATACAACTCAATAATTTTTTTATCAAATCACCAAATTCTCCTCCACTTCAAAAGCCCAAATTTTTTGCTAATCCAACAAAGTTTTCAACAACCAAGACCATTGCCTATTAGATTTCCCACTGCCACATGTTTAATGCTAGTTATAACTTGAAAGGTGACTAAGCTATTCATTTGATTGGCCTAAGGAGCTAAGGTTCCAACTTTGCCCCCCTTAACAGCTTCAAGGTAGCCTCTGTACACATTAATGCAACTTCTTTCCCCCCGAACTCAAGTGGAGTCAGGGCCCTTCAGACTTGGCAGATGTCTCAGGAACAGACAAGCACTGTTTTCCATATAAAGGCAAGAGGGCAGATTCTACCCCAGGTAAGTTCTGTAGCATCCTTGTTGAATATTCTTGCTATGCTATAGCTAGACAAACTTTTGTTGTTGTTAACTTTTGAGTAATCTGCAAGTATCTCATTTCATTATAACACAGGACCTAAAAATTAAAAAGTGATTGACCTGAATCAAGCTTACCTATTACACTATCAAAGTTCTTCACATGGTCAAATGGTTCAGCATTAGAAAGGGCCATGACTTTATGGGTGCTTATGAAACATTAAAGATGTATAAACGTTAATTTTGCTGTTGCTCCCTAAAAACATGGGACCTCTCCTTTTGATTTGCAGATGGAAACATGGGTATAGATACATGTAGATATCTATAGCTATTATCTATATTTATAGTCGTATTGTCTCTCTCCCTCATTAGATTGGAAACTGCTCGAGAACAACTGTCTGATTTTCTTTTTGTAATCCTGCCCATAACACAGTGCTTTGCTCATAGTAAGGACTTACTAAATGTTTTTTTTTTCTTTTTTCCCTCCCTTTCTCCCTCCTCTTACTCTGCCAACTGTACTTATGTGTGGGCTGACCTATCACAGAAATAAAAGTTAAGAAGGTTCTTAGGAAAATATACAATCTGGATTTCCTATTAAGAGACACCACTTCCTCAACTCTGAATTCCTCCTACCAACTAAACCCATACACCCATTAGTATTGAAATATCATTGGAAAGAGAAAATGGAAGCAGCCATCTCTTAGCGTTTTCATTTAGAAACTGCATGTGACAATTGCAGGTTTAATGTTAAATGACTGTATTGTGATAGTAACTATTATTCCTTGGGAAGCAATGGTGTGTGTAACACTTATCATTTGAGATTTTAATCCTTCGGAAATTCTGCTGACTCTTGTCTGGGTAGAGAAATAGATCCCCTCTCTACTCAATTATCCTCAGTCATAATTCCACTTAGGGCTAGTTTTTTTTTCTTTTTTTTTAAACAGTAATGAAATTCCCATTCATATTTAAATTTAAAAAAACTGCAAACAGAAAGCTCTCCTCCATAGAATTTCCTTTCAGTATAAAGCTTTGGATTGAACCTAGAGTATTATATCAGGTCATTAACAACTCGTTAATAATTTCCTCAATGTAAATTCAATTCAACAAATACTTTTAAAGTCCCTATTATGAAAGGCAGAATTATGTAGCAAATGGATCCAGGAAGACCTGTGTTCAAGTGCTGCCTCTGACACATACTGACTGTGCCCCCTTAGAAAGTCACTTAAACTCTCATTACTCTAAGCAACTTTCTAAAACAAAAATATTTGCAGAGAAGGTGCCAACTATATTATGGAAGAGAGTTTTCTCATCTGAGAGGTCTCCATATCAATGAGATAAAACTAATCCCTATCTGTATCTTTATAGGTATGAGTCTGCCAACCTTAGTGGACAGAATGAGCTACTTGGAATCATGAGGAAGACGTGAATTCGAAATCCTTTAGATACTTAAGTCGTGTAACCATGGAAAAATCACATGGTCCCTCTGAGTCTCAGACAACTCTTTAAGCCTAGAAATTAGAGGCAGGCTCAGATATTCCTTGGTGGGTTGAGTTAAAATACCAAGAAAATCATACTTCCTTGACATATGACCGTTAATTGTAATTGCTGTGTTGTAATGGGGATTTTTTTTTCAATTAATCAATTAAAAGGATAAGCTAGGTACAACTAAGTTCTTAACCAATTTGAGAGGATTATAGGATTTTTTTCAAGTGGATGAAAGGAAAATGATACCACACAGCAAGTATATTGTGTTTAGCTGAAAGATTTAGACACACCTCTAGACCCAAGTTTAAAAACAGCAGTGAAGCAAAAGGTAAAGGTGTCCAGTTTAGAGGATTCTAGTTGGAGAGTTAGAGCCAAGCCCATCATGGGATGTAATTCTTGGAAAGAAGTGGGGGCAGGTTCTCTTCTTACTCCGCTCACCCCCACTAACCATGTCATCAGGGAGACTTGCTAGTAATAGGTAACAGGAATTTCCCTTTTATACAAAGCAAACTTGAACTATGAAAGATTGGTTTACACAAAGGAGATACAAGTCTCTTTTGTCTTATTGAAGGAAATTAAATGGTAAATACATCAAATTGTTAACGATTAGAAGAGCATCTCTACATTCTTTAGCTTCGTGGACTTATAATTGGTAAGTGCTCAACTGATGCTGGTTGGGACCATACAGGTAGAAAATACTCCTAGTTCCAGGCAGACAAACCTAACATCCATCTGGGATCAAACTTATAGTACCGGTAGAAGACAGTATATCCTGCTGAGAATGATAGTCACTTGAGGATTGAGAACTTCAGCATGACCTTCATAGAAGTGCAGAGAATGGACTCTACAAAAGTGTCAATTCTTAGAGTCCAGCAGAAAGCTACAAGAAAGGGGAAATATAAGAATTCTACAAAGTGAGAAAAGAACTTCTAGTAAATAGGCACATGAATTACTATTTTCCTACGTATGATCCCTACACATATGCTTCCTTCACATTCTTTATACTGAGTTTGTACACTATCCACAGACCCTATGTGTATTTGGGTGAGTGTACCACTAAGAAGATGCTGCTGGAACCAGTTTGCACAGACTCAAAATACCTGAATGTTAAATTTTCAATGTGAGAATTCACATGAATTTACATATTAGAAATTGGCAAGTGTTACAAATTAGGGGCTGGTGTATTGTTTTGTTGACCGTCCAACATTAAGAAATTGATGGAGAAAATGTTAACTACATATACCAAACTAAAAATTATGTTGTACATTTTTTTGGGAGAACTAGTTGTGAAACTTGTACTAGTATACCACTGTGTGCCACCGACTTCTGAGGGAATTTTTTAAAAATTTATATTATTACTATATCTAGTTAAATAAGTTCCTTAAAACAATTAAACTAATTAAGTCTCACTGATTGTTAGTGGTAACAAAGCAGTAGGGACTTATTCACTGGGATTACCAAAGAAATATATTTACATTTTAAAGAGGAGCTGCTACAGCTTTATGTTTTTAAAGAAAATTCCCCAAAACTAAATCTAAAGAGGTTATTGTGATTTTCTGATCAAAATCTCCCTCTTTCTAAGTGATTTCTATTTCATTTTGGGGTTATGAGCAGCCAGTGTTCAAAGTTTCTACTCTTCTTTTCCTTCTTTCTTTTTCAAAAGTAACTAGGTTAGCCAATATTCTTTCTATTGCTATAGGAAAATTACCCTGCTCTTTCCACCCTCACTGCTTCCTGGCAATATTATCATGATCAATGGGCATCACAGGATGAAAGGCTCTCTGATTTAACATAGAAAGAATCCTCTCCACAGCAGACATTGTTTATCACTCAGTAGGCAGAACTCCAATTAACCTTCATGACCTAAGGGGGAAAAAAACAACCATAACCAGTAAAGGTCAATGGCTGTCACATTGTAAAACATGCCACTCTAAAATGCCAGCTCTTAGAGTGATTTGGAGGGGATAAAGGCATAGGATAAAGAGAACATATCTTACTTGCTTGAGTCAGATCACTTTTACTAGAACATGTGTTAGCACAGATTCATTTAAGCGTGTGGCCATCTTGTGAGCAGTAAATAAACACTTCTCCCTTTCTCACAGCAGTAACTAATAATGAGGAACATTGCTGAAATTCATACTGGTCAGCCATAGACCATCTGCTTCCAAAGATCTCAAGGATTTTTTTTTCCTGAAAATACTGGGCACTAGAATGGTTAAACATGGTAAATAACATCAGAGGTTGTATGTATATGACCTTCAGCACAAATGGCACTACAACATTATAGACTTTCTCTGGAATTATTGAGGCAGCCAGGTGTTAAGAAAACTCCAGGTCTTCCACTAGACCTCGAGTCAGAAAGACCTAAGTTCAAATCCAGCCTCAGACACTTTCTTGCTGTGTGACCCTGGGCAAGTCATTTAACCTATATTGGCCTCAGTGTCATCTTCTGTAAAATGAGGATAATAATATCACCTACCTACCTCCCTGCCTTGGGGTGGTTGTGAGGATACAATATGATAATATTTGTAAAAAGCTTTGTAAACCTTAAAGCCACATGTAAATGCTAGCTAGTATTGTATATTCCCAATCTCTTCTGGGCCCTGGACCTCTGTTTTTATATTGATGAAGAATGAAAATAGCATCTATCTGTAGACATGGTGACAAATAAGAGAGATCATTAATTCCTGATTTATTTATAGGTTTCTTCCATATAAATTTGCAATCCTGTAGAGAACTGTAATGTATACCCAAAGATTTTGTGTGGAAAAAAACTGAAAGGTGGCAATGAACAGTAGAGATCTGGGCATACTAAGATGTATGAGAGAAAATAAATTAGGCAAGAGAGTTAAAGAAAGCAAGGAAAACCAAAGTTCCTGCTGTGGAAAGTTGTGAGAATTTTTAAAGAGGAGAGAGCAAGGTAAAGGTGACAATACTGGAAGTCCAGAGCAGACAAGGCTCAAGATAAGGAGTAGGACCAGAGGCAATCCTAGACAGTGGAAGGAGATCTGTGACCTGGTGGGTTCCGTTTAAATTCCAGCTCTAGTGCTTGTTAGCTTTATAATAGACCATGAGGTAAATCACTACATCTTTGTGAGCCTCAATTTATTTATTGTTAAAATATGGATGAAATATATACATAAATATTTTTGCCAAGACGCAGTGTGATATAGAGGTTAGAGTGCTGAGCCTACAGTTAAGAAGACATGAGTTCATACTTCACCTTGAACACTTGATAACTGTATGACCCTAGGAAAGCCACTTAACCTGTGAGAAGCAGTGGGAAAGTTCTACTGCTTGGAAGGTCCCATTTGGAATCATATCACCTGAGTCTGAATCCTGGTTCTTCTACTTACTCTATGTGTGACTTTAAGCAAGTGACTAAATTTCCCTGAACCTCAGTTTCCTCATCTGTAAAATGAGAGGGGTTGGACTCAGTGACCTCTTAGTTCCCTTCCATCTCCAGCTCTATGACCCTCTGATCCTCTAAGCTAACTCAGTCAACTCCCTAAGATGTTTTTCTAAGTTGTGAGTGGAGGGAATCTGCCCTTTCCCTGAGACAAAGAAATCCTAGATCCTTTGTTTACCTACATAATAACTCATACTTCCTACCAAAAAAGATGGATTATTCTAAAAGTTTCCCATGTTAGTAAGTGCTAAATATGAACTCTTAAATCTTGCTCACTTTTAGTTGGGAATGCAATAGCACTAGATTGGGAATCACAAGGCATATATTCCGTCTCCACCTCTATACCTAACTAGTGATAACTGAGTACGTTGTTTGTGCTACCTTATCCAAGTACTGGTTTCCTTCTGACACCCAATACCATTCTGACCTATCTTCCCTCAATTGAAGAAAAGCATGGAGTTTGGATGCTTGGGAATTGTTATCATTATCATCATTATTATTTTTGGTCAAGACCTGTGTTGTCATCAATATAGGGAATTCTGTGTGAGTTAAATTCCCTCTACCAACCATATAAGCAACTCTTTTGCAACTACTGTCTTACATGATTTCCTAGGGCAGTGAGGGGCTAACACAGTTTCCTAGGGGAAAGTATCATAGGGAGGACTTGAGCACAGGTCTTCTTGACTTTGTCTAACTATCTTTCCATTAGGTCTGCTGCCTCTGACTTGGAGTATACAAACAAATATTAGGATATTAGCAAAATATAAAAGAACAAGTCTTTTTTTTTAACTTATATTATACCAACAAACTAATTAGAAACAATTTGGGTGTTATCTGTAACACTACTTAGCTCCATTTACATACTTATTTTAAAATGGGGACATTGTATTTCTTCCCTTTTCCTTCTGTCTATGGAGCCAGTCTTAAGCATAGATAAAGGATGGTGCCTTTGTCATGGGTTGAAGGAGTTGGGAGAAAGGTTCTTAAGCTGTTCATAATTATATCTCTTAACCAGTTTCACTGGTAGGGATGAAACCTTCCTAGGGTTTTTACTTCTAAGGTGACTATCAGAATGTAAATGCTGGCTGAGAGAAGTAACTCATTAAATCACTATCATCTTGCATTATTTAGTGAGCTGCTGAACACAAAACAAGGCCTTCAGGGAAGGGCGGGAATCAATTCTGAACAGGTGAAAGAAGACAGGATTTGAGCTTCCCAAGGGTAGGCCCAAGCAGTTAGTGGGAGGAAAGGAGTAGACCATTGAGAGCACTGTGTGGAGAGGTACAGAAAATGAGGAAGGTACCGCAACAGCAAGGTGAAATGTGGAGCAATGACAAATTTGATGTATCTCCCAATTCAATCCAGTGACTACCAACAGAAATTAATAGCATCTGCTTGTTGTTTAGGCATCTACTTTTATTATATGGCCAATGTTTTACGAAAGCAAATGAGAAGCACTTCAAACTGAAATAATTCTATTCTAGCAATGCAGTCTAGACTACCATCTAAGTAGATGTGTTCTGGTAGCCAGAAGCAACCACACCTTCTGTTTCTCTTTCATTCTTCTGGAAGGTAGAGTCAAAGAGAAACAGGCCAAATACCTTGACCTCTCTGGCATTTTAAGTTCCAATTGACATTTTATTTCAATCTTTCAGTAAGAGTAGATTATCCAAAAATAAAATCCCATTATCCCATTCTCTACCCCACCATTGAAATGACAAGATCCATTGAACATTTATCATCCTTTTTTTTCTGTAAATGTTACATCACTTGATACCTTTTAGCTACAAAGCTTAGCCATAGGCCAGTTTTTGTTTGTTTATTCCATTTTTGTTTGTTTTGTTTTTTGTTTTTTATAGATGGTGGATTGGGTGAGTGGTGTGGAAAACAGGACAGGACCTATAATTTCATCAGAGTAGAGAGTTCCTAAGTAATGAACTTTCTTTACCAATACAAATCTGCAAATTCTCTAAAACTTAAAGAATTGCCCAGGGTCACAAAACAAGTAGGTATGAAACTCTGAACTTATGCAAACACCATATTTACTACTTTACAAAGGATCTTTTCTGAATGAAAAAGCTAGCATTTGGAGATTACTTCATGAAGCAATATGCTTATATTCAGGGGGAAAAAAAACCTTTGGTAAATGAAGAGACAGAGGCAGTGATCTGACTGTACCGTACAGCCAACAATACCCATAGCGACCTCAATTTCCCTTCCAGTTTGTTGTCCTAATCACTATGAAAATATTGGACTTGCCATTGCAAGACTGTAGTATGGCTGAGGAAAATATGCCAAAGTATGGGACAATTACCCTTCCTAAGGAGATATAATGCATTGTTCACCATAGCTTTTTATAACACCTCATTTTGGAATTTAATTGCTTCATTTTACAATTCTAGTTCCCACATCACTGTGCAATTTCCCTGCAGTTTTTCTTGTAGACGTGCAGAAGATTGAAGAGCAGGAATAATAGAGTTTTGATTTAGCTCACCTAAGAAAAAAAATGACATCCTTTGAAAAATGATGTGTCTGGAAATACCTGCGGTCCCAATTGTCATTTTTTTCCTTCCTAAGCCATCACATATTTCTCTCAAAATGTAAGTTGTTTGAGACTCTTACCTTAGCCTCTCATGCTTTTTTTTAATTACAAAGCATACTACTGTTTCTTCTGTTGATTTGTAAGCCTTTAAACTTCATTAAATACATATTTTTTCAACTCAACTTATAGGACATTTCTACATGTGGGTGAAATCCCTTTACAATTTCTGTATTACTAAAGACTTCTAAGCCTGAGGCAGTAGTCTATTTATTCTAAGAAATATTAGATGCCATGGAATCCTGGAACAATGAAGGAATGCAGACCCCTCCTGAAGTATATTATGATGACATTGGCATATCTCAAAAAGGATTTTGAATCTGAAGTTTGCAGGATGTAAAAAACAGACTATTTGGAAAACCTGAGTTCTCTATTACATATATACTTAGAAATATTATGTGAAGTTTGTCCAGGGCTGAGATCTTGCTTGTTTTCTATAGAATCTTCAAACGAAAGGTAGTAGCTTTTTTTAGACTATCAGGGCCACTTGCACCACTACTTTCTGGATCATGTAGAGAAGGGAATTTAGAGGTCATAGTATCACAGGATTACATAGAGTGGGAAGGGACCTCAGAAGCCATTTTAGAGAAAAAGAAACTAAGCTCTGGAGAGCTATGTGACTTACCCAAGGTCATACAGGTAGCAAATGGGCCCTCTCCCTACAAATATGGTACCCTTTCCACTGTACCAGATTGCCTCCCCTCATTAACATGATTCCTTGAGTAGTTTTCCCAATAAACTGCTCCATTATCACTCATAACTTTCCTGTATCCCTCCTTTGCTCAAAGATTTGTAGAGCTCCCTACTGTCTGTCAAATAAAGTACAGATGCCTGATTCTTATATTTAATGGGATCTGTAATGGCAAGCAAAGTGGGATTTTTCACTGTTCTTTGTTTGAATGGGGGGGTACAGTGGGATCTTTTTGTTTTGGAGTGTTTCTCAGCACTGAGACAATCGAGAGTCATTGAATTGTATATGATGTAGTGCTGGTAGTTGGAGCTTTCCCACACTGATTTCTTACACTCTAAATGGTGAACCTCAAGTGCCCCAGGGCCTTGAGACAGGTATATAAGATCCAAGGTTGGCATTTGACTTTTGGGGGTACATTCACTGAAAGAATGTGGGTGACGAGACTCTGGGCAAGTTGTTGAACCTGCCCTCCCCCCCGGCTTTGTAACCCAGATAGATATTGGTGCTTCTCTGGTAACTATGAATTGAGATTTGATCAGACAAGGTCTGTCTGTTGATCTTTGTAATTTCTCTTTGTATTTACCTTGAAGTTCAGGGGGATAATCTTTTCCCCCAGAACTAAGTGAAAGATATATGTATGTTTGATTAAATGGAGATTGTTTACCCCTTAAAGTTGGTTTTCCTTAGAAAAGCAGATCAAAGAACCTGTGTTGGAAGCCCTCTCTGTGCTGGTTGTTGTTGGTCTTACACAGCCACAGTGGCTGCTAGCAAGATTGTCGTTACAAAAGGACATCACCCACTGTCCACAACTGTGCTGTGTCATCCCTGGACCTGTCATCAATCAAGTTCCAGGTGCTAGCTTGCTAAAGAACTGACCTCTTGAATGGGACTCTTGACCTCTTGGGACAGAGACAGATCTACGTCCAATTTCAGCAGGAAGAAACTACGGAGGATGAGACCTTTGCCCCTTACCCCAAGATTTCGAGCCCTATTCAGTTGAGGAGGGAATGATGATATTGTTCTGTATACCTATTTTTGTACTATCCTCATTGTATTGTCATACTGTTATGATATTTTGGCACCAGTTTCCCATTGACCTATGTAATGGATACAAAGATCTAGGGGCCAACAGTGAGCCAAGTGGCCACTCTGGTGATGAGATTTTATGTTAAATGTTTTGCAAATGGGATGTGTTTATTTTGAGGGGATTTTGTTGTACTTAAGAAATGTTAATGACTATTCAGACACAAGTGCCCTTTGTAATGGATGTGAAAGATCTTGGGGCCCAGTGTGATGACAATGTGATTGAAGATCTTTCCCACCCATTCAGTAAACCTCAGATGGGGCCAGTTAAGAGAGGCAGGCCCATACCTTTTTGATGCCAATCAGTGATCAAGATCTTTCCCACACTCTTTTGCCTATTGGGTGTGAAGCCCTCAGGCCCTAAAAAGAACATATACACCCAGAAGGTAGCAATTGAGAACACAGAATTCAGAAGTCAGAAGAGAAGCCAGACTTCAGAATTCAGCCCAAGCAGAAGGAGTAAGAACTATGAGTCCACAGAGCTGCAGAAGAGAGTGCTGAGGGGAGAATGGAGACCAGATTGCTGCAGACCAGAGGACTGAGGGGGGAGAGGACACAGGCAAGCAAACAGGATTCTTGAGTGACTGTTTATGGGAAGGCCCTAGCACGGGGGAAGGTTACAGGATAACTTGGCTCTTTGCTATAATACTGTGTTTTAATCTCCTTGTTGCTACATTGATGTCGGCTTACTGGTTCTGGAATATAATTACTGCTATATCGAACTGGAATTACTGATTCTGGGATTTGATTCTTCGGTGCCTAAATAAATGTTATACTTCCTCTGCCTTCTACCTAGAGAGTTTTTCATATTTTGTGATTCTGAACCATACAGGCATGTTCATGGTCATCCTCCAGGTCATGAATCTTGCCTTACTGATATATGATCAAAAAATGTAATGGAAAGCAAAGTAGGACTTTTTGTTTTGCTCTTTATTTTTTGTTTTGCTTCTCAGCACTAAGGTAATCAAGTGCCTTTGATTCTTGCCTTTGTTTCAATCAAGAGTCTTTGATTGAATCGAGAGTCTTTGGTGACCTGCTTAAGTCATGGGAAGGCCTATGTGACGTGGGTTTGAGTCACATGGTTGTGAAGCCCTCTGACCCTGAAGAAGTGTATATATCTATATCTATATCTATATTTTTGTTTGTGTTTTCTCTGAAGTTCAGGGTGCTATTTCCCTTGAACTGAGTGAATGATATATGTATGTTTAATTAAAGAGAGACTGTAAACCCCTTAAAGTTTCTTTCCTTAGAAAAGCAGATCAAAGAACCTGTGCTAGTAGCCCTCTGTGTGCTGGTATTGTTGGTCTTACACAGTCACAGCAGCAGCAAGTAGCATTGTTGTTACAAAAAACAACCTCCAATCTACCTTTCCAGTCTTATTTCTTAATATTGTCTTTCACGCAATCTGTGTTTCAACTAAATTAGATGACTCTGTCTTCTATATTATCTTGTCTTCTCCCATGACCATCTCTTTGCTCATGACATTCCTATACTTAGAATGTACTCACCTTCCCCACTTATTTTTATAAGATGTCTTCCTGTCTTCAAGGCTCAACTCATTTGCTAGTTCTATGATTCCTTCCTTGACCTTGAATGCCCCTACTTCTCCTTCCTTTCCCAGGTAAAAATGATCTCTCCCTCTTCAAATTTCTCGTTATACTTTGCTCATACCTTTCCTTTACTTTTACATTAGTCTTCCTTATTTCATATGAACTTGTAGAAATGTCCTTCCCCCATTGGACTGTACACTTTTTGAAAACATTGCATTGACTTGAATGATTCATAGGCTCATAAAATCCTAGATTTAGAATCAAAAAAGACCTTAGAAGTCATTGTGTACAACCATCTCATTTTACAAGTGAGGTGAAGTTAAGTGATTTGCTTATGGCCACACAGATAATAAGTATCAGAGGCAAGATTTGAACCCAGGCTTTCCTGACTCCAAGTCCAGTAGATTGTATCACATCAGGATTCTTTTCTACAATGTGATGTAGCAACCCAAAAAAGTCAATATGATTTTAGGCTGAAATATTAGAAATACAATTTATTCCAAAAGTTTTGGTGCAATTTAAAGCTTTAATAGTTTAAAACTGCGCTAGGAGAATCTGGATAGCACTGAAAGCACTGGACTTGATATTTCTGCCCTTACCAGATCACATATGGATTATCATAGAATTATTTTACCTGTCATCATCTAGTCAGTTGTAAGTCCCACTGATTTCATCTCTGCAACATCTCCCCTCTAATTGATCCTTACTCTCTGTACTATGGTACTATGGTAGAGGCCCCCATGATCGTTCACATGAACGACTGTAATAGTCTCCTTTATAGGTCTTCTGGATCTTTCCACCTTCCCTCTTTCTAGCATCTCATCCCCACATCATATCTGTCAGAATAATATTTCTTAGATATAATCGGCCATGTTACTCACCTGCCTAAAGATCTTTAGTGGTTTTCTATTGATTTCCAGATAAAATTAAAAATCTGCTGCATGACTTTTTAGGTCTTCTACCACCTGGCACTGCTTGAGCTTTCCAGTTTTATCTCACATTACTAATCTTTAGTCATTCTGTGCCCCAGACAATAAGGCACCTCTATGTCACCCAAGGGCGCTTGGTGCTCTTCTGCCATCACACCTTTGCTCTATTTCCCTAAGTCTAGAATCTTATTGCTCCCCATTTTTGCTTCTTGAACTCTTTGTCATCCTTAAATCCTATTTCAAATACTATTTCCTCCCGAAAGCCTTTCTTGCAAATCCCTTTCTCTATTGATCTCAACTTTCTCACTTAGGTTTCAAGCAGAACTTTATCTTGTTTTCTCTTTTTTTAATCATGAAAAATACTGTGTATAATAACCATATTTGTTGGGATCTTATAAAGGGGGACATGATCCCTTGAAGGCCAAGATCATATTTTATCAAAGATTTATATCTCCAACACCCATCCAGTACAAGTAGTAGCCATTTAGAAATAGACAATAATTTAATATGATTTTTGTAGTTGTGACCCTAGTCCCAAAGTCCATTGGCATGGGACTTTCTCTTTATTGGTGGAGATCAATGTCCCATGCTAGTGTCTTAGGTGTGGTGGAATTGGCAAAGCAGGAGAGAGGAGAGTTCTTGGATTCTCATCAAATCTCTTCAAGTGATCTTCAAACTTTGAGTCACTTCTGACAATTTTGGCTTCTAGCTTCAAGAGGGAAGATGGACAAAGTCAGCTCCACTTTAGGTTGCTGAAGGAAAAGATTGTGGAAAGACATGAGAGGAACTGGCAGCCCCAGCTTATGACACTAGAGATTTCAGGGAACTTCCCCTTGGCTCAGATTTAGGACTCTCTCTTGATTGAACTAAGTTACCTTGCTCCCAGTTGGAAAGCTCCTTCATTCTATATAGTGTAATATATATCCTTCTATACATACTTTCTCTGAACTTTGTTTTTCTACAATTTGGATAAATAGGTTTTCTTGGATAAGTGTTATGGGTATTCATTGTAGAAGTGGCATTTGGTGGGAAGGAGTCAAGACTTGGAGATAGAGCCTGAGGTCCTAACTACCTCCCACCCACAGCAATGAAAGAACAATACATACATACATATATACATATGTATGTATATATGTATGTATGTATGTATGATTCTAGCCTGGAACCCTGTCTCTATGAGGAGAGCAAGGTGATCATTGGCCCCAACTTCCTGCTTCTCTTCCTGGTGGGAATGAAAATCTCCGTTGCAGAAGGGTAAAGCGAGAAGAGGATGGCTGTGTCTATTTTGTCTCTCTTTGGGCCACACAATGACATTTCCATGACACATATGGGGGACAGACCTTGATACGTGTGGGCCTTGATGCATATGATTGCTTTGGAACAATTAGAACTTTTAGAAAATAGAAAGAATTTCCTTATAAGATAGTGAATTTTCCATCACTATTGTCTGGATAACACTTGTCAGGGAGATTGTAGAGGTAAATCATGCTTCAGGTAGCATTTGGGTTAGATGTGACATCTCTAATACTTATATATAGACATCTCTGCCTCCGGAGAGAGACATGTTGTAAAGAAGGGAAAATTTAGCTTGGTCTGATTTGGAGATATAGCTTTAAAAAAACACCTCCCTCCAAGGCCTTTGAGGTTTAGATAACAGAGAACTCTTAATCTGAAACAGACTCATTAACTTTGAAATTCATTATTAATCCTCTGACTGCCTTTGCTCCCCACAGCAGCATTTTAATCTTAAGTTTTCATTTCCTTCTCTATCTCCTGACTTTACATTGCTGATTATCATATATCCTTCTCCTCTACATCTGATATCTATGAAGGATCTCATTAACCAAGCGCTCCAAATCAATACCTATATGAAAACTTCTGCCCCTTTCCAACCCTTTCGTTCTCTGAACCATCACTAGGCCCTTTCCGTTGTTATTATGATTGTTTTTTTAATATAATACTATTTTATTCTGTATTTCCACTCATTACCTTTTCTTCCATTTGAGCTGAATAACAAACATCTCCCCCTGTACATTATTGAACCACTTTTTATCCCTACCTGCTGTCTTATTTTTAGTCTAGGTTTCTGCTTTTTGCTTTCTGTTGCACTGCGAAAATCCCTCTTCCTTTTGTAACCAGAATGGCCTTTGTTTTCTTTGAATGACTCAGCTTACCTCATTGAGCCTCGCTGGACGGTGGGGCTTGCTCTTCCAGGGCAGGAAGCCCAGCGACCATGCCAGGAATCAGAACTTCCTGTGTGATGAGTCATGGGGCTGGCTGAGGGGAGGTGCTAACTCCAGAGCCATGCCCTATTGGGTGTTAACCTGGTGTTCACTAGGGGGAGGGGCCAGTTCAAGAACCAATCGGCTCTGGTCATTCAGGCGGCACTTGATGATGTCAAAAACTCTATAAAAGGGGAGAGGACAGCTTGAAGATCCCCTTTCCTTTTCCGGTTGGCGCAGCAGCGGTGGGGAGTGTGACTCGGGGCCAGCCCTTGCTCTCGGGCTGAGCCCAGATGTTGGTAACTATGAATTGTATTGAGTCTGTCTGTTGATATTTGTAATTTGTTTGTATTTTGCTTTTGAGGTTCGGGGTGCTGGTTTGTTTTCCTCCAAATTAAATTAATGTTTTGAACCTCAGGGTGCTGACTTTTTCCCCTGAAGTACGTGAATGAATCTGTATTTGGTATATCTCTTGATGCTTGTCTCTTTGCTCCCCTGAACTAACTGAATGCTGGCGTTTTTTCCCCTGAACTAAATGAATGTTGTCTGTATGCTAACTGAATGCTGGATTAAAGTAAGCTGGTCAACCCCTTCACCGTGCTTTCCTTGTTTAAGCAGATAAAAAGAACCTGTGCTTTCCCGGTGTCCTGGCAGCCTCCTGGGTGCTGGCTGTGGGGGGATCCTACGCCCCCACAGGAGGTGCTAGCTGGGTTGTTAAAACACCTTTAGGGAGCAGGAAACACCTGTATTAGAACTTGTCTTAGGGAAGCCCACACGTAATAATGCATCTCTTGCTTTGCCATTTAGATGTAAACACTGGCAAGTCAAGATAATTAAGTGATGTTTAGTATTCTACAAACGACACTACATACTACAGGAAATGGATTTTAAGCCACTTTCTAAATGATACATAATTAAACATTAAGCTCAACAATAAACCTTTGCCATTCTTTCTACTATTAAAGTGATCATCTTTAGGGTCTGAGAAAAACTAAGCCCAGAGTCTGAGCTATTTCTTAAACATTTACACTTGAGAACAACTTGAATCTATAAAAGGTTTGCATTATTTTCTTTACGCAGGAGAGCAGGATGAGAAATAAGGCAGTAATTTGTGATTTCTCAACTGAGTGAAATGCACACTGGATATAATTTTTTATTGGACTGCACTCTTCCAAAATAGCAGGAAAATAATCAACAAGCCAGTTGTAAAACTGCTTCCAGGGTGAGAACTATTAAAAAAAATCAATAACTGAATCCATTACCCTGGGTGTGACCACGTACCAACTTATAGTGCTTGGAGTCTTCCATAGGGAAAAAATAAGAAACATAGCAACTTGAGGGTGGAAAGCTTGTGAATATGCAAAGGAATAATTTATTAATGGAAATATTTCCATTTAATAAGCATACAAAATCTGTTCCTAACTCCTACACAGATGAAGAATTAGAAGCAGAAAAATAAAGGGACAAAAGTATTATCTGTATTGAAATTGGTACAGTGGCTGTTTTATGAATTTGTGTAAAAATTGATATAATTCCATCACTGTTTTTAGGGATGGGGATTTTATATTTTGTGCATGATTTTAGGTATTAATTACTCCCCAAAAGTTGGTTTTACAAGCAGTTCATTCTTATTCCTAAATATACTGTATAGTTTATCACAAGACTAGATACATGCATATGCACAGAGATATTTGTGAGGTAGTTTGGCATAGCATGCCATGTAGAAGGTAGGTCTTAGAGTGAGGGAAACTTGGGTTAAAATCCTGGACTGCCGATACTTCCTAGCTGTAGGACTATGGGCAAATAAATCACTTAACCTCTCAGGATCCCTGATAACAGTCTAGGATTCTAAGGTACAGACATGTTACTGGATCTGCATCACTGAAGAGAGTTTCCTTGCCATAGTTCCCTATACCTATGAACTCACAGGTACAGACCATGCCAATGGCAATTACTCAAGTATTTTACATTTTACATGTGCATGTATCTATCATACACACCCATACACAATATATGTATTTTATATATACACATATATTCATGTATGTATGCACACGATGTTTTGGTCTGAACCTGTGATTTCGCCCATGTAACTTCTGGCATGAAAATTCCCTCCACCTACACAATGACAATTTGTCTTAGATTTAGACTTAGTTGCTTGAGGCACTAAGAAGTTAAGTCACTTTCTCTTGTCAGAGGCTAAATTTGAACTCAGGTCTTTCAGACTACTGGTCTATTATACATTATATAGCACTTGATCTCATCAAAATACATATGATGGGGAAATTTTTTGAATTATTCTTTGTACTAAGTCTTTGGTATCCTCTCCGTGACAAAATGATTACTTTATCAACAACTTTCAACAATATCAACCAAGAATTTATTTCCTATACCTACAGTGCCTGGCATATAATAGTTGCTATATAAATACTAGTCATTGTTTTATTATTGTTGTAGTCATCATTACCATCATCATTATCCCACTAAGTCCCAGGTATAATTCCAAGACAAATTCTGCCCAAATTTAGAAATATCATTTCTCTGGAACAAATTTACAAACCTGAAAAAGGCTGAACTGACTCAAAGGACAATGGGGTATCTTCTGGATCATCTGTGGGGCTTCTCATACTTCTGGATCCTTTTAGAAAGCATAAAAGAAACAAAAGGAAGCATGCTCCTGTTAACTGTGCTGAATAGCGCCATATCATGGGAATTTGCTCAATTGGAAATGGGAAAACAACAAGCCCTACTTAATACAATCAATCGTATTTTGTGGAATGTACCCAAGGGAGGAAAAAATCCTTTTCTTGCATATGTAGTTCAATCACCTTCATTGTTTTTTTTTTTTTTTCACTTTCTTCCTTCTCTTTCCTGTACAATTGGCCTATGACAAAACTGACACATATTTTACTTTATTCAACTAATTTTGTTAGAATCATACATTCTTATATTTAAAATCAGCAGGGACATTAAGTCATCCAGTCCAGTTTTCTCATCTTACACATGAGGAAATTGAGACCCTGGGAGTTTAAAGAACTTGTCTAAAAATCACACAGAAAGTGAAAAGAAGAGCCTGGAGTTAGACCCATCTTACCAGATTCCCATTTCTGTTATAGTTCTGATATACCTTTTCTACGTAACCATCTCCAAATATAGTGCCTTACACATAATAGTCACTTGATGTATATATGTTTAATGATTTTTTTTCTCATGCATGGAGAAAAATTCAGGTCAATATAGGAATATGTTTGCCTAAGTTCTCAGACCATATATTCAGTTGAAAACAGATGCAATTGCATCCCTGCCTCATTAAACAGCTGATTTGGTCCCACCTGATGCAGAATGCTCACATGCTCTAAATACATTAGTTTTATCCAATAAATAGAATTAGCATTTCCCTTGGTTAAGGGTAATTTACACATATTTGTTCCCTATTGCTGCATCAATAAGAAGCAGCAGAAGCATAAGAAAATGGCTTAATTTTCACAGGACTATAAGTGTTATGTAGCAGGATCTCTACATTTCTAAGTAATATGATTCCTACAGAGATGTACCTCAATTATTGTTCGAAGATAAACATCACTATATAATTTTCCACTCAGAAGTGAGAAACCAAGCAACCATGTTTTACTACTTGGCTTCTTTTATAGTAAACTGATACTGGGTAGTTAAGAATGGAATGTGGTTTGATTTATGCCTATGTTAGAAGTGGCAGGAATATAGTATATGCCTTGGCCAACTTCATTGACCAAAACCTGGGCTGTTATGATCATGCTGAACTAACTATGGTTTTCAAGGTCTTTTCTAAACCTATGAGGCTATAAACCTATTTCTATTGTGCACAGTAATCACTGGCCCTGGCTATACATAAGGGATATTTTCACTGTTGCATGGCTCTAGGAACTCAAGTGAAAGTTGAATATGTTTGACTCAGGGCATGACTTGGGATTGATTCTCGTGTTTTGTCATTATGGCAGTACCTTCTCAGCAAAACAGTGACTGTATTATAGAGCATCAATGAATGAAAAATGCAGGTCATGGTGGTGAACAAGACAAGCTATATTTTCAAAATTGTTGCTGGTTTCCTTCTGTAAACAAAACTTCAAGGATTATTGATCCATAATCCATCATTTTTCCATGGGCTAATCAATTTAAGAAAGCTCATTATGTGCATGTTTGTGTCTTGGTAAACAGTGGCTTATCTGTTTTCTTTGTTCTATCCTTCCCTATCCCATTACACACACACACACACACACACACACACACACACCCCTCTACTAACCCTCAAGTCATCTAAGATATGAATTCTGTATTCCTTTCCTTCCTTCCTATTGCATCACTTTGCCTGCATATCATGCGTTTCTAGAAGTAGCTTTTCACATAGACTACAATTCATTGCATCCATAGTTAAATTTTTGAAGTTATGATTCTGTCCTTTAAAAATACATTTTAGGAATTACTCAATACTAATTCAATCATTGTTTGATTGGGCTGGCTGGAAAACATAGACCTAATAAATCTATTTGCTATTCATAGATATTTTAGCTAGCATTCCCTCTTTTCTGTTTTCTGGTTTTGTTTTTGTTTTGGGGCCTTTCCTGCAGATTTGATGTGATTATTCACCATTTATGGTCTTTCTGACATCACAGGTAATTCCAAAACATCTATTTTGTCTAAATGAAAAGTTTAAAATTGATAGCTCCTGAATATTCCTAGTAGAAGAGTGGGATTGATGTCATAAAATGGTAACTCCATCTGTAAATTTTATTGAAAATGAAAATGTGTTAAAACTAAATACCTTCAACACAGCCAGTCTTCCTAGTGGTTGGGGTGAAGAGATCCATTTGAGTCATGCCACAATTTTATGTGGGAGGTTCATACGCAGACTTGTGAGATATTAAGTGTCTATATGGCATCCTTGGAATACCAAAACACTTTGTAGATTTTAAGTGCTATATGGCAGAAACTCTTTATAGGCAATACTTTCTTTTGTTCTCCACTGCTTGTGATACAATGGCTACATCTCTGAGACTAAAAGCCAAGAACTGATTTATGGCTTATATTAAAGGCTGCTCAGGTTTTGTTCCAGGGGTATAATCAGAATATAATGTGTACAGTCCATCAATGATCCCTGGTAAGCATGCAAATATTAGGTCATGTTCATTATACATTCATTAGTTAACACAATGAAAGGCTGGACTGAGGGGCAAGGTATGACCATTGAGGCCCAGACGCTGAATACTTAGAGGGGATGCTTTCTAATACTGAATGCCATTTTTATTTGTATATGCTCAATCTTAGAGAAAAATCTCTCGAAAATGCAATTTAAAGCCAATGATTTAAGCAGCGTTAATCTTTAAAAATATTGAGCTATCTCTAAAATATTTAAGTCTACAGATGACGATGATACCAATGGAAATTATTCTTTCCTGGGGGGTAACAAAAGCAGATAGTACCAAACATTACCACAAATACACGGAAAAGAAAATAGAGGAAAGGTAAGCTATGCCCTTACAAATATTTGGTGTGGCTATTGGGGTTGCAATGGGGAAGAGGTGCAAGGGGAAAAGGAGTGTCAATACAAAGATGATAGATGAAATTATTATTTCCAGTGAGGGTTGGAGGAAATCATTTATCTAAGGTCGGCTGGAAAACATATTTAGTGTATTTAATGTATTTATTTTTTTTTCAAAAATATTTGTAAACCCCAGTTGCCAAAGCAGTGAAAATTTTACTGCTTTTTAGCTGTAGGTGATTTTAGAGCTTCCCCAACAACACATAGGTGGTAGAGCTCTGGGCATTAACCTAAAGAGAAGGAAGTTTCTTCTTCCCAACCCACCTTTTTTTTTGGCTCAGGTATTGGCCCAAACATCTTCCCTTGGCCCTCTCCCCATCATAGGACTCAGTCTGAGATTCTCAGACTTGGGCCAGGTTTTAGGAAAGCAAGGGAGAAGTGAGTGTAAGCAAAACTCTCCGCTAGTACCTGGAAAACAAAAGTACCTGGTGACTCAAGTTCAATCTAATTTTATATTCTTCCCCTGCAATGATAGTTTGCCTTCTTTTTCTAGCTCTGCTATTGAGTTAATATCCATTTCCAAAAGTAGGACCAAGTGTTCTATCAGTAATTCAATAAGTATTTATTAAAGTACTTGCTATGTGTTGGGCAAGGACCTCGCATTCAAATGGGAAAGACAATAGGTACATAATTAGGTAGATACCATACATATGAATGCATGTGTGAATACATGTGATACCCTCTGCATACATATATGTGTATTTCTAATTAATAGTAGCCCTGTGTGTTGTTGGGGTGTGCAGGAAGAGCTGGGAGTGGACTCCTGCATTAGGTAGGATTTGTGATGAGTTTTGAAGTAAGCCAGGAAAAGTAGGAAGTAAGGAGGGACAGGTAAGGTGGGAAAACATTCCAAGTATTGGGAATAGCTAGTGCAAGTGTCTTGTTCATTCTTCTTAATGGGTCTTTGTGACACCGTGTACTTACCATCAAAGTATAATCTCAATTTACTGAAGGTCTGTTACTTCTCATCTTCACTGTTGTTCAGTTATTCAGTCGCGTCTCTTTGTGATCTCATGGACCATACCGTCCACAGGGTTTTCTTGTCAAAGATGCTGGAGTAGTTTGGCATTTCCTTCTCCAATGGGTTAAGCAACTTAACTTAAACAGAGGTTAAGTGACTTGCCCAGGGTCATATAGCTAGTCTGAGGACAAATTTGAACTCAGATCTTCCTGACTCCAGGCCCAGTGCTCTATCCACTGAGTCACCCATCCCCTTCTTATCTTCACTACTGAAAATTTACTATGTGATTATATACGAAGAAAAACATTACTGTTGTGAGCACTAAAGAAAATGAGTCTATATTTTTCTGAAATTAAAGATTGGACAATACATTACTTTCATACGTTTAACATTATTCCTAAGAACTTCAAAGAAATGTTAATTCAGGGGCTGGAAGACAGTGGAAGATTCCTTAGATCCAGGAAAAAAAAAATTAGTTTTAAGTCCTACCTGTAGGCAAGTCACTTTCTCTCTCAGTGCCATAGGCATCTTTCTCATGTTCTAAGTTACCAACCAAGTATGGATATGATTAAACAGAGTGAGTTTTCCCAACCCCCTCTCCCTCCAACAAGTCAGATCTGGTAAAAAAAAAAAAAAAGTGTGTGTGTGTGTGTGTGTGTACTAAAAGGCACTTTGTTCAGGAAGACAACTGGAATGCAAGATTTATTTTGAAAATATTTATTGATCTTTTGTTTTTATATCATTTTATTTTCCTTGTTACCTCTCCCCTCTCCATCTTCCCATAGAGCCACTTCTTATTACAAGAAATCTTTTTGTTTTCACTGAAAGAGGCAAACAGGAATTCTCACTGGATTGCACATTTCATGTTTAATGCAATGGTACACTGGGTAAAACCTTTGGTTTAGTGAATCAACTTGTGTCTAAATGATATTTTTTGACTTATCACTTCTATTCTCACAGCCACTGAAACTCAAGTTTAATCTAACTTATCAGTGAGTCCTCCTACAGTCCTTTCAACTTTTCAGAACACTGCTCAGGAATCATTTCCTTGGATAATAACCTGGAATTTATTTTGAGAATGAAGTTCTAGGACATTGGCATTCACATATTCCAAATGACTTTATGGTAATGGCATGCTTCAAGAAATATATGAAAAAACTTTCATAGTAGCCTACTGCAAACAAATACCAGCATTCTTGTTTTGGTGAATACATTTTTTTTCCTTTTTAAGAGCAGAGTTGAAAGAAACCTACATTGTGGTTTATATTCATAAGATGTTGAGCCTTAAATATAAAATCTTATTTGTTTCGTCTGTAATTAAAGTCCTCCTACTAGATCTCAACAAAGCATGCAGGTGACTCTTGGTTCTTAGAGGCTATGAACAAACTCTAGAAGGTACCATCAAGATAGAAAATCTTTGTGAACAGGCCCAGGTGCCAACTACATCTTGGTTATCTGAGGACTACTAGCCAAGTCAAGTCTGGAGAAGATTATCACAGAAAAGGACAACTCAAAAGTAATTGTATATAGCCACAGCATTTCATGAAGACAATATTCCAAGGCATAGAGAAATTGCAATGTGGACCCCTCTTCCCCAGTCCCTCAGAAGGAATACCCATGGCCATTAAATCGTGGATCTAGAGGTCCTGTATTTTTTTGAAGTAACTTGTTTCCAGTCATTTACACCAGCGGTGCTCCTAATTAATACTTATTAAAGTTTTTTCTCCCTTTTGTCACTGATACCACAAGTAGTAAAAACAATACTAGCTAATACCAGCTCATTCATGCTAGTAGGTGCCCAGGGACCAGGAAGAAAATGGACCCTAACACCTAAAACGGGTTATGTACAACTTAAATGAGAGGCAGTGAGGGGTAGTTGAAAGAGGATTAGGCTTAGGATCAGGAAAACTTAGGTTCAAATCACTACCTATATGAACATGGAGAAACTGATTACATCTCTTTGAGCCTCAGTGGTCACCATCTACAAAATGAGGATAACACTTGCATTATCCATCTCATAAAATAACTGTGAGGAAAACTCTTTGTAAACTTCAAAGCACTAGAGAACCATGAGGTGTGAGTTATTCTCTAAAGGAAAAACTAAGTCAGCCATGAAAATAAGCATTGGGCTGTATGCCCAGAATTGAAAAGAATTCAGGATGGGTCTGATTAAACTGAATATAGTCTGTCTTTTCATTCTTTGCCGTTTTGGTTTGGTTTTTATTGATAGGGATTTAAGGAGGAAATGCCTAGTCTATGATGCAGAAGATGCTTTGTGAGAGGTCTACTTCCCTAATAATAAGGGAGAGAAAGAAGTGGAATAGAAACTGGATGGAAAGGAAGGTGACATTAATTATAGCCACAACTAGTATTTATAATTTTAAAGTTTAAGTGTCCTACATATAAACATACACACGTGTACAAACACATGCACATCTATTATCTATCTCTCTATCTAATCTGTCCCAATTCTACGAGCAAATTTGATTTGGAGGACAGGGGAAGAACAGATTGATGCTATTTGTTTAAAATCATTTCTAGTGTAAGGCTCTGCCCTCAGGCATATAAATACCATGGGAAACAAACATTCTCTAAAATGCTTAATGCAGAGTACCTGAAGTCAACATGCAAAATCTCCATTTGAGAAGGCTACAACTTCCCCAAATTTGTAAGCTAGAAAGATGCTGAACCTCTTGTAACAATTTTGCTTCATTCCAAGGTCACTTTAAGACTGGGCCACCATACTGAATGGAGCAGGCTGTTTAATCGGCAGTTAGTCCTTAAAAATTCCCTGAGCCTGGAGAAACAGGGAAGCAGCAGAAAACAGAGGGTAAAATGGAACAGAAAACTTGAGGGATGGAATCTATTGACCTTGGTCTTTCGTTCTTTTACCTTTCTACCTCCTTATCTAGATACAACTTTCTTTATTTCTGTCTTACCTGCTTTTTTCAATCAAACAGCAGGTCCTGATTGCAGCCACGCCCCCATTCTAAGTATTCTCTTCACCAAACTTCCACAAATATACAAGAATGCCCATGAAACCATTAGGAAATGGATAGATGATTTTAAAAGCAGAGTTTAAGTATTTAAGCAAGTCTCTGTGCATGCAAATTATCTATTTTCTAGTTTAAATGATTAATAAGAGCCTCCCAAATAATCAGCGTCAGGTGCTATACAACATGGTGTCTTTTGATTAAAGGCATTACGGCCATGCTATACATTGAATAAGAGAAGGCATTATAGTATTGTTCTGTTTGTGAATGGAGAGTAGGGCTGTCAGAAGAAGTAGACAAAACCCTTTTCTGAAACAGGTTACAATACTGTACAGGTGAGTAACAGCAACAACAATGTTGTTCAGTCATTTTTTTTTAGTCCTGTCCAACTCCTCATGACCCCCTCTGTGGGATTTTCTTGGCAAAGATACCAGAGTGGTTTGACATTTCCTTCTCTATTTCATTTTACAAATGAGGAAACTGAGGCAAACAGAGTTAAGTGATGTGTCCAGGGTCACAAAGCTAGTAAGTGTCTGAGGCCACATTTGAACTCAGAAAGATGAGTCTTCTGGATTCCAGGCACAACACTCTCTCCACTGTTATCACCTAGCTAGCAATTAACTAGCACCTTAAGATTTGTTAAGGGCTTTACAATATTATCCCATTTTAGCCTCACAACATCCCTTGGTGGTAGGTGCTTTCATTATCCCTGTTTTACAGATGATGAACTTGAGGCAGTCAAGGGTTAAATGATCTACCCAGGGTCACACCCCTAGAAAATGTCTGAGTACAATTTGAACTCAGGTCTTCTTGTTTCTAAGAAGGTCTAGTGCTCTATCCATGACACCACCTATCTACTTCACAAATATGCTACAGGATTCAATATACTTCCTAAATTCCCTTTACCTTCTCTATACTGAAGAAAATGTTAGGGAAAAATTGTGTGAAAATTGTAGTCATTTCTATAAAGTGCACTAGTCTTTTCTCCTCTTGGATACCTTTTCATGTAAAGGAAGAAAGCTTAATTAAGTTTATCTACTGGCAATCAAATAAAGCAGATAAAATATTTAAAGGAAGCTCTCAAGAATCCAAGGACGCTGAAATACCAAGATAAGGCTTCAGTACCACTGAATTAGTCCTTTAGATCATTTCAATTTTCAGGATAGAACAGAGAAGCAGGATTCTTCTAAAAAAGGTTAATAGTTCAATAATAATACCATAAATGATCTGTAGGGCCTGAGAGTCCATAATTCCCCTTAGTCACATATTCTAAAACTTATTCACCTTCTAGAGAGGTCAATCTTATTGAAATTTTAAGTAATTACTTCTTTTGAGCCCTCTGTATATACCAGTGGGTATGGGGTTCTATGAACTTGGATGGGGGAAAGATACATCTTTGCTTTCACTAATCTTTGATTTCCTTTGTAATCCTACGTATTTTATTCATTTGAAAAATTATCCTGAGAAGGGATGCACTGGCTTCACCAGAATGCCAGAGCAATGTATGACAGGAAAAAAGGTTAAGAATCCTTGGAATAAATGAAACAGTATGTAAATCCAATTTCCTTATCTCTCTCCTTTAGATTTAATAAACCTATGCCCCCTTAACTTTTTTACTTTCACTGGTCTTTTTACTGGATTATTGAATAAAATATAATTAGGCAATTAGACTATCACAATATTCTATGCCTTTCTCTAATTCTGTAGGAAACAGAGACAGAGGGAAGAAAAAGCTTCTCCCCACCATTTTCTAACAGAGAATAACTGATCAGATCACTATATCTCAAGGGGATTAAGCCTTATCACAATTAAACTTACCCCAGAGAATCTTAGAATAATCAGCTGATGGAAACTGCAAAAATGACAAGCACACTGTAAAAATTAAACCCAACAATGTTTTGAAAGTTTAATAAAGCTTTGATAAAACTGAGCTTGCAGTATTGAGTACAAGAGTTTATATTCTGTATAACTCAAAATGAACTTGTACATTTATGTAATTAGAGATTGCATGCCAGAAAATGCAATTATTTTGATTTTAATTTAAGTATATACAATTTACAGTATAATTCAAGCATAGATTCCACAGTAGAGAACACAGACCTGCTGTGCAGTTAATCTGAACCGCCTTTATAATGTTAAGCCCTCAGGCTGGGTAAAACTGTAAGAGATGAGACAGTAGTAGTCTTACAAACAGATCATGAGCTAGCTTTTGGACACTTCCTAAATTATTCCTTAGTAGCAAGCATGCATTAAATGGCCCTTATTTGCTGTAAAAGAGTCAATTTGCCTAAGTGACTATCTTACTACCAGGAAGTGAGTGGCTTATGTACTGGGACAATGTAGTACATTGTACTAGTTAACTAATAACCTTCCATAAGTTAAAAATTCAAACAGAATCACGTCCTGATTGTTATTTTTAGCACACTCATCAAAGAATGTATTTTCATGTCATACCAGATGGCTAAGATAGGAACTCACACATGATTTTTTAAGTTGAAGACACAAATTATAAAAATTATTTTATTTCATTTATTTATTTACAGCATTTGGATGAATCAGATTCCAACATATTCATCTTGATGGGTTCTGCAACATGAGAACTCTATGAATGAGTACTTTGCAGTGCTAACTTAAGTAGGATTATTCAATTCATCGAATATTTTATAGTGTCAGAGGGTTTCTTTCCAGTGTATATTATAATACTGACCACAACATCAATGGGCCAAAGACCATCTTAGAGGAGGTTTGCTTTATCATAGACTCTTTCCCAAGGTCTAAGTCTCACAAAATCTGCCAAGTGACAGTGCCCAGAGATTTATATTTTATTCAGTCCACAAAAATGCATAAGGCCTCTGTGCTGAGGAAGATTGCCATACACAGACTAAACACAAGTTCCAAGAAATCACATTGACAAGAGGCCTCCAGGTTGAACATTTTGGAAATAAGATAACTTGGCTAGACTAGAGGTCAGAGAGGGCCAATAACTGGTGAAATGAGAGAAAAGGGCATCATTCCTCTGCTAACTATGCTCAGTATGATTGTGAACACAGTTCTGTTTCATAGTAATGAATTCATTGAGAATGATATAACTTCCCTGGTTGTCTCTCACCCCCAATCCTAGAAAGCAAAGTGCTATATCACAAAAAGCGACAACGAGAACAAACAAGATTCACTCAGACAAATCCATTTGAAATAGATCTTAGAAATAAGTCAAATGTAAAAATGTACTTCCGAGTGCGCCTTTCTGGAAATGACGTTTGTCATTCGTATAAGGCAACATTCACCAAAAAAGAAAATACCACCCCTACGCCTAATACACACATAATCTATTCATTTCCTGCCACAAGTGAGTTAAAATGGAGGGATTGGAATGGGTTCTATACACAATGGATAGATAATGTTGAGTAATTACTAAAGCATGCCTTTCCTCTGATATTACCTTCCATTTACATTGTACATATCTTATATGCACATTTCTTTGCATGTTATCTCTCCCATTAGAATCTGAACTCCTGAGACCATGGGATATATTTTTGTTCTTTTTTTTATGTCCAGTGTTTAGCTCAGTGCCTGACTCATATTACGTGCTTAATAAATGCTTGACCACTTTTAATCACCTGACCCCAGCAGTATTCATAATGTCCTCTTGTATCTTTATTCTTATATAAATAAATCACATTTCAGATAGTCAGGTGTGTAAGTAAGGGGAGGTGACACTGGGAGAAAGAGAACTAATCATGGTTCATTCAATGGGAAATGTGCCTGTCCTGATTTTCAGTCTTAATATTGTGAGTTACCACCCTAATCAGCATGTGTGAGCGTGTCTGTGTGTGTGTGCATGCGTGTGTGCGTGTCTGTGAGTGAGTGAGTGAGTGAGAGAGAGAGAGAGAGAGAGAGAAATTTCATCAGAGCTCAGAAATTCTCTCACTGAAACAAGATGAGCAAGGCCTCTTTAATATGTATTCTTTAAAGAGTTACCAAGGGGCCTTGAGAGATCAAGCAACTTAATCACACAGCTGGGCCTTAATTCACTTCTTGGTTCTCAAACTTTTTGGTCTCAGGACTCCTTTATATTCTTAAAAATGATTGAGGAAATGCTTCCCCCCGCCAAATATATTTTTGTTTGTGTGGGTTCTAGTTATAGATATTTACCATATTAGAAATTAAAACAAAAGTCTCAGTATTATTATGAAAATAGTTTTGACCCATAGGCCCTCCTGAAAGGGTCTCTGGGACCTCCACACTTTGAGAACCATTGCACTAAGTTATACTGCTTTTCTACAAAACAAAGTATCATTTACCCTACTAGATATATCCAAAATAACCACACTAGTGCTGGAGGAAACACGAACCAGTCCCACAGAATTACTGAGCAATATGTGGCATAATGATGGAGAGCAGGTCCAGATGTCAGGATGACCACAGTCTGAATCCAATGTGTGACCCTTGGCAGGTTACTTAGCCACTCTCACCTTTAGTTTGCTCATCTTTTGTAAAATGAGGGGGCTGGATCTGATGATGTCTTCTGTGGTTCCTCCCAGCTCTAAATCTATGATCCTTAGGAAGTCACCGAGTCAGAGTATATACACACACATACTCCTTCTATAATAAAGAAAACCAGAAGTAAGGTACGCCATTGCTCTTTATGCCCTTTTCATCACTGATTGCGCCTTATGAACAGGGCCATAGAGAGGCCGTGAAGGTGTTACCTCCCCAAACTGCCGACTCACTCATGCATTCTTTGCAAATCACTGTCTCAGGTATTCCACTGATTGGTAACTGCAACTTCATACCAACTATTAAAAAGTTTCAGAAGTTGGGGTTAGGAAAATACCATTGGCCAAGTCTCAGTTCATGTGCCAACTCCTAGTATTTCATGATCCTAATAGCAATTAGTACTTTCTTCTTTCTCCTCTTCAAATGAACATGTATATACTTATTTTTTTAAATGTTTACAATCTCTGCTATAGTATATAAGCTCCTGAAGGCCAGAGAACATCTCCGTTTTATCTTTGTATCCAAAATACCAACCATAGTGCTCTGCATATGCTAGGTGCTTAAAAGAAATACATGCTGGATTGGACTAGTTTAAAGCAGAAAGCCAAACCTTTGCTGATACTCTGTTCTGAAATTGCTGATGTGAGGGGGAAAAAAACGAGGGCAATAAACAATAAAACTATTTAGCATAGGAAAAGAATAAAAATTGAAATCAAATAAGACCTATGCATTTGTTATGGATAAATATTTATTATAGTTTATCATTAAATGGTCACCTTGCTTGAGATAATGGCTTGGTTTAAAAGTGAGAAAAATTCCACCCCATAATGTTTATGGGTCCAATTGATTCAGGTTGCAATAGAAAGCATTTATCACTGAACTTGTAATCAGATTCTGACATATTCAAAGTAACTTGACTCCCAATTATTACCAAAATGATTCAGCATTTGTTCATGTGCTGGGTCCTCTATGAAGCTGTCTGATAATGCAAGTCTTTTGATATTTTTGGAAAACATAATTACTTAAAACTTCACAACATTTTAAGAAACAAGCTTAACCTTTCCAGGAAGGGGACCAAATTCTACAGATATCAAATTAAGCAACACTTCCTCCTTTTTACCACTTTCACATCATTTGTAAAAAAAAAATCATAAAGACACTTTATATAGTGATATCACTGCATATTTGTATCTTGTATTTAAAAAGTTAACTCTTATATAAGGGTTATCATTTGCACAGCCCTAAAATAGTACAAACTTTGTGAATGCCTCTTACAAAGCATAAGTGAAATCCTCCCATGATCCTAAATGACAGATAAACCGAAACAAACATTAAATCAAATTTTAAAATGACAAATAATTTAAGGCTCAAGGAACTGGTTAATAATTTTGTAATGCCAATAACCTTAGCATTCTAAGAAAGTAAACATGCAGCAGGACTATTATATTGAACAGAACAATACAATCTCTATCGGAAATATATATGTACATGTATATATGTGCATAGGTACACATACATATATGTATATATGTTAACTCAAAGTTGTAGTGTGCCCTGAAAGCTATCCACTCATTTTTGTCTACTATACACTTTAGAAATATAGGGGAGGGTAACACCTCCTTAAATATTTTTTTCAGAATATACAATATAAATATAGTAAGAATCATGCCATAAAACTAAATGTGAAATTTGCACATTATTGCATGCTTGGTGTGATACTACATGCCAGTTAATAATAGCAGGTCCTTTTTGACTTTTCCCCATTACAATTTCCATTTTCTGCATAGTCAGCATTACTTAAGGAGCAATGTTGCCATGGGTACATGGAATACACAGGGAAACGTCAGCTTTTTCACAATCTGTCCTATGGAGAGGCTTACTTTGTCAGACAAAATTTGGACTATTACTAACTTCAACTTTAAATAATGCCTAAAAGTCTGCTTTTGTTATGTGAACCGATCAGAGTTCATTTTTCTTAATTTGGCTGGAAGGTTCCCCTCCATTCTGGCTGCACCTCCTGACATCTTTTGAAGCTTTGGTGGCAAATCAGCCACTGACTGGCTCATGGGATCAGACAACATCTTTGTGGTTTTAGATACCAGTTTTTCTTCTGAATTGCCAGGAACTGAGCTTATTCGTTGAAGTTTCATGGGTAAGTCTCCCAAACTGTAGGCCTTTTCGGAAGTTGTAGAACTCATTCTTAGGAGTTTTTTGGGAAAGTCTTCTCTTCCAGTAATTTTCTGCAATTTCGATGGGAGTTTGGTACTAATGTCATCTATTCCATCTAGACATTCAACAGAATTATTCCTTTCTTTAGTGTTAGTTATGGCTGGTGCTATTAAAGGGGAGGACATGAGAAGCATTTCCTCCTGTTCTTTCACACTGTAAGGTGGGGTGGGGACTTCAAAGGTTGCATGAAACTGGGAGTAATCAACTTTAAAGAATCCTTCCTCTAAGGAAATAACTGGGAAAAAGCGGTGACCCCAAAGAACTTCATCTTCGGTGTATGAAGTCCGAGCTTGACAGGTCATCCCTACAAGTAGAAAAAAACAAATAACTTAATAAAGGATAGGCAATTAAAAGCACTGTAAAACCAATATGAGTCAATAATTCCAATTTACATTATCATTACAAATGCTTGCTTCCAGTAGGTGATTTTTAAGACTGAATGACTGAATGTATTAGAAGCTGGACTGTCTGGATTCTTGATAACATATTACATCTATACATATATGTATATGTAAAACATTATATCATATAATATATAATCTAATTTTTAAATGTAGTTATTTTCTACTTTTGAAAGATACACACTGTGTACTTAGTTGCCAGATCCAACTAGTCCTGATCTTAAAAGAGAAGATGATTAGTTTTGGGTACCCAGTTTACACCTTTCTAGAGAAAATTGGCATCTGAGAATACTAGTCTCCATTACCAATGTAAAATTGTGGCCTACAAAATAGAAATGTCAAACATTTTAGAATACATAGAGGTGATCACAATAAAAGAAACAACAAATGCAAAGGTACAGCATTAACCTTATAATTGCCTATGGAAAATGGAAGTAAAAATATGCATATGTATGACTTTTAGAAGCCTAATCTCAATCTGAAAATTACTTCATAAGAAGATAAATACCTTCTACAGGACACAAGCCATGAAACTCAACCAAAAGATGCCTATATATTCATTCCCTAGGATTCTATGTGGTATTTTAGTACAAAAGAGAAAATGGAAATTGCAGTGTTATAGATGTCATTTAGCATATACTCTGCTGATTCGTTAAATGTCCTCTTCTGTTTAAAGGGAACTGAATGTGTTCATTCCTATTATCTGGAACTATTCTATTCTTGATTGTCCATGATACTAGTGACAGGGAAAGCATAGATTAATGATATCCAAAGGTAACGTCCAAATTTTGCGTCAAGAGAATTTACCTTCTCTACTACAAAGCAACTACAAGTGCAAAACAGACTTGTAACACTTGTGGACAGCACTTGACAATTTCTACTACTTCTTCCCTTCTGGAAGGGGCAGAGATGAATCTCAGAGGGTTTACCTTGTCTCTATACTGCTTGCTCCCTTTCTCTGGCTGATATGGGGCTTAAATATTTGATTAGTCACACCCTGTTATAACAATTAGCTTGATTTTGGCATATTGGCAATACAATTGCCTTCGGCTCCATGAAGTCTCTTTCTGTTATTTTAGGTAGGTTTTATAAGACAGAGAGTTATTAAGACAACAATAATACAAAGCCTCAGTTCAAGAAAAGTACTAACATTGAGAGAATTTTCTCTCCTTCCTCATTCCCCCAGAACAATTCCCTCTTACCTTGGAATCCTTCAGCACTTAATTGACTCATAGCTCATCTGACCTACTGTTTTTATATGTCTCCCAAGGTATGACTTGATATTCTCAATGAATCAAAATTTACCTTTCATCCAATGTTCCAAAGTTCTATTGTCCCTTCAAATTGACTAAGAGCTTCTTCTCTACACATTGCAACGAGATTATAGGAAACCACCTAGATACCTAGTTTACTAGACTGATTAATTCAAATGTATCCCTTCCATGGTTACATCAATTTTGTGTGTGTGTGTGTGTGTGTGTGTGTGTGTGTGTGTGTGTGTGTACGCGGAAGTATGTTACAGACAGAAAAGACTTTTATACAGGTATTTACCAGTAGTACAATGGCACCAAGAGGTAGCTAAGATACATGAACACACACACACACACACACACACACACCACAATTCATTCCTAAATAAGAATAATTTAATTTTAAAAAATCACTGATTTGGAAATCAAGGAAACTTGGATTCAATTTTAAACTTTGCTACATGCTAATTAACTGGATGATTTTAGGCAAGTTGCTTGTCCAGCATCTCTAACAAGCTGTGTTCCTGTCTCAACATATTTAAGACTCAGTCTCCTTATCTATAAAATTCAGTGATTTCACTTACTACCCACTTCATGAGGTTGTTATAAGGAAAATGATTTATATACTCAAAAGTATTATACAGATTGTTTCATTATTAACAGTTTACCCAC
Organism: Trichosurus vulpecula; assembly: GCF_011100635.1. NCBI lineage: Eukaryota > Metazoa > Chordata > Mammalia > Diprotodontia > Phalangeridae > Trichosurus > Trichosurus vulpecula. The sequence goes on along the minus strand of NC_050574.1, from coordinate 205,070,554 downwards.
TCTCTGCTGGAAAACTTCCATTGAGGGTAACTGATAACTCTGAATGTAATCCAACTATGTCTCATTGATAAAAAAGTTTTTCCTTAGGTTGAGATGAACCTACTTCTATTATATTCTGCCCCAAATGAATAAAAGTTGACATCGCATCAGGTATATCTTTAGTCCAATTTAAAGAACTGAATAATTTTTAATAAGTTTAATGTTTCTGACTATGAATGCTAGGTGATGAAATTCACTTTGGTTCATGGCATTCAAGAAGAATAAGGAAAATGAAAGGAAAGCAATAGCCATAGAATGTTTTATCTTGCCTTTTCCTGTTATTATAGGGAATACTCTCCACACTTTACCATGTTCCTTCACTCATCTCTTCCAAACTACAATGTCCTGGGCTGTAAATAGCTGTGTTATTAACTCTGAACTTCTTTGAGTACACCATTAAGGTCTCTCCCTCTTATTCCCAATGAAACCAATGGTGGAGGCAGAATTAGTGGGGAAACAGGTACAAACTGGGTGGAAGTTTATGCAGCTTAGTTAGTTTGCTTGGAGGATTCTCTTGGCAGAAGTCTGTGGAACCTGAAGGAGGATATATGAGGGAGTGTATATTTGTGTGTGATGGAGTGAGGATTTTTATCATTCATTCGCAATGTAGTACAACAAGAAAGCATGATGGCGTCTAGCAAAGGAGAATGTTAGATTAGATCATAAGTATAATGACCTAGATCTAGATGCAACCTTAAATGTCATTTAGGATAAAACCTTCATTTAAAGATATTCCTCTATTTTTGCTCCAGGCAATGATGCCTCCAAGGGGTGTATTTGAGAAGAGTTGTCAAGGTTGCAAATGTCTGTGTTCATATTTTGAGAAAAATCAGATAAAATATTTCAAGAAATATGGGTCTGATTAAACAGGAACTGATCTTGAGAGTGGGATCAAACAAGAAAAAAAACTTCTGTCTTGGTATACTTTGCCTGTGTCTTTTAAAAGAGGGTTCTCAACTGAAATCTCTGAGTCTTCACTGTACTTCCACTTGACAACTCCTTTTACTGATATGCATAAAGAATCAAATATAGAGAAGGAAGCAATCATTTCCTAAGGTAATTTGGAGATGCTGGCTTAAGTGCATGAAATATACATTTTTTTTTTCCAAATTCATTACTTCCACTGCTCTCTTGGCCTCTTTGACCTTTGGCTCTCCACCCCTGCAATCATTGAAGCAGATGTTCAATTTGGGACAGAGAATCAGCAAATGCCTCCAACATTCTCTGAGCTTTCATGACCTTTAGCCTTAACCTATTTCAACTGTGCGAATGGGTGATCCATCTGGGAATAAGATCTTTTAGGGTCCATTACACTAATATTCTAATTGTTGATTTATAACATAAACTTCTGCCTAATAATATTCCCCATATACCATGGCTTGCAATATCCAAAATCCTTGCTGTAGTCCTTTTTTGAAATAGGTATCTGAGCAAAAAAACAACACAAAACCAAACCAAACAAAAAAAGAAACCCCAAAACAAAAACAAAAACAAACAAATAAAAAACCCACCTGGCTTTCTTTTGAATGCCATGTCTTCCCAAAGTCCTGTTTTCTTTCTCAAGTTCCTATTCTCCTCTGCCAACAATGGTTCCTCTTAAAAGGCCATGCCCTATTATCAGCAGAATCACCTTCACTCTTCATCTCTTGATCTGCACTCCTTACATCTCTTGGCATTAACTAGAACCTGATTCTCTACACCCTTTAACTTGTTGACTGCTATTTTCTTTATTGTCTCCCTCCCCTCTCACCTCCACCCCCCAACTCACAGTCAGTAGAAGGATGCAGCAAAATTATAGCATACCACTTCCATTTTAAAACCCTTACTTTACTACCTTTATTCTACAAACCCTCTTCCTTACAAGTTTAAGCCACTTGATTTTGTCACCTTGTCCAGAACTATATCATTTTCTTTTCTTCCACCTTCCTTAGTTACTATAGCAGTTGGCTTGAGTCCCTAAATAGGGAACCAAAGCCATTTTTGAAAATAATGTGCAGATACTGACCTCAGTTTTTCTCTCTACTCTCTCTTCCTTGGTGACTTCAGCAGTCATATTGATAATTTTCTAACATGCAACATGGTCCCTTAATGCATTAACCTGTCTAACTCATATGACCTATGTTTCCAACTCCTTCAGTCACTTAGAGAAATAGCTGCACTTTGGACCTCCTCAATACCTGAAACTGCCACACCTTCAAAATTCTGAACCTTGACACTTTCCCTTTCCCTCAAACTCACTGTGCTTGGCCCTCTTCTTCATGCATTATCATCTATGTCTTAAATACTTGAATAAAAGTAATCAGAGAGAAGATACCAAAAAAAAATCATGTAAACTCATCAAAATTAGTTTTTACAATAAGCTAAAGGAATGGCATTATTCCTTTCTTATCTATCTTTGGATATTTTCCCCCAAATATTTTCACGCCTATCTTAGTGTCTTACAGAATTTTACGTATCCTTTTTCTTTGGGCAAACTAATAGAAGATGCTCTCTTCAAGCAAATCATGTTTAATGGAGAGGCTTCTCTAGACACACATTAAAATTCCACATTACTTCATTTCATAATTGATTCTCTACCTTTACTCCACATTCCTTCAAGTATTCTTCTTTTGCCTCTGCAAGAACGCAGAAACTCTGAGTTCTGTGAGAGCAAAGGAGAAGAGATTTTCTGCTTATTTTTTATGATATTAAAAAAATTATTTTAAGCCAGGAAGCTCCTTTTACTACACCTCCTTTGCAACTTTTGGTCTTAGAAGGCATGGAGAGGTTAAGTGTTAAGTGACTTACCAAGGGTTACACAGACAATATTCTTTAGAGGAAACACTGGAACCTAGATCTTCCTAACTCTAAGGTTGCCATTCTTTCTCTTTAAGTTAACTAAATGGGTTTACAGGTCAACTTCTTTGTCTCTTTTCTACATATTTTGTATGGTCCCATATACTTATTTTCTGAGTGTAATTTCTTTCTTTCATTTTACTGTGGGACTTTCTTTTTAATTTAAATAAAAAAAATTTCATCATCTTAGAAATGTTCCCTTTACTTGTGAATATACAACACATAGCTTCATTAGTGTCTAGGAGAGTGTAGGAGTGATGACAGCATTTTCTAAAAGGGAGGATCTATTGGGAGGATAAGAATCTTTGTCACAGACATATATTGAGGAAACCAAAATGTTTCCCAGTCAAGATCTACATGCCATGGAAGACTATTTTCCAAGTAAGGGTCAGCCCACTGGGTAGCTATGTGTAGTGAGGAACACCTGAGTTAAAAATCTGACTTCTGACACTTACTGGCTGACCCTAGACAAGTCACTTAACCTCTTTTATAACCTCAGTTTTCTCATCTGTAAATTGGGGAAAGTAGTAGCACTTGACTTCCAGGGTTATTGTGAGGTTGTGGGAAAACTAAGGCATAGAGCGGTTAAGTGACTTGCCCAGGGTCAGAGAAATCTGATGCCAGATTTTAAACTCGGGTCTTCCTTACTCCAGGAAAAGTGCTCTATCCACTGAGCCACTTAGCTGCCCAAATCTACTCTATAGGGCAGATTATGACCTTGGAGACTGGGCAAGTCAAGCTTATGAGAAATTGGCAGATTCAGTGGAAATGAATTTAATTGAACACACTGAGTTTGAGGTGCCACAGAAACATCCAGCTAGATAAACCCAACAAGTAGCTAAAATACTGGACTTAAAAAAGATAAATATTTGGAAGGAATATGCATAGGCATAATAATTGAAAGCACAGGAGTGGATGAGATCATCATGGGAGAGAGTGTAAAGGGGAAGCAGAAGGTGGCCACATTTATAGACATTTGAATTTAAGACATATCGGCAGACTAACAAAAAAGACAGGTCAGAAACTTAGTGGGAGAACTCAGCTTATAAAGCACCATAGAAGCGAGGGAAAAATGAGTATTAAGAAGAAATGGGTGATCCACAATGTTCAATGGCACAAAGAGGTTAAGGAAGATGAGGCCAAGGAAAGAAAAAAAGCCTCTAGATTTGGTGCTAAGAAAGAGCTTAGGAGACAGGTTTTAGGAAAGTGGTGGTGACAATGGTAATTAGGGTGGGACTTTTTTGCTCTTCTCTTTTGGAATGCTAAGGGAATGAAGTGCCTTTAATGAGTCTTGCCTTTGTTTGTAGGAAGGCTCACACCCTTTTGCTAGTTAGGTCACAAGAGGTGTGAAACCCTTGAGAGGTGTGAAACCCTCCAGAGGTGTGAAGCACTCTGACCCTGAAGAAGTGTACATATACTCTGAGGTTAGCATTTTGTTTGGGGCTCACTCACTGCAAGAGGGTTGCTGTGGAGACCTTGGGTAGCCCTTAAGAAGACTCTACCTGCCCCACCCCACCCCCCGACCCGTCCCTCTTTGAAAACCCAGATGTTGGTATTTCTCTCTCTGGTAACTATGTATGTAATGTCTTGGTCAGACAGCTAGAAACCTATCTGTTGATCTGTCTATATTTTCTCTGTTTATAATTTCTGTCTGTATTTGCTCTGAAGTTCAGGGTGCTTACTTTTTCCCCTGAACTAAGTGAATGATATATGCATGCTTGATTAAAGTGAGACTGTAAATTTCTTAAAGCTTTCCTTAGAAAAGCAGATCAAAGAATCTGTGCTAGCAGCCCTCCTGTGTGCTGGTGATACTGGTCTTACATCCCCATAGCAGCTTCTAGCAGCACTGTTGTTACACAATGTCAGACGGTGAACATTCAAAAGAGCTAGAGATAGAGGGAAAAGGGGCTGTGAGTGCAGTTTGCTTTTTTTTTTATTTTGGCAGTAAAGGAGAAAGATAGGATCATAGTTTGAGGAGATGGCAAGCCAAGGAAATTGTTTTTATTTTTTTTTTCATTTTGAGGACACCAGGGATCTGAGAATGTTTGTAGGCAGCAAGAAAGGAATGATTAAAAAAGGGGTATGATTGATGGAACAGGGTTATGTAGTATACAGGCAGAGATGGACTAATGGTACAAGTTGAGGTTTTAGCTTTAGCAAGGGGAAAATATTTTTCCTTCTAAGACTGAAAAGAAGTAGACAAGGACAGGTGATTGAAGTGAGATATTTAGAAAGGTGTTGGCCAAAGGCAACAATAGTTACAATGTAAAATAGTATGTAAAAATCATATTGTAAACAATCATAGAAGGTTATGAGAAATATTTAACACAGAAGTAAAGAAAAAATCAAATTTTAAAAAAAGCTTAATGAGAAATCCAATAAAGTTATCCCAAAGTCATTTAAGGATGAAATTACAAAGCAGACAACAGAAGAAAAATGGAGGAGGGGGGCAGTAATCTAAATTTATTTATTTATTTTTATTTTGAGGGTAGTCAGAGTTGTGCCTTCATAAGGAGTGTTGAATGAGGAACCTTATCTTCAGTTTACAATCTAAGAGAATTTTCTGGGATACTAAAGGCAAAGATATGCCCAAGGTCATAAAACCACTATACAGCACATTAGAAACTGTGCCCAGGTTTTATTTAATCCAGGTCTATTTGCTAGGTCATACCACCCCTCTGCAAACACTTTTATAAGAAATCCTTTTTGTCCATCAAGAACCATATTTGAATACTTTAACAGACCCAGCTGTGCTTATAGAGAAGACAGAAATGGCACTAAAAACAAAACAAAAAAATGGAAAAGTGGCTCAATTAGACCAAGAATATAGAGCAGAGCTGTGCAGGAGATACCTACCTGCCTACCTCTTGGGTGGACAGTACAAATGAATGAATTGGGATCAGAATAAATCAAGAAGAATATACCAGACTAGGTTGCTTTTAGAAAACTGTAAAGCTCTTTTGATGACTGGTAGTTTCTTCCAGAAACAAAAACCAATCTTTTGGTTACTAACATCCTACTCAAATTGTTCAGCTGCAAGGCCCAAAACACTAGTGTTTCCAAAGAATTAAAAATGAGTTTCAATGAGACAGCAATAGAGAGGCAAATGGTGGAAATGAGCAAGTTGTAATGTAAAACAAACAAGAAATTTTGAAGAAAACTGAAGTAAATGGTATCATCAGGGAAATATATGATTGAAAAAAATTGGTAAGTTCTATGACCAGAGCATGGATATATTAGTTGACAGAAGGCCTGTGTGCTCTAACAATATTGTAGTGATGTCAAGAAAAAACAGTGAAGATCTAAGTAAACTGAGTGGGACTACTGTGACAGATTTATGGAAGGACTTGGAAAGGAAACACACAGGATGTATAGGCATAGACGTGTTGCCATCTTTGGTGTTGCTACCCTTGGAGAGAAAACCAGTATCGATGATATCAAATTGAATATTTGAGTGTTCTTTAAAGGCATTTACTTTTAGGAATTCTTATTTTTAAAGAAATTTGGTATGGATGGAAGACAGGAAATGTTCTCAAAGTTGGAATCAACAGATTTCATCTGAAGAGGATTCCTTGGATAAGTAGTCCTGAATTAAAATTTAAAGGAAGAATGGACATATATTGACCAAGAAAAAGGAAGAATTTTTGCATCAGATAGTAGGTGGATTAAATTCATTTGAATTAACTCCATTCAATAAAGATGTACAGGCATGCATATATAGCTATATATACACACACATAAGTATACACATATAAACAATTCGGAAATCTCTATTTGTACATGAACACATTTCTGGCATTTGCAAGTCTATACATCAAAAGCAATTATTGAATATCCCATCTGAAAAATCAGGTGAGAGAGAAAGGAACCGAGGTACCTGGTAGAGCTTTACAAAAAGGATGAACAGAAAACTATTTTTAGATCGAGAAACAAATGCTGATTTAAATAGTGGTTATTATGAAGATGAAGCCAAATTTGTTGTATTTCCAGACCACTGTGAATTTTCTTTACCAAATATAGCACAGTTATCTTCATTGGTGACACATGGCTATGAATTACGAGTTTCCAAATGTATCAATTATCTTTCTCAGTTAGACAATGATAACATGATTCTATTAAGGCAGGGGTTCTTCACATGTGGTACATGGACCTGGAAGGGTCTGTGGATAGATTTCAGGGGGTCCTTTCACCCTTGTTAAGAAAAAAATGTGTATGTATATATATATATATATATATATATATATATATATATATATATATATATACACATATATACACACATATATGTACTAAGATATACACACACACATGTGTATATATATACACACATACATATATTTTAACTGTAATTTAGCATTTACTTTAATTATTAAAAACAGAACAAAACTTTATTCCAAGGAGTCCATAGGATTCACCAGACTGTCAAAGGGGTTCATGAATCAAAAAATGTTAGGAATTCCCTGTTTTAAGGTAAGAGGCAGATGGGGGAGGTGAGGATTTATTTGCTATAAAGCTTGCCCATCAAAGATGCTGATTCCCTCAGCAGTAGCAAACTTTCTTACCTTTTTATAGTTTTTTTTTTCCACTACCACCCCATCCCAAGAATAACGGGTAATCTCCTTGATTCTGAGACTGTTTAATTTTGGTCTTTGTGTTCACAGTGACTAAAACTGTGCCTTTCTCCTGGTTGGAACTTATTAAATATTGGATTTGGATAGAACACTTTATTTTTAATTATATGTAAATTCTATACCTTCAGTACAATTCTGTTCTAATGCCTTATATTTTACATAGAAGAGACCCATGGCTTTCAAAGGCTATACCAGAGTAAACTCTGACAGGTTCTCACAAGCTGGAAATGGCTCAAGTAAAGCCAAGTAGTAAACTATACCTTTGTTGCCCAAAAGCCAGACTAGCTAAATTCATGGAGCCTCATCAACGGTTTGGCCTCAGGCTGATGACTTGGTAAGAGAGCATATGTTTCTTGTGTTTGTGTCGCACTTAATAAATGCCTGTTTGTTTTATAAATAAAAGAATGAACAAATGACTAAATACACAAATATAGACAAAAAATAAAAGTGATCATTATTGAGTGATCACATTTTAGCCACAGTACCTCCCAAACACGATCTCCTAAAGATCGGTTATATTTATACTGGTTGAGGGAGGACCCACACCAATTAAATTGCAAGAGTGTGTGGGACAAGGACAACAAGGTAGGGTCACTTAGCTTCTGAAAACAAGTTCAGGTGGGGGCAAAAGAGAGAAGTTGGGAGGACAGAAGTAATATTAAGGCTCAACTGTTTCTGCCTGACAGAAAGGTCAAATGCCAAAACTAGCATGGTCATAGGGGCAAGGCCAGTGTAAGTTAAGTTTGTTGACTGCTAGGTTTTACTAACTGGGAAATGGTTAGTTACTAGCCTAATGTTTGGTGGAATAAAAGCGGTTATAGTTGATGGTTATCATATATAAGCAACTGAAGGAAATAACCAACAATCAAAATTTGCAAAAGAATTTAAAAAAAGGGAAAAGAAATGCAAAACCTGTGTGATGCTGGGGTCCTAGAAATTAACGGCCCTTTTTCTTGGTTCTGTTCCCTTTTCTCTAAACATTTTAAAATATGATTTAACATACTGCATAAAACAATTATATGAAATGTAGATCTTGCTAGAATCAATTATGGTATCATGGTAATTATACCGAGCACTCTCCTCAACCTTGTTCTTCACAGCTGCTCATTAGATGTAGATACACAGACACCAAATATTTCCAGCCAGGGCCCATCAACATCAGATTTTTGAGATCTGATTTCACCTAGGGATCTCATTAGTAAATGAGTGTTTGTAATCAATACATCACTAATGAATACAGCAGCTCTGAAAATTAGATAAGGCTAAACTGTTTAGGGCTGCCAAACTGTACTTTGGTAACAAATATTTTAAAATGTTCTTTTAAAGAACAGAACTGAGTTTCTTATGACTTAAAAAAACCCACCAAAAATATTCTCAAAAATATGAATAGTGTTATTTATATAAGGAGGCTGGCTACAAAGTTAGATATAGTTCATGATGAGTTTTCTTTAGGGATACAGATTTCAAAATTACATATACAAGTATGACTCATTTCCTCTAAAAGAACTCATGTTTAAATTCCTAAATATCACCTAAATTCTGAATAAATGCATTTGGATTCTGTTATCCAAGCAACCTTACAAAAACTTGTCCAAATGGACAATACAAAAAATACTACCACAGTTTAGTGAAAACCATTAAAGCATGAGATGTTGCTACCAGAAACAGAACTTTATTTTTATCTCCAAGTTGAGAACTATTTTATTTGGAAAATACCTGTAATTCACTGATCCATGGACTTAAAACATGAACTACTGATTGCACTAAAATATTTTACTATTGCTGTGTTCCAAAGGAAGTATATCGTCCCTCTTTTCTTTTTCTCCACATCTTTACTGCCTCTATCACTGAAGGTTCTAGTTCATCTCTTTCCACTAAACCCATTCTTCATTTTCAATTAAATGAACAAATCAAAAGGATTTAATTTTAAGCAATGCAGCGAACATTGAAATTTCTCCCTTTCAGTTTCAACATACCTTTCAACCTAGTTATTGTATAGTTTCCTCTATAATTAATTATGCATACGTAACCCATCCTCTGAGCATGTCCAGTTTGTCTAAAATGGAGATCCTTATATCCCCCTACCACATGGGTGGGGGCAATCTTCTTGACTGGCTGTCTGTTTCTTTAAAAGTATTGAGATTATGCTGCTTTTTTCTCTCTTTCCACCATCACTTCTTCTCTGTTTCTAGCTTCTGTGCCCAGTACAGACTTTGACACCCTGAAGGGCCTGTGATGTTTGTTTTTGTTGTGTTGTTTGTCCTCACTTTCACTGGCTGGAGGTGATCCTCAAAGGTCCAGGAGTTTGAATTACAGAGACCTTGGAGCCAGGATTGCTGGCAGGACAATCTCGTCACTTACCCTGCTACGGAAGCACAGAGAAGCCAGAGTGCTTGGAGCTTGAGCCCCACGAGGTTTGGACTTGGAACTGAGACTGTGTTTTATGAGAATTAAGCTAAGCCATGAACCTAATTCCTTTACCTTTCCAAGGGTGATAAGGCTGGAGGAGGGGGGATGGTGGGAGGCTCAGGAAGGGGATTATGACTCCCAGATGTGGAGGGAGAGAGTGTGTCTATTTGTGGTTCTCTTTTGAAGTAAATATTACTCTTTGAAGAAGCTGTACTGCTACATTATCGGTGTACTTGGACTGTTTAAAGGACAAGGTAGAGAAGTATCTTAATCCAATTTTTTTGACTACATCATGCCACTCTGTTTAGCTGTTTTCTACCTGTGATTTAAAAAAAAATGTCCAGTTGTTTAGAATGCTATCAGTTTAATTTCAAGTCATTAAGTCTGTCTTTTAAATTGATCTATCTTCTATATTATACTCTATTTTCAATCATTATGACATGTGTGAAGATCTTTTGAACACAACAATTTTATTCACCATTTCTATCCTTGTTCAAATAATAGAATCTTTGGCTTGTTTTACTGATACTGTGAATTTTTAATTGGCTGCTTATGGTCCTGTGGGATCCAAGCTATTAGTCAGGCAGTTCATCTTTCTACATGATTTGGACAGCATCTTTTCAAAAGAAAGACTTCCTCTATTACATGTCACCTCAATCTTCTTATTGTTCTGAGACAATATATTGAACGAGATGTGTAGAGCTTTCCTCCCTAAATAATGAGAAATCTCACTGACTCTTGAGGCATAACAAATGTAATATCTAATTGCTACTCTAGATTTGTCCTTTACCACTTTTCACTTAGCTGAACTAAAATACATATATTCTCTAAAGAAGAACCATAATTTGCCTTTGATCCTCTTCCCCAACTAAAACAAAACAAAAAAAACCATAAAAAGTGCATATGCAATATTTAAATAACATTAAAACTTACTGGCAACATTCCCTCCAGAATGCTGGTAGCAACCCAATGGGGATTGAATACATTACTCCTAGAAGTAGTGATATTTTAATTATTTGGTAGAGATTTTTATCAAACTTTGGAACATTCTGGTTTAGTCAGTGATTTTAATAGTCAAAAATCTGGGGATACATTCAAGCCAAATGTATATGCACTATTATTTACATACAATTGATCTTCCAATGTATATTTGGATACAAGTTTTCTGTTCCTCATCAAGCACATAGAAAAAGCATTTCATTTTTTGTATGTAAAAAAGGCATAAAACAACTCAATATACATATTTACATTTGAATTATATAATTTTTTAACTTAAGAAAGAAATTTTAGCTGAAAAGGCTTTTGTGTTAGAATTATTAGTGGTGCTGTCACCAGATATGCATCTTGCAAACTGTTAGACCTGGAACTCAAAAGACTTCAATGAACAATGGCCAGAAGAAGAAAAATAGTGAGGCGGGTGCAGATGGAAGGAGAGATTATTTGACTGAAACTTATTTAAAGTGTCTTCCTTTACCTCATTTCCAATTCTGACCTCATTCCTCAGAGTCAACTAAAAGCAAATGAAGCTTTTTTCACCATGTTCTGTTTTAAGTAATTCAACACAGCCAGTTTGCCTAAAACTTAGGTGGCAATCAATAATCAATAAACATTTATTAAGCATTTATTATGTTCCAGGCACGGTGCTAAGCACTGAGAATACAAAAAGAGACAAAAAATATTCTCTGCCCTCAAGGAGCTTATGATCTAATGGGGAAGAAAGCAAACAAGCAAATATACACAAAATAAATTATACACACACAGAAACACATACACACATACACACACACACACACACACACACACCTATATGCGATAAATGTGAAATAATTAACAAAGGAAAGGCGCCAAAGTTCAGAGAGGTTTGGGAAGGCCTCCAGGAAAAGATGGGATTCTAAGAAAGCCAAGGAGCTCAGTAGGTGAAGTGGAGGAGGTAGCACTCCAAGTATAGGGGACAGCCAGAGAAAAGTACTGGACTTGAGAGGTTGAGGGTCTTACTTGTTGAACAGCCAGAGACCCACTGTCACTAAATCAAAGAATCCACATAAGGAAGTAAGGTGTAAGAAGACTGGAAACTCAAAAGGGGGCTAGGTTGTAAGGCATTTTAAATGCCAATGTATTTGATCCTGGAGGCAATAGGAAACCACTGGAGTTTACTGAGGTGGGGCTGGGAGATGGCATGATTGGACTGGCATCTTAAGAAAATCGTTTTGGCAGCTGAATGGAGAACGAATTAGAATACGGAGAGACTTGAGGCAGGCACACCCACCAGCAGGCTATGACAATGATCTAGGTGTGATATGATGATGTCCTGTACCAGAGTGGCTGCATTGTCAGAGGAGAGAAGGAGAAATATTTGAGAGGTTTGCCAATGTGAAATTGAAAGGCCTTAGCAACAATTTGGCTTTGGGGAGCGAGGGATAGTAAAGAGTCCAGGATGACTCTTAGATCGTGCGCCTGAGGGATTGAGAGGAGGTGCTGCCTTCTAAAATAGAGAAGGTATGAGGAAAAGTTTAGCAGGTAAGATAATGAGTTCTGTTTTGGATACATTGAGTTTCAAATATCTACTGTACATCTAATTTAAGTTATCTGAATGACAGTTGGAGATGGGAGATTAGAGATCAGCAGACAGGTTAGCACAGATTAATTAGATTTGGGAATATTTAGCTTAGAGATGATAATTAAATCTATGGGAGCAGATGAGATTACCAAGTAAAATAGTATAAAGGGAGAAAAGAAGAGGGCCCAGGGACACCAATGGTTAGAGGGTATGATCTGGAAGACAATCCAGAAAAAGAGATAGAGCAGGACCAGTCAGATAGGTAGGATGAGAACCAGAAGAGAAACATATCTCAAAAACCTAGAGAATTATGTATCAAGGAGAAGAGAAGAATCAACAATGTCAGAGGCTGCAGAGAGGTCAAAGAGAATGAAGACTGAGAAAAAGCCATTGGATTTGGCAACTAAGAAATCATGATAGCACTACGCACTATATATCCAATTGCACTATAAGAAGATGCACATTCTGTAGCTAATCTTTCCACCTGTCTTTCCCTGGCATAAGATTCACTTGTATTTTTCTAACCATTAAACTTTTCCTAAATTTTATCTCTCCTTGATGATACAGGTAGTTCAAATGATTATATAATGTGCTGTATGTTGTTTTTTTACCATGGTGCAGCATATGGATTCACATTTTAAGCACCAACTTCCAGCAGCACTTAGCATAGTGACCAGGGCTTAGCAAAGTGCCTGCTGAAGTGCTTAACAAAGTAGATGCTTAATCAATGTTTATTTATTGATTGACTTTCTAAGTAACATTCTTGCAATCTTGTTTTAAAATGAGAAAAAAAACTATACAAACAGCTATATATTTTGTTAAACTTTAAGGATTTATTATTTTTGTTGATCTCCATATGGCTCCATACATCTATGCATACTACCATCCCTCTCTCAATGAGAAGATGGTCTTTGAGGATTGTTGTGGCTGGAAAATGGATTGTCTTGTGACTAACCTAACAATGAATTTCTCCAAGCTTAGCTGGCCTCATCCTTGGAATGAAGCTATAGGGTTAATCTATGGACCTCTATCTGAAGCTTCCTAGCTTGGCAGAGTATAACAATGCCTTGCAATATGCTGGAATAGAACTCAAGGTTACCTCCATACCATGACAAAAGAAGTAGGGCTTTAGTGGAGGACATAAATATATAAATATTATTGTCCATTTCCTCCAGAATGTGAGGGAATATTTGATATAGTGGATAGAACGCTGTACTTGGAGTCAGGTAGGTAAGTTTGAATCCTTTCTCTGACATTTTAATAGCTATGTGACCTTGGTCAAGTCATTAATCTTTTGGAGATTCTAGTACTAATAATCATAATTATGATGTCAACACCACCACTAACATTTATATAGTGCTTACTATGTGCCAGGTACTATGTTAAGCTCTTTAGATTTTTTATCTCATTTACTCCTCATAACAACCTGGGAAGGATGGAACTAGTACCAACTTTATTTTTTTACAAGTGAAGAAACTGAGGCAAATAGATATTAAGTGACTTACTCAGGGTCACAGAGCTACTAAGTGTCTGAGGGCACATTTGAACTCAGTTCTTCTTGACTCAAGGGACAGCACTTTATCTACTGTGCCACCTAGTTACCTACAATGACCTCACAACTTACTAACAGAACAAAAAAGGCTGTAGTTTTTTCTTTTTTTTTAGTAATTATGATGAATGAATTCATCAATTAGCCAGACTACTGGCCATGAAATTAAACAAAACACAAAACACAAAATAAAACACATATATCTGCAGTGATGATAGAGTGGTAGGAGAGAAGGCAGAAACCATGTGTTGTCTCTCCCAGTAGAAGTAAACTTCTTGAAAGAAGAGACGGTCATACATTTCTATTTGTATCCCTAGCACTTAACACAATGCTTTACTCATGTTGTTCAGTGAATCAGTCATGATATTGGAATGGTTTGCCATTTCCTTCTTGGGTCATTTCAGTGGATCCTTTCTGTCAGGTAATCAGAGATTAAGTGACTTGCCTAAGGTCACAAAGCTAAGAAATGTCTGAGGCTGGATTTGAACTCAGATCTTCCTGACTTCAAGACTCAGTGTGACATCTACTGTGCCACCTAGAGGCCGAGGGAACTCTGTAAGACTTATCTACTAAGTTATTAGTGAATTGTGATCTGCATTTGTTGAGAAGTTTCCACACCAACCACATGAAAGATCAGTGAAGTGTGAAACATGAAATATAAGAATTGTGGCTTCTAAAAATTATTGAAGTTTTCATTTCACCAAAAGTTGTAAAGAAATTTAATTTAAACAAACCATCATTTCAATATCTCTGATCATTGTGCCTTTATTTATTCTGGTCTTCTATCAGTCTCAGAACAACATCATGATACTCCACCACACCCCCAGAGAATATTTCCTTAAGATAGCAATTGGCTTTTTTTTCTTTCCTAAGGCTTGATTTGTAGATACTAAAACATCACCACAGTTACAGTGATAATACAATTCAATAAGTTTTGAGGACTAGATTTATTCCATCAAGCTTACATCAGGACAGATTTTTTTCACATGGTGAAAATGTAATAATGAACTCCTAGATTGTAAAACCTCTTTCAGCATAAGCTGGAATTTAATTAGATCTGAGGACATTATCCCCAGTCATTGAAAAGAAAACCTTTCAAAAACCTTGCCACAAGCAAACCATAAATGCTACCTTTTCCCAAGTATTACAAAATAAATTAAAATAAACACTTTAGATTAATCTGTATTTCATAAAGATTTCTAAAATTTCAATTTTGCAGTGTCATCATAAGCGACTTCCTATTAGATGAGGTGGGGTAGGGAGTGGAAGAGGGAGAAAAATAAGGGGAGAATGAAAATGCTTTAGGTTTTTGCTTGCTTGTGTTTCATCTTTGATCCTGAGCATGAGTCAGGAACAATGTCCCTGCTCTCATGGCAACTGCTACTGAAAGTAATAATGAAATATGAGAACTGAATATTCAGGTAGGGAAAAGACTGATGGAGCAATTGCTTAAAATATACATCATGCCATCTTGTGGTGCCTTAATCTTGGGCATAGTCAAACACACTTTTGATTTGACTTTTAAAGTAAAGCTATAATTTTCTCCTTGTAAAAGTCCTGCTCATGTGTTCAGCCAAACTTCATTTATCCTTTCCTGGGCAATCATTTGGATCCTACAAACTTCTTATAAGCCTGGGAAGAAGAGAAAAATTGAATAGTAATCACATATCTTATGTCATTTATTCTTCCTACCATATCTGCCAAAAGGCTTCCTACTCCATTTCAGAATAACAACGTAATCTTTTGATTTTCAATAAAATTGGTTCTAATCACCTAATTAGAGTTTTATTTTTATTCTATTGATTTTTTGAGAAAGAAACCTCACTCAAAATGAGAGCCTGAAAAGACCTTACCCTGGAAAGGTTAGGGTCTCCGAATGCATCCCGGGCCATCTCCCGTTGTCCTGGTAAATATCAGACCCAGATGGCTGTGGAGGAGGAAGTGAGGCTGGTGACCTTGCACAGCCCTCCCTCACTCAAATCAAGGTCAATTGCAAGTCACGTCATCATTTTCCTGATGTCATGGTCCTCTTCAAGAACGAAGGACAAACACAACAACCAACAAGTGATTTTTTAAAATGGTCCTTAAACCATCTAGATGAGGAACAAAAGCCCTCTTATTCACTCTTTTCAGCATTATTTAAATAAACTTATAAATAACTTTTGAATATGTTTTCAGGCTAGAATTATATATTGGTTATAAAATAGGGTTCTTTTTTAGAAGCACCATAACTTCCACTTTTGTGGCTGCAGCATCAGTCACAAAAAATACTAAATATTTTAGTGCTAAATAAGAAGAGAACCAAAATCTGAAAAATTGATAAAATGCTTATGAGCTCTCCCCTCAAAATTCTATGCTTATGCCTCATCATAGAGGAGACCCTGAGGTTTCTACAAACTATAGTGTGCCAAGTTTTAAGTTAAGTTTAAAACTGCACTAAGACTTTTGTGACACCCTGAATAACAGTGGAACTCAAGAGCTGGCAGGTCTTAACAAACTGGAAAAACTCTCAGTGAACATCTGGTAATAAACTGTACATCTGTGGACTAGACTGGCTACAGAGAAGTTCAGGACAAGGATGGCCACAAGATAATGAAGATTTTGGCTAAAGTAACTTTTTAAGACCATTTGCAAAGTTTTCAATAAGTTGTGATTTTGCATAACCAAAAAATCACAGATACTTTAAACACTGTACTGAGTGTAGGTGTGCCCATACACCCAAATACATTTGGTTTTAATGCCCCAACTGTTAATATGTATGTGTGCATAAATACTGGAGTATGTGTATGTATATGCATACACATTTCTATATATGTCAATCTACTTATTGCAAATAAATATGTATTTGACTTAAACAATAAGCTTTATTTATACCTCTGTGTGTGTGTGTGTGTATAATTCAAGTTTGATTTTGTTTATACACATATATCTTATGGAAGTACTAAAGAGATATACATGTGTGTAAACCCACATAATTACACATTTTTTCTTAGGTTTCTTTCTCTCTCCCTTTTCCCCCATACCTCTGTGTGTGTATCTATGCATGTGTGTGCAAAATCAAACTTACAAAGCAATGGACAATTTAACATGAGATCAATACCATAAAATGTGAACACACAGACTTAACATTTGCAAATATCTCTTCATCTGCAGCAGCAGATAAATGGAAGAGTTTATATTGACAAAAGGTTTATTTTCAAGAAGCAAATGATTGGTTCTCTTTAGCACCGTCACATGTCACAGGGAACTGTAATTGAGAGGTTCTAGTTAAAATTTAGAGGTCTTTGCTGTCTACATCTTGACACATTAATGCTACATTATTATGAGGCCCCCCAAGAAGGAATATAATTTTTTGGGGTGGGGGGAGGCCTTGGGCCTGCTTTTTCTTCTTTTTTTTTTTTTTTTTGCAGGGGGGAAGGCAGGGCAACTGGGGTTAAGTGACTTGCCCAAGGTCACAAAGCTAGTAAGTGTGTCAGGTGTCTGAGGGTGGATTTGAACTCAGGTCCTCCTGACTCCAGGGCTGGTGCTCTATTCACTGTACCACCTAGCTGTCCCCCAGGAATATAATTTTATATAGAAAAAAATAATTTGTTAATATTTTGTTATGAAAACATGTCAAAGCCAAATAAATTTAAAGATGATCTTTTGTTTCCTAAGGGTATTCTACTGAAATGTTCCAAATTTGAAATTTTACTGCCCAAAAGAAAATATGTTTTCTATATTTTGATATTAGATTTATGCCATTTTCTAGTTCTAAAAAAATGGCACATTGGGTTAGAAATGGCTTAAGACAAATATATCCATAGGTAAAATATAAGTTCCTTGACAGCTGAGGTTGTTTCATTTTTGGGTTTTCACCCTCAGTACCTTTGGTAGGTATTGGATTAATGTTTATTAAATCTAATTGAATATTTTTTGGGGGATCTTAAATACCTTCACCCATATGCTCTCACCATTTAACATGTAGACAGTAAAGACAAAGCTGTTTAAGCTGTCATTAATGTTTGATAGTAAAGATTAAAGGACAACAATATAAGTTTCCAATCATTTCAACTCATCTTGAAAAAGTAATAAAGCTGTTATGTCACTCAATGTCACTCAATTTTAAAAGATGCTATTTGTGATATGTATGTATGTATGTGTATATATACATATGTGTATATATATATATGAATGTATGTGTGTATATGCGCAAGAATATGACATTTTATTAGAGTGATTTGTCTTAAGATTTTTCATTTGGAAAATACTGCACTGTGAGAAATTTCCCGAACATCTAAAAATGGACTACAAACTATCTTACAGTATGTTAATTACCTTCTGGCTATAAATTATTTATTCCTTCAGTATATTAACTGAAAGAGTAATAGAGAATCCTTTTATATACTGTCCTACACCCATACTCAATAGAGCATGATAAAAGAGATAATAATGAGCACTGGTAACTCACAGGAGGTTCTAACAGAAGAAAATATGTATCTGAAATTTCAGATCTCTCTTCAAATGCAAAGCAATCATTTTTTGCCACCCAATCATATTCAAGTGTACACATAAGACTTTACTTACTTGCATGCCCACGTTTACATTTACATAGAGCTTTCTATTTTACAAAGTATTTTCCCCACAAAAATCTTGAATACTAAGTGATTCAAGTACTATTATTTTTGTTTTACAGATAGGAAACTGAGGCAGAGGTTGTTATATGATATGGGGCAGCTAAACAGTGGCACGTCAAATAGAGCACTAGGCCTGAAGTCAGGAAGATCTTGAGTACAAATCTGGCCTCAGATACCTTCTAGCTGTGTGGCCCTGGGCAAGTCACTTAACTTGTTTTTCTCAATTTCTTCTACTGTAAAATGAGGATAATGACAGCAACTACCTGCTAGGGTTGCTATAAGGACCAAGTGAGACAACTGAAAAACGCTTAGCACCGTGCCTGGTACATAGTGTTATATAAACGTTTTATTGTTGTTCCGTCATTTTTAATTCTTTGTGATCCTGTTTGGTGTTGTATTGACAAAGATACTAGAGTGGTTTGCCATTCCTTTTCCAGCTCGTTTTACATATGAGGAAACAAGAGTGAAGTGACTTGCCCAGGGTGACACTGCTCTTCAGTGTCTGAGGCTGGATTTAAACTCAGGAAGACAAGTCTCCCTGACTCCACATCTAGTACTCTGCCCACTGCACTACCTAGCTGCTCTGCATAAATGTTAGCTCTTTTATTGTTGCTGTTGATGTGTATCATCATCATCGTCCATCATTACATCACATCACATTGCTAGGAAGCAAAAGAGTTAGAATTTAACCCTGGGTTTCCTAACTCTAAATATGTCACCCATTTTTTCAATTTTCTCTCTTGGGGACTAAGTAGGTGATGTTCATTCTCATTACCTTAGAGCACGGAAGTCTTACTGTTCAATGACCTGGTTTTATAGCCATTTACCACTGCAAGCACTATAACTTGGGTTGGTATCTTTAAAGGGCATCCATATTCATTTTACTTGAAGGTACAAATTCTCCATCAGCTAATACTGCCCACGTTGAGATAAAGATCGGATGAGAAGAGGTTCACTGGATCAGCAGAGGGTGAGAACTCAACACACAGACTGAAACAGATCATGCCACGCCTGTCAGCAGTTCGTTTAACCACTAGTGGGGAAGGTCACTAAACAAATATTTAAGGGTTATAGGCAATGATGAAATGGATATTTGAAACATGTCAAACTGCATCATTCTCCCTGCTTTAAAGACAAAAACTCCATCAGCTGAAGGAGTGAACACAGAGATGCCCTAGAAACATCAGAGCCTTTAGCACCCAAAATTCCAGTTCAAAATGAGTCTCAGTTCAGAGAGTGAAAGAATATAAACAAACAGCAGGGGAAATGATAAAGGGCTCTTAAATAGAGCACTAATATCCCAGAGAAGGAACAATTTATTTATTGTTCAATTATGTTCCATGATTACCTAGTTAGCATAACTTTGGTGAGCTCCGACAATCCATTTTAGAGAGCTCTATGACAATATAATTTACTGTTAACCTTTTATAATAATATCATCTACTTGGTGAAGTTTATCTGGACAAAGTCACTGGAGCTGATTGTCTAAAGGGAAAAAAAACTATTCTCAAAAAAATCAAACTGATCAGACATCCTAATATTTGTGAACTAATTAAAAGAAACTTTATCTGGCAAGGAAAGAAATAATTCATGAGGGTATGCACCCTGTTTTCCAATTCAGAGTTCATTAAGTTTTCATTATTTCTGAAAACCACTTTTCATCCCATCCTATTTTTTTTGACAATTTAAAACTTGCCTGCAATGTTATATTCCCTGTTTATGTTTAAATGGACTTTCACATTGTTTCAAATCAAAGACAAGAGCAAGGTTTACTTTTTTTATTTTTTAAATCTCCTTTTGGCAGTCATTCAAATTCTAAGTGTATGTGTGTGTGTGTGTGTGTGTATATGTATGTGTGTAAGTATGTATGTATGTATGTACACATTAGCAGTCTCGGAAGAGAGCTTGAATAAATAATTGCAACCCAACATTGTCTTCTACTTCATCTTTTTATGGTAAAAATGTCCTGGATTCCCTCACCCACCTAGATCCCCTCATTTTGCAGTTCCGTTATTTTTAGGTCATATATCACAAATAAAATTTTTTATCATTCTATGATACTAGTTCTGAATAGTCTTTCAGTTTTGGTGTGAAAACACCACAGTATATTAAAAAATACAAATATATTGTGTCATCATACATAATGATCCTGAAGGTCCCTTCCTAATTTAAATTTCCATTATTCTAAGTATTTTTAGAGGAGGAATGAAAAATACCTAAAATAAGACAAATGTGGATATATTTAAATAAGTTTTAAAAAGGAAATAAATTTTTCTTATGTAATAACCAACCACTGAAAGGTTGAACTAGCAAAAATCATTCAAAAAGTTCTCAGCTTGTTTTTTTTAGGAATTATTCTAATCTAGTTTGTCTACAACCAAAAGATAAATAAGAAAAGAACCAAAAATATCAAACATCTGATGACAGACTGTTTCTAGGAGATACAAATGGTGACTATCTATAACTGCTTTTTTCCAGAAGAGAAATAATATAGATCATCTGAAAAATTATGCTAAAATACAGCTCAAGTCATGATGCAGCCTGGATTTCCTCCTGGGGCTTTCAAAGTGACAAAAGATCTGTCTACAATCATCTTGTTAATGTAGTAAAACAGAGTCCAGAAGCAAAATTCCTAACTGGCCTGGTGACCTCAAGAGGGAATTTTATCTTTTATCCTTTTGAAGATAATTTTTATACTTCTAAATGTAATTTTTACATAGTATAATTTATATTAACGCAGAACACCAACACAAATCTATATATTCCTCTAAAGGGGTGTCTGTACAGCAAAATCTTATGAGTAAGGAGGAATGGGAAAGGAAGACAAGAAAAACGTCTACTTTGATCAGTGGAATCTAGTGTATTCGACTGTGTAAACCTTACAAAAGAAAATTAATTGACCAAAAAAAAATAAAAGAGAAAAGATAAAGAGTATGGCCATAAAAAACAGCAATGCATCTCAGTGAAATTTTAATTTTTAATCAGATAGATGCAATTTCCCTCCCCCACCCCAACTCCTTCTTGCATGTTGTATGAGTTTTATTTACTTGTATTATTATTACTTTTTTTTTGGTATGACTGATTTTTATTTCTTTCAGAGAAGCTCTGGGCTGGATAACTTCCCATGGAGCTAGAGATGTGCACTAGCCCTTCCTTGAGCGGACAGAGTAAACTTCTCCGACTGGAGTCTAGAGACTGGGGTTGCATTGAGGATGCCTGGCGAAAAGCTCGAGGGTGAACAACATAGTTGTCGAAGTTACTTCTCTCTGTGGTCTAAAAGACTGAAATTTGTATTCACCCTTTTGAGCCCTTATCTCTTTTTGAATGCCTTTTCACCCCTGAACTTCCAGAAAAGAGAGATGAGACAGAGCATTTCTCTGCTGACCCCCTGCCCACAGAAGAAACCACAACTTGTAACAGAAAGATAGGCAGAGACATGTTTGACACTAGAATTTTGGCAGTTCCTTCTTTGGTAATTCTGAGTTCTTGCAGTGGGCACAAGGTGCCCATGGGTTCAAAGTATCACAGTCGGCTAATAACATGGAAGCAGAGTGTTACCAAATGTAGCTTGAGGTGCTTCCTCTTTGATCTTTATGTTTGAGCTGAGATTTAAGGTGGCACGGTGGACAGAGCACTGGTGCTAGAGTCAAGAGGACTTGAGTTCAAATCCAGCTTCAGGCATTTACTAGATATGTGTCCCTGGGCAAGTCACTTAACACTTTTTACTTCAGTTCTTCATCTGTAAAATGATCTGGAGAAGGAAAGGGCAAACCACTCCAATACCTTTTGCCAAGAAACTCCCAAATGAAGTGACGGAGAGTCAGACCTGACTGCATAACAACAACAGAAATCAAAGGATTCTGTTATAGATAAATAGATAACTTAGTGTTAGATGCTCCCAAGATTCTCTCTGGCTTAATATGTGAACAAATTCAATTCAGAACAAAAAGTAAACTAAGGAGGCAAGATCAGCATTTTTCACTCATTTACAGCCCTGTCAGTTGTAACTTTCATGATTTATTTTGCCCAATCTAAATTCTGTTTCTCTAGAACAGTAAATCCTTTTCACTTCAACAACCTACTAGCTAGAATCTTACTTCCGTCTAAGAATGTTGTATCCTTTATAAAAGTATATTAATTTATAGAACAATGAAGTTAAGCATTTCATGTCAGGTGATCATTTATTTTGCTAAAAACCTATTCCTGTTTTTAACCATGAGTTAGATATCACCAGAAAAATAAAAATGCATAGTTCCTTACAATAAATGCAAAGTTTTATAACAACATCACAACTACAAAATATTTAACCATTTTAAGGGTTCTTCATTCATTCATTGAACAAGACCTTAAGTGTTTAACATATACATGGAAGCCAAGGGAAGGCGAGTATCTAGAATGTGGTGGTCAAAAGCCTCAGAAAGGTCAAAGAGTATGATGGCTGAGAAAAGCCTTTTAGACTTCTGTTAATGACCATCAAAAGAACAGTTTCACCCTTTGACCCAACAATAGTGCTTCTAGGGCTGTATCCGAAAGAGATCATGAAAATGGGAAAAGGTCTCACATGTTCAAAAATATTTATAGCAGCTCTTTTTGTGGTGGCCAAGAATTGGAAATCGAGGGGATGCCCATTAATTGGGGAATGGCTGAGCAAGTTGTGGTATATGAACGTAATGAAACACTATTGTGCTATAAGAAATGATGAACAGGCAGACTTCGGGAAAACCTGGAAAGACTTATATGAATTGAAGCTGAGTGAAGTGAGCAGAACCAGGAGAACATTGTACACAATAACAGCCACAGTGTGCAATGACTGATTTTGATAGACTTAGTCATTCTCAGCAATTCAAAACCTAAATTTTTGCCAAAGAACTCATGATGGAAAATGCCATCCACATCCAGAGAAAGAACTATGGAGTCTGAATGCAGAGTGAAGCAGATTCTTTTCTCTTTTGTTTTGTTTTCTTTTGTTTCCTTTCTCATGGTTTCTCCCATTCGTTATAATTCTTCTATGCAACATGACTGATGTGAAAATGTGTTTAATAGGAATGTATGTGTAGAGCACATATCAAATTGCATGCCCTCTTGGGGAGAGAAGAAGGGGGAGAAAATTTAAAACTTATGGAAATGAATGTTGAAAACTGAAAATAAATTAAATATTTAAAAAAAAAGAACAGTTTCAGCTTAGTATCCACAGCCAAGACCGAAAGAGATTAAGAAATGTGCGGGAGATGAGAAAATAGAGGCAAAGAGAACAAATTACTTTTTCTTGGAGTTTGGTTGTGAAACAGACAATACATGTAGGATAACAACCTAAGAAGATGTCAAGGTTTCATGCTTTTATTTTATTTTGTTTCTGAGGATCAGGACAACCTGGAGATGATATCTGTTAAGTAGTAGAGAAAAAAAAAATGAAGAGATAAGTAAAAGGGAATAGGGAAGTGGGAGGATAATGATTAAGGTGATGAGTTCTTAGAGGAGAGAGGAGTTAGGTAGAAGATGGAATTAAGGAGACAAACAGAGGGGCAGATGGCTGGATGGGAACTTTTGGAGAGAGATAAGGTTAGTTATCCCCATGTGGATTTTGATGTGCTAGAAGGATATCTAGGTGGCTATTAGAAGATTATAATATCATAATCTATAGCTAGGAAGAACCTCAGAAGCTATTTGGTACAATAAGTCCCTCCTCATTTTAGGGATGAAGAAACTGAGGCCCAGTTAGTTTAGGTGACACAAGTATGAGAGGTGGGGTTTGAAACCTACTTTCTTTCTCTGGCATCAGTCATGCAGAGGCATGGAATTGGAGCTCTGGAAAGAGATCACATTTAGTGAGTGAGAAAGAGAAAAAGACATAGCAGAGATGCTCAATTCAAAGTGGAAAAAAAAAAGACTGAGGTGATTGTAGTGTCGTGAAAGTCAAAAAGAAGGAGCTGGCATAATTTAATGATGACTGTGAAACATTAAGAATTAAATGAACGTTTTACTCTATGTAAGAAGATAGAAAAATATGCCAAATTAAAATGTTTAGAATGTAAATAAAATCCCAATGCTTAAAGGTGGAAGCATTTGAATATGTAAAAAGACTGGAGCTTTCGCTCCTGAGGGGAAAGGGAAATAAACATGCATTTATATAGTGCCTACTATGTGCCAGCATTGTGCTGAGTGCTTTTTAGAAATACTGTCTCCTCTGATCCTCACAGATGCCTGCAAGGGAGATGCTATTATCCCAATTTTACCGTGGAAAGAACTGAGGCAAGTTAAATAAATGACTTGCTTAGGGTCACACTGCTAATAAATGTCTGAGATCAGATTTGAGCTGAGGTCTTCCTCACTTCAGGTTCAGCTGCCTCTGGCACCATCTGTTGGCTCTAGATACCTAAGGTTATACTATAGGTTAGGCTGAAATATTGCTTCCAAAACCCTACGTAAACCCATGAGTGAGATATTTATAATATGGTCAAAATCACTGCAGAATCCATTAATCAACCAATCAAGTGATCATTATACTGGAGGACATTAATAAAACCATTATTAAGAATAATCACTCAGTCTGATTTCTCAAAATCAATTTGTTTTTTCATTATTTAAAAATGTATTGAATTATACAACCTCAATCCAGCCATTCACCAAGTCGCTAGTTTCTGCAAAGCGCTGATAGGTGAAAAATGGAAATATAGGTCCTCTGCCATGAAGTTTACAAATTATTTGGGCAGACAATACAACATGGTTTGTGTAACAAGACACACACATTAAAAAACCCTAGCTACCCATTCTACATGATGACAGTCAACAGATTTTAGAGCTAGAAGGGATTTTAAGGGCTCATCTAGCCCGACTTCCTCATTTTAGCACATGAGGAATCTGAGGCCCAAACAACTTAACCGATGTGACCAGGGTCAAATGGTTGGTCTGGTAGAGTCAGCACTAGGATCTCAGGCCTCTTGATTCATAAACAAATTCTCTTTCTAGTTTATATTAATAGGATTCCTTAGCTTTCATGAGAGAGATAGGAATTAAGTCGAATTTTTAAAAACCTGGAAGATAGGAACTGAGTAAGGAAAAATGTGGAGAGGGTATTGCAGGCAAAAGTGGTTGACTGGATCAAAGGTCTAAAGTTAAGAAGGAAAATAACATATAGAATGGTAGGAACAAATATGGTTTCCAGCAGAGATGAACATGCTATTCAGGCTATTGGTCCAGAAAGATAGGTTAGA
This sequence comes from Trichosurus vulpecula, assembly GCF_011100635.1. NCBI lineage: Eukaryota > Metazoa > Chordata > Mammalia > Diprotodontia > Phalangeridae > Trichosurus > Trichosurus vulpecula. The sequence goes on along the minus strand of NC_050574.1, from coordinate 205,044,707 downwards.
TTCATGATGAAGTTCTTCAATATCAGGCTGAGGAATTTGGACTTTATTCTACAGCTACCACCACTATAATACCTACTACTACTACTACTACTACTACTACTACTACTACTACTACTACTACTACTACTACTACTACTTATCACTTTGAAGGATTTTGAATAGGGGAGTGATGTGATATAAATATTTTAGAAAGATAAATGTTTCAGTAGCATGCAGGCTGCACTGGAAAAGCAAAACAAGTAAAGAGACTTTTGGAATAATCCAGGTTTTGTAATAATAAGTCTTTTTATTATGGTCATTGCAATTAGAAGAGAAAATAAAGGATGGTAATTGAAATTAGAAGAGAAAATAAAGGTTACAGATGAATGATATTGACCAAATTTGGTGACTGATTTGGAACAGTGAATGCATGAAATAAAGTTTGAGAGGACTCCTTTTGACTGAAAGAATATAGTTGAGAGGGCTAGTAGGTTTTGGAGGTAAAGACATATGAAGGGCTCTTTATCCTGGCATTTAAGGAGCCCTTAATAATTTGCTCAAAAATAACTTGGCAGGCTTGTTTCACATTACTATCCTTCAGAGACCCTACACTATTTATAACTTTTAATTTTTTTTTTACAAATTTAAATTGGGCACCTATTATGTATCAGGCTCTATGTTAAGTACTAGGTATACAAAATAAAAGTGAAAACCATTCCTTCTCTCAAAGAGTTTATTAAATTCTACCGGAGGAAAAGGACATGTACACAATTAAATCACTGCTGGATGTCCTTGGTACTACAGAAATAATACTGGCTTTGGAGTAAGCACTTGTTGAGGGCAAGTCACCTAATTTATCTGGCCCACAACATCTTTATCTGTAAAATTAAGTGCTTAGACTAGATAGTTGCTATGGTCCCTTCTAGCTCTAAGCCTTTGATCTTCAGCTCACATTACATTCTTTATCTAAGCATTTTCACATACTGACCCCTTAGCTGTAACCCTCTCACTCTCTGTTGAAATGCAGCTCTGTCTTCAAAGATCAGCTCAAATTCTCCCTACCTAAAGCTGAAAATATTTTCTCTTTTCAAATATTCTGAGAAGAATTTAGATTTCTTCCTTGTCACACTCTATTTTTCATACTACATATATACGGTGTCCTGAAAATCTTAGCACTATCTACTTTTGAGACAACCTACATGTAGTATGAAAAATAGAGTTTGACAATGGAGAAATCCAAAGTTTTAAGCTATTAAACCCTAAAACTACATTGAGACTTTGGAGACACTGGGTATTTGTTTGTATATGCAATGTCTCATCTATTTAATTATAAGATACTTGAAGGTAAGGATGGTGTCAGTTCTCAATTTTGTGTTCACAACCCCTAATCCACTACTGAGTGTGTCTGTGGAGTAAGTGCTTAATAAATGTTCACTGAACTGGACTGAATCCTAACAATCAGTGGACTAATAACTAAAACATTCTACCTGTTTTATCTCATAGACTACATTTTAACAACTGGCATGAACACTTGTTTCACCTTTACATAACTGTTCGACAATCCCAAAGTAGTAGAGGCAAAAGAATTATCAAGAATTGGAAACTGAGGGGATGTCCATCAACTGGGAAATGGCCAAATAAATTGTGGTATATGAAGGTAACAGAATGCCATTGTGCTATAAGAAATGACAAACAGGATGATTTCAGAAAAACCTGGCAAGACTTATGTGAACTGATGCAGAGTGAAGTGAGTAGAACCAGGAGAACCATTGTACACAGTAACCGCAACACTGTGTAATGACTGACTTTGATATTCTTGCCTCTTCTTAGAAATGCAAGGATTTAAGACTCACAATGGAAAATGCTCTCCACATCCAGAAAAAGAACTATGGAGTCTGAATGGAGACCAAAGCATACTATTTGCTCTCTCTCTTTTTTTTTTTTTTTGGTTTCTTCTTTCTTGTGGTTCCTTCCATTGGCTCTAATTCTTCTGTACAATATGACTAATGTGAATATATGTTACATATGAATGTATATATAGAGCTCCTATCAGATTGCATGCTGTCTTACGGATGGTGGAGGGGAGACAGGGGAGAAAATTTAGAGCTCAAAATCTTATTGAAGTGAATGTTGAAAACTAAAAATAAATTAATATTTAAAAAATAATAAAAGCTTTCGAAAGAAAAAAGGGCATCAATAAAAAAGAATCATCAAGGAATTCAATGAACATTTATGGAGTATTTATTTTATGAAGACTGTGTAAGACTGATACGAAGATGAACAAAATATAGACCTTCTTTTTAAAGAGCTTATATTCTAGGAGAAGGGACATGACAGGAGTACTAAATGAAATAAGTTAATTTTAAATACGTATTCTATGGATTCATTCAATCCAAAACTCTGACTCTGAGGGAAGCAACTCTGAGGGAAGATTTCACAGAAAAGTAAGTATGAAATGAGAATTTTACTGACTTTTGTATCTGACAGAAATATACATCATATAATTTAACAGTTACTTTGGTATTAATGTTCTGCATATAGCAAATACATAATAGATACAAGGGACACAGAGAGAGTTTCTGCCCAAACTGGTTTTTATATTCTGTGATATAAAACTATTTCAGATATAGAAAGTCAAGATGAATTAGTAGGTTAATTTAAACTCTGAAAAAATATTTTAGAAGAACATTATAAGAAAAGTCAGGTACTTGGTTCCATTCTAACTGTTCTAGAGAAAAATGGAGGCAACATGCTCAGGGAAAGAGAAATGGTTACAAAGGTTGAAGATCAAAATTCAAGTCCTAGGTTCTAACATTTACCAGTTATGTAGTAGCCTTATACAACCCACTACACATCTCTGAAAAGCAGTTTCTTAATATTTAACAAGTGGACAAAACTACTTACACTACCTACTTCATAAGATTGCTAGGTGGAAAGTACATTGTAAACCCTAAAATGCTATATGAAATGAGTTATTAACTCCACAATCTTACATAAGCACACATATATGCATATATTAAAGCCTATAGAGAATAACGGGAAGCATGGTTTATTCCACAGAATACTAGCCTTAGTGCCCAGGACAGCTGGGATCACATCCCATTTGTAATACATACTGGATGTGTAATCCTGGGCAATTCACTTTACCTCTAAGCAAGCCAGGCAAAACTCTAAGACAATATCTTATAGATAAAGTGCTGACCTTCATCAGTAGAGGTTGTTTCCTAATCGAGGAGTTCCTTAAACTGAAGAAATCATAGGTCCAATCACTATCTGTTACTCTATAAAGTGTCCCAAAAGTCTTGGTGTAGCTTTGAAGACATTAAAACTGCACTGAGGCTTTTGGGACACCCAATACACAATAAAATATATGACCTGTTTAATAAGGACATTTATTGTAATGTTTAATGATGTAAAAATGCCTGGATAACCCTATTTCCTCCATTAGATTATAAGATTCTTGAGGGCAAGGTCTGTTTTTTGCTTCTTTTTGTATCCCCAGAGCTTAGTACAGTGCTCGACAAAGAATAAATTTTAATAAGCTCTTATTAATTTATTGATTAACAATCTAAATTTTTTCATGAGTTTACATTATGAAAAAGCATTATGGACATAGGAGCTTTGAGGACTCTCAAAATATTTGTCCCAATCTCTTACAACACAAAGAGATGGTTATCTTTATACTAATTTTTAAAAATACTTGGTCTAATGACATGCATTTATGAAGAATTTCCATGAAAATCTATTAAAATAAAACATGATTTTTAAGCTACAAGTCTACAATTTCCCCTATGTAACTTTAAACCATCATTCCTAGTTATACCACCTCTAAGACCCCTATGTTTCTTCGATCTGAGAGTATTCTGATATTTTTAGACTGTCACCATGACATTTCTTAATCTCCTTCCACCCCAAAGCTACAAATATTGAATTTCTTAATCTTTTCTTTTAGACATCAACTAATCTAATACATTTTAGGAAAGGAAGTCATATACTGATTCAGGCATGATCATATACCAGCATTTAGTCTGAGCTTCTTAACTATGGATATACAGAAATCTCAGACATTGATGGAGAACAGTTCTCAACCTAGTACTCCAAAGGCAAATATGCAGAAAACCCTTAGGAAGATCTGAAAGTGAAAATTACAAGATGGAGAAGAGTTTTCTAAATCACAGTAGAATGAAAGCATAGACCCACTAGAACAGCAACTTCTATTAGCTGGCCCTAATGATATATTTTAAGTGATGAAGAAAACTAAGAAGATATAATATAAACATACCCTATTTTAAATATATATATATATATATATATGTATATATATATATATATGTGTGTGTGTGTGTGTGTGTGTGTTATTTTAAAAAATGAAATCAAAATATCCTGTGACCACTTTTTTTAAATGCTTCTTCACTTCAGATAGCAACCAAGCTGGGCCCACTGACATCTAACACAATGTTTCTTCACCATTACCTCCTTTCTTCCTTACAAGGAAGAATATGTATATGTCAGCATGCTCTCTCTGTTCCTGTTTTTCACTTCATAATGGACCTTCTTTCAATTCATGATGCTCCTCCAGCTAATCTTTCTCAAATACATATGTCCTTTATAATTCAATTATTTGTTTCCCAAGTCATTCCAGATACCTCAGAAAAATCTTACATCAAATCTTCTTGGTTGTGTTTAAGGACTAAACCATTATTATGTCATTTTAATATATATATATATATATACACACATATACATACATAGAACATGTATGTATATTTGTGTATACATATGCACATATGTATATATGCATACACACTATATATACATTATATTTATACATATATCATAAGGACACACACATACAGATGCAATGTGTATGAAATAAAATAAATATGTACTATTATTAACATCTAAAGTCCATGAAAGGTCCAGATAAAAAAAATCTCCAAATACTTTCTTATTCTCCTTTAATTAAACCAATATTTTTCTGAAGCACCAGTTTTCAAAATTAATTTCAAAAAAACCCAGAAACTCATTTGTTCAATTTTATTGTTTTCTGCTTTAACTCCTAGAATTATGATAGTTTTATTTAAACTGTCTTTTGGTCTAACTATACACTATTCCATCAACATTATGGAATGAATAGGTATGATTTGAGAATCTTACTACCAGTTTCAACATGATTTATATATGAATATATTTCCCAAAGAGGCAGAGCTCAGTGTACCAGTGCATAGAGAGCCAGGCCTGGAGAATCTGGCTTCAGACACTTATGACCTGTGTGACCCTGGGGAAGTCACTTAACTGTATTTGCCTCAGTTTCCTCATCTCCAAAATGGGCTGGAAAAGGAAAATGGCAAACTACTCTAGTATCTTTGCCAGGAAAACTCCAAAATGGGATCATGAAGTATCATATATGCCTAAAACAACTGAACAACATATTTTCCAAATTCTAAATAACAGACTTGTAAGATTTTTGGAATAAAGGTCATTTTTACATTTAGGACTACATGTACTTTTTTTTGGTGGATAGAAAAATGGTTTTCTTGGAAAACCCTCAGTGTCATAATTAAGAATTCTGATGCCTGTGACAACTTCACCTCAAAGGCAACCCTTGGAAGAGACTTCTGACTGGATATAAGGGAAGACTTCAGATCATGGACATAACATTGCATGAGGGGACTGACACTAGGACACCATCACCTTGGGGGAAAATATATATATATACTCCAGGGTGTTTTCTATGGATAAAGACCATGGGAAAACAATGCTGGAGATGTCATTACTTGACGTAATGAGTGGGTAAGGCTGGGACAGGTAATGCTTATCTGAGGTATGGGAAGACCTTGGAATCCCATGTCAGCACACATTGGCTTTAATCTTCATTGCTTCATGGATGTTTTTGCGTGAAAGACAAATTGTATTGCAATTGAATGCAGTCGCACCATGGACAGGGAACTATGTCTCCAAGGATCTAGCCTACATTTCTGTGGTACAGTCAATAACTCCCTGAATTGATTTAACTTCACTGAGGAGTTAGAAGAGTGGAAGTAGAGCATGGTAAGGGGAAAAGGACCCCTAGAAAAGGGTACCATTGCAACAAAATTCTGGGAGTGAAATCCTACAGTCAGACAAGGAAACAATGGTGGTTATTATCCTGTAGAAAAAGAAGCAAAAACAATAGAAAAGAGGACTGCCATCGCAAAGTGCAACCCTAGTTGTGGGCACACTGGGGTAGAGTTCATATTTTCCTACTAGTTATAACTCTTAAAGATCTCATAACTACACTAACATGAATTTCTATTATCGCTTTGGACATTCTAATATTTGTTCTCAGTGAGGAAAATTTTAGAAAAGTCTTGAAGTATTCTCAGTTTCTATTTAGAAATATTTTATTAGAGATATCTCCAAAAGATTTGAGGAGAAGGGGCAGCTAGATGGTACAGTGAGTAGAGTACCAGCCCTGGAGTCAGGAGGACCTGAGTTCAAATCCAACCTCAGACACTGACACACTTACTAGCTGTGTGACATTGGGCAAGTTATTTCACTCCACTTGCCCTGCCTTCCCCCCTGCAAAAAAAAAAAAAAAAGTAGGGAAATTTAGGAAAATAGGTTAGCTGAAATAACAATCTTGCTGAATTTGGCATAATGAAATACGTTTTGTTTTTTTTTTTAAAAAGAGGGCTTTAATGTGAAGACAAACAATACTAATAGGAATGATAGCCATCATTTATTTATATTGTACTTTAAGGTTTGCAAAGCACTTTACAAATATATCACTTTATCCTCATAACAACCCTGGCAGGTAATCACTCAGCTAGGTAGTGATTAGTGTGAATAATGAATTCCTGTGAAATGTTCATATTACTTGAATTTGCACTGCATATTTCCATTGGGCTGGAACCAATTACCATATTTTACATAATTATAATGTTAAACAGCACAAATTTGAATACACGAGACCACTTTGAACCAATTGGGATCTGGCTATATCTTTTTTTTCAGATTAGGAAATGAAGCTGGAGAGAGGCTGAGTGAATTGCACAGTCACAAAGCTATCAAATACCTGAGGACAAATTTGAATTCAGATTTTCAAGACTCCAGATTTACCTCTGTATTCACTGTGCCACCTAGCTCTCTAATGCAAATGTAGAGGCAAGAGGGAAGCCTGACATGTATGAGGAGGTTGGAATTTGGAATACTGTCACAAAGAAAAGGGAAAAAAAGGGATCGCTGAAAACAGAACACAAATGAGATGTTCAAAAGGTTAGAGAGCTCAACCTCTGGGGAGAACGCAGTCACTTGTCCTCCGAGACATGATGACCTAATGGCATGTGAGAGATCTTCCATTAAGATACAGAGGAAGAAGAAGTGTGCTCTGGTTGGTGACTCCCTGCTAAATGTCACTGTGGCAGCTGTTTGTTCCTGTGGTGACAACAATCAAGATAACTGCTGTGTCTTTGGGGTACATATCTAAGATATACCAAGAGAACCTTCTATAGTATATGCCAAAGTAGATGACTACTAGCTATACCTGATAGTTTACAATGGCTCAAATGCTAGAGTAGAAAAAGCCAGAAAACAATGGTAAGGATTAGGAAGTCTCAGGCATAACACTGAAGCTCTTAGGAATACAAATGTCATTGGCATCAATGGTAGGCTTTGGAAGAGAAAGGCAGATTTGAGAATCAAAAAGTTTCTTAAGAAAATAGTCTCTGAGAATTGGATTTGGATTACTATTCATATCTACCACCCAATCAAAATTCTACTATGGTCTACACACTTCCAAGTCACTCCCTTTCCTTCTTCAGTGAGTATGAACATGGCTCACATTTTTCCTTTCCTCCCCAACTCCTGTTTTAAACTAGCAGGCTTCAACACATATTTTGACTTGCCCTCGAGCCTCCTAACTACTTAGTTCTTCAACCTACTTATGTCTCATTACCTTCTCCTCCAAGCCACCTCAGCCACACACAAGGAAGGTCATAACTTTTATCTTGCCATCATATACAAACGTCCACCTTCCATGTTCAAGAATTCTAAAATCTCTCTATCTGAACATAATTTTCACTGCTCTCTCTGCTATCCTTTAAAAAACCGACTCTTCATCCAAACGGTGAACCCCACCCCAATACTATGAACCCTAAAATCTCTATCAGGCTATCTCCCTTACACTAGCCACTCTCCCCATTTTTCCCTACCTTGCCCCCTTGGCAAATCAATTCAACTCTCCAGACTTGGAAAATTCCTACCATTTGCCACCTTTACTCCTATAAATATGCTGCTGAAGGCTAAAAAAAAGGCTGAAAATAATGGAACCATTCAAACTGGGTTGTAATGGCAAGCAAAATGGAACTTTCTGTTTTGCTCTTTTTTTTTTGGGAGTTCTAGTTCTTCTCTCAGCACTAAGTTAATCAAGTGCCTTTGATTGAGACTTGCCTTTGTTTGAATCAAGAGTCTTTGATGACCTGCTTAAGTCACAAGAAAGCCTAAGTCACATGAGTTTAAGTCACATGGCTGTGATGCCCTCTGTGGGCTGACCCTGAAGAAGTACATATAAACACTGAGGTTAGCATTTTGCTTTGGGGGCTCACTCATGGAGGAGTGTTTGTGGGATTTGGCCAGATGAGACTCTGGGAAGCCATTAAGGAGCCCCACAGCTTTGAAAACCCAGATGTTGGTGCTTCTCTCTCTGGTAATTATATATATATATATTGCTATGGACAGACAGCTTGAAGCCCTGTCTGCTCATTTGTGTTATTTGCTCTGTTTATATAATTTATGCTTATAATTTCTGTTTGTGTTTTCTTTGAAGTCCAGGGTGCTGACTTTTTCCCCTGAACTTATGAGTGATATATGTATGTTTAATTAAAGTGAGATTGTAAACCCCTTAAAGTTGCTTTCTTTAGAAAAGCAGATCAAAGAATCTGTGCTGGCAGCCTTCCTGTGTGCTGGTGTTATTGGCCTCACACCTCCACAGCAGCTGCTGGCAGCACTGTTGCTACTTGGGTCCACTACAAATTTATGTTACACAACCTCAAAATGGCCCTCGCTGCTAAGGTAATCCTTCTAAACCTGCCCGATTAACTCACTCTGCTGGCATCCAATGTCACATTTCCAACTGCTTCAAACTGTATGTTCAGTAGACATCTAAAAACTCAACATGTGAGGAATGGAACTCCTTATCTTTAGCGCTAAATTCTACCCCCCTTCTACATTTCATATTCGGAGGGCAACACTATTTTTCCAGTGCCTCAGGTTCACAGCCTCAGAGTCATTCTTAACTCCTCACTAACTCTCACTCCCCTTCTGTTGCTAAGTCCTCTTGATTTCACCTTTGCAATATCTCTCAAATACTCCACATTCTCTAATTGGACATTATTATTGCTCTGTTGTGGGGCCTCATCGCCTCATATTTGGATTACTGAAAAAAGCGTACTGGTGGATCTCCCTGCCTTTAAAGTGATTTTCTTAAAGTACAGGTCTGACCATGTCATTTCCCTATTCAATAAATTCCAATGGCTCCCTATATTCTCCAGAAACAGATATAAAATCCTATTTGGCCTTCAAAGTCCTTTATAACTTAGCCTCCTCCTACCTTTCCCATCTCCTTCCCTTACCTTACCACCCCTCCCCCCAACACATTCTTAATCCAGTGACACTGGCCTTGGGGATATTCCATAAATAAGATGCTCACCTCTTAGTTGTGGGTATTTTCTCTGGCTATCCCCCATGACTGGAATCCTCTACATCCTTAACTTCACCTATGGATTTCCCTGGCTTCCTTTGAGTTCCAACTAAAAATCCATCTTTTACAGGAATTTTTTCCCAACTCCTCTTAATTCTAGTGTCTTTTTCCTTATTTCCTATTTATCTTGTATATAAAATTTTTGTATGTATTTGCATGTTGTCTCCCCCCATTATATTGTGAACTCCTTGATGACAGGAACTGTTTTTTCTATCCCCAGTACTTAACATAGTGCCTGACACTTAGTAGACACTTAATAAATGTTAACTGATTGATTTCTAGAACACAACTTAAACTGTAAGGAGCAAAGGCTCTTGGTCATTGATGATATACATCTTTCAAAGGCTAATAAAAACTTATTTGCCTGAAGTCTCACAAATCTAATCAAAATGGCTTTACACTGAAAAAGCAAAGGGGTTAAGAAAACTGCCTTTGATTCTCTACCAATCTGGAGCCAAAAGGCAGAACTAAGTACTGTTGTTGGAAGTCACAGAGAAAAAGATTTAGACTTGATGTAATGAGACCCTTCCTGATAATCAGAGATGGTAAGATGTGGAATGGGCTGCCTCAGGAGCCAGTAGCTGCCTCTTTGTTAGAGATCTTCAGGTAAGGGCTATTAGCTGTTCAATAATTTTCCTCCAATGTTCTTTATCAGAATCAACTACTGCTGCTGCTGAGTTACTACTACTACTACTACCACCACTACTACTACTACTACCACTACTACTACCACCACCACCACCACTCAATCAGTCAGCATTGATTAAGCACCTACTATGTGCTAAGAAGCAAAAGAGAGTCCTTGCCCTCACATAATTTACAATCTGATTTTACTGCTACTGCTGCTGCTGCTAATAACACTACTTGCCAATGTTACTACCAATCAAACAATAAAGATTTATTAAACACCTGTTATGTGCCAGGTATTTTCCTAAGTGCTAGGGATACAGAAAGAGATGAAAGAGAGTCCCTGCCCTCAAGGAGCTTACAATATAGTCTTCCTCTTCCTCCTTCTCCTGCTGATGCCTCTATATGAAAATCAGCTGATGCCATTGCTACTGCTGCTATCTCTACTTCTACCCTTTCTCCTCCACCTTTTCCTGCTGCTACCATTACAATTACTGCAGTTGCTTCTGCTGCTACTAATGCAGTTACTACTAGTTAGTACTACCACTACCATCAATACCCTTATGATGCTTCTTTATGATGGTTGTGATGACCACAATTAAGAGCAAGGACTATATAATTTTTCCTCTGAATCCATTATGCCTTTCACATAGTTGGTACTTAAAAAAGGTTTGTTGAAATAAACTGGATAAAATTTTTAATTGATGAATTACCTTTTAAAAGCATCCCTTAGGAATTGTATTCCTTCCTCCTAGATGACATTTCAGTTTATGTTTAATGTTTTGAAAATATATCCCTATCAACAGTTAAAGTTTTTTTAATCATGAACTGATACTTTATTTGTAATAATGCCACTGTAAAAAAATACATCTATTTGCCCAATTATGAAAGACTAACTACAGATTATTATATCTAATGAGGTAGAACTTTAGCTTTAAAACAGAAGATCAAAGCTTTTAGTCATGATTGAAAATCCTGATCTAATTACTGCAATCTTACTAGGCAATGGAACTGCCTTAGGTTTTATGTTCTTGCTTAGCTAGTTAAAATTTCATGGAAGACTGACATCATTGAGATGCAACATTTTATTTCCCCAGGCTCCAATTAACAACAAGCATGTAAGATTATGCAAATATTCAACAACAACATATAGATTTTGATTTATATAATAGGGCATGTTTCCCAGAGTAACTATAAAGTCAATGCCTATCTCCTAGTTCCTGGACTGCTTCACAAAACAGGAAATAACCACCTGAAATAATAAGAACAAACCAAAAAAATGCATCCACTTCCCATAGTTTGAATTTTGTTTGCTTCTTTTTACCCCATTCTGATACAAATCACTATTTTACAAACATCTACTTTCATTACGTACAAGTTGAAAGTAGCCTATGCTTAAAGATCTGTATCGAATCTTTGATACTACCTAGACCCAGATATAGATTTACAGAGATTTTGATCACTTCTATCAAGTCCAAGTTAGGGTTTTTTTAAATTAAATGTTTTCTATTTTGGTAGCATTTCCATAGCATTTCTTTTATATATCTCCTTATCTCTTCTTGCAGATCTCACAGCTACCCTACATCACCCCTCTAACACCTTCCCCTGTACTATTTTGAGAGCTTCCCTCTTGGTTTTTTTTTCCTTCCAGCTTTTCCACCTTCCCATCCATTTCCCACACAGTTGCCAAACTAATATTCCTAAAGCACAGATCTGATCATGCCACTCCCCTGTTCAAGAAGCTTCTGTAAAAATCTAATCTGACACTAAGATAAAATTAAAAAAAAAACACCTCTGTTTGGCATTTAAAGCCCTTCACAATCTGGCATTACTCTATCTTTGATTACAGATTGTTTCCCCAATACACTCAGTGTTCTGGCAAAACCAGCCTTCTTGATGTTCCTCATATTGGACTTTCCTTGTCCTGTATCTCGGTGCTTTTCCACAGCATGCACCCCTCATATTTAGAATGACTTCTCTCTTTGCCTCCTCATCTTAGGAATCCTAACTTCTGTTTAGGAAAAAAAAACAGATCTTAGCAATAAACCTTACCTAAAAAGATCTATGATTTCACTGGTACGGATATTTCTTCCAATGATGGAGGTCACAACCCATCCGTGAATGCTCAATTCTTTGTGATTCTTACCCATGTCCTCCCATGACTTCACCAAAGGGTATCCATCCAATGTTCAAGGGGTCTTTCTAATTTTCTCTTACTGAGCACATCAATGTAGCACATGAACCCATTTTTGATGATATCCTTTACTCTGCTTTTAATAGTTACTTCCTGATATTTCACAGTCATGAAACAACACTGGGAAAACATTTTAAAAATATGAGCCTATGTTTTAGGGAGAAGTTTGGCATTATTGAAAAGAGCTTTGCCATTTCCCAAAGACAACCCAGCTCATTCTGGGTTATTTAATTCTGGACCTAACTTATTATGTACTCACAGTGACTGTATATACATTCATAGAAGTAGCTACACTGATGGATTAGCTCTATGATTTATAAATACACATATTAAAATACAATATATATCTTTGTCAACTTTTTTGCGTGGGAGTCATTTATGTTAAGCTGTTTTGAGAGGTAATGGATTTCATTTGGTATATTCTACAATGGTCTAGGTCTCCATGCAATTAACACAATATATCTCTAAGCAGGAGTATCTAGACGACCTCACTATCTATTGAGAATCCTTCCTTCAAACTTACTATAGTATCTTGTATGTACCTAGTTATTTCCATGTAGTTTCCTGCATTAGAACATAAGCTTCTTGAAGGCAGAGACTGTTTTTATGTTTTCACCTTTGTATCTCTAGCTCTTAGAACACTGTGTGGCAAATGCAAATACTTAAGAAAAGGTTATTGAATGACTGGTTTATCATTGATACCAAGAAGCATAAAATAGGGAAATGTCTGCTTAACAGAGATGTTTGTTGTTGTTGTGGGATTCACTAAAGGTGGTGAATTATTCAGATACTCCTGTTTGTTGTCATTACTGCATCGAGTTCTGGAACATTGCAGAGCATCCTCAATGAGGTTTGTAATCACTCAAAAGATTTTAATCTAAGTATCCACAATGCGGAAATAAAAGGTATTTTCTTGACTATAATGTACAAATTAAGGGTCAACTGAATAGAATGAGAAGGGAGAGCTGATGGCCTCTGGATAATCACAATGTTCTTTTAATGACTGATTACTTCTTTATGAAACAAGAGCCCATGATTTTTAATATTTATCCAGTGTTATTGTATGGCTACTAGTCCAGAACACTGGGTTAAAGTGATATTAAAGAAACCTATGGTGAAAAATAAGATTGATTGATCAGGTGGCAAGTGCAAGAGATAACTGATGGACAGCTGGTTTATCTGGCAATCTATCTGAATGCTTGTGATGTCAAAAGAAAGCAATAAGTACCCATATCACAATAGATATGGTTATACTAAATAAAAATTATGGGAGTATGTGGATAAAGTTGTATTGGAGAGAAAGTCATTAATAAGTTGTGATCTGCACTGTTTGAGGGAATATTTAGACTGATAGAGATCAAAGATCCATTTGAGTATTTGAGGAAGAATTATTTGATTAGTTAAGACATAAAAAGAGTTCATTAATGGACTTCTGGATTCACATTCACTTAATTCTCACAGAAGGCCTTATCTACTACTTCTTTAAATGGGATGTTAATTCTTATGACTGATATACATAACAGTAACAATTGTTGACATCTATCATCATCTAAGTTAAAGTTTTGTTGTGGATGAATGGAAAGAGGCTTTTTTATTTTTTTTTCTCTTGACTTCTTGTTATTGGTAATAGGAAATTTCTCTTCATAGAGGTTAGATCGAAGATAACTGATTCTGGTAATTATTTTTAGTACAGTCAAGAACATACCAAGAAATTCATAGACAATGACAATGATCAATAGCCCACGTGTAAATCACTGTGTGAGATGCTGTCTGGGGTTACCAATGAAATTTCCACCAAGCAGAGAGCAATCAGTAGCAATGAGCACTAAAATTATACTACGAAACATAGCATAGAAATATATAAAAAGGCATAACTCATTCCAACTAGATGAATATTTGAATTGCCATTATGACAGGGCTCATGATACTCGAGGGTCTTACTCTAAGAAGAAATAGGAAGCAGGAAATGACACAAAGAAAACACAGCTCCTCTTCCTTTTTGAGCTCTCTACTCAGACTTTTCAGATAGCCTTGTACACTTTATGTCAGCTGATCTGTATTCTTCTTAGCAGTCTGTAACATTAGGAAACACAACCATCCTCATCTAATCATGTGCCATTAAACTAAGAACAATTACTTCCAACCAAACTGTCTTTCCATTCTGTCAACCTCAAAGGAAATGTTATGACCGAAATGTCACCTCAAATCTCAAGTTTCTATTCCTGGCATTAATTTCATTAATTATAGCCTTTTTGTTTTACTACCTAGCTGCTGACAGAGCACTGGCTTTGTTTCAGCCAACTAATCAGATTAAATAAATTTAGATTGAAATACATGAAGCACATATAGGAGCAACTGCCTTCCAAGGATCTTTTCTGGCTAAGAGGGTATCAAAAGTATGTCATGAGGATTTGATGATACTGAAATGTAGGTTTACTGGAAGCATTATCTTTGCCTAATCAAGAGAAATGAGATGCAGAAGTGACTTCACTTGCTTCCCCCCATGCCTGAAAATACTATAATATAATGTGTAAAACATAAAAAGAAAGTAATTGGCAATAGCTCTTGTTAGGTAGAGAAATTTTTTTTTATAATTATGTGATTTCTTCTTTTGGTATAAGGAGGCTAGATGAGAGAGAGACAGACAGAGACAGAGAAGAATTGTGGAGGCAGAATAATTTTTAGAGCTTAAAACCAAGATTATTGTACAAAATCTAACCCTCTGATTTTATAAGATGAGGGGACCAATGATTCAAGAGTTGAATAAAGATTTAGAATATCTGATTTTGACTCTTGATTGGGCTACCTTGTGTAAGTAACTTGGTCCTCAGGTTCCTCACATAATTCCTCATTACCCCCTATAAAAGTGGGACAGTACTACTTTCTTTATTGGATTTTGTTAGGATCAAAGAGATAGTATTTGTGAAAGTAATTTTGTAACTGTGATATAAATAGGAGTTTTCTAATAGCCTACTTCACTAAATTTCGCATACATACAAGTACCAAAATATCCAATATACTTTAGGAACAAATTTAAAGGTACTACAAAAGCTATGCCAAGTCAGAGTGAGTTGAAGAATTAGGATAACTATACAGCAAATTCTGGCAACAACTAAATCCTTGTTTTAAGTGAAGAAAACTCATTCAGGCAAATATCTTGTAGCTTTTCTCATAGACAATGGAGAGCTACATAAATGACAAACTATGGAAAGGACACTTTAGAAATCATTTACAAGGCTTAAATAGTTCAGATGGTCAGTCAATAAATGTTAAGTTCCTACTATGTGCCAGACATGGTCTTAAGTGCTAGGAATACAAAAACAAAAGATAGTCCCCATCATCAAAGATTTCAAACTTTAATGAGGTAGACAAGATGCAAACAATTATATACAAATGAGGTATATATAGTATAAATTGGAAATAATCAACAGAGGTAAAGGCACTAGAATTAAGAGGGATGAAGAAAGGCTTTTTCTAGAAGGTGAGATTTTAGCTGGGGCCTGAAGGAAGCCAGGAGGCATAGATGAGGAAGGAGAGCAGTCCAGGTACGGGGAACAGCCAGTGAAAATACCTGAAATCAAGAGATGGAGTTTAGTTAAGGCCACTGTCACTGGATAGCAGAATATTTGGGGGAGTGGGGCTAAGATGTAAAAAGAACAAGATAGAAAGGGGACCAGTTTTGAAAGGTTTTAAAAGCAAAACTGATTATTTTTTATATTTGTTCCTGGGGGTGAGAGAGAGTTTATCAATTAGAAGGTGTGTGTGACATGGTCATATCTGCACTATAGAAAGATCGTAGAAAGATCACTTGGATAGCTAAGTTAAGGACAGCCTGGAGTAGGGAGTCATTTGCAGCAGGAAGACCAAGCAGCAATTGTTGCAACAGTCCAATCATGATATCTAAGAATATTTTTACCAGGTTGGTGGTAGAATTAGATGAGAGAAGAGAGCATATAGGAGAGGTGTTAAAAAGGCACAACTGTCAGGCGTTGCCAACACCTTACATATGGGTTGAGAGAGATAGTGAGGAGTCACGGATAACATCTAAATTGTCAGCCTGAGCCACTGGAGGATGGTGGTACCCTTTAGAAGAGATAATAAGGATCTGAACTATCAGATTCCAGTTTTCCTGGCATATATCTTTTACATACATAATTGTTTATATGTTGCCTCTCAAGAAGATCCTTGAGGGCAGTGATGGGGGGCGGGGTGAGGGGATTCTTTGTATTCCCAGCACTTAGCAACATGATACATGCTTGTTGACTGACTGACTAGTTAGTAGTTGGAGTGGACAGAACAACACATGTGAAATATACCGTATAGGTAGAACTTCAAGGATTTAGAAACTGGATATAGTATATGAGGGAGAGGAAAGAGCCAAGTGCTTTAAGGATGGAAGAATGGCAGCATCATCACAGAAATAAGGATGCTGGGAGAAAAACAATGCTTAAAGTAGAAATTGATGAGTTCAGTTTGGGATACTGAGTTCAGAATATTGGTGAGAACTTAAAGGTGGAAATGTCCAGCAGGGCTTTAGAAATGTAGAACCAGAGCTCAGAAGAGATACCTGGACTTGATGCCACTTGATATTCCTGAGCCTCATTTTCCTATGTAAAAACAGAAAATCGGATGAGATGGTCTCTGAGGTCTCTTCTAACTATCTATGGTCTTACAGATCTAAGAGTCATCTACATAGAGAGAACTGCAGTACTAGATGAGATTACCAAAGGAGAAGATGTATAAGGAGAAGAAGGTAAAGAACAGGGCCTCAAAATAATTAAATGCAAGGTACATTAGGAGGGAGAGCACAGTGGAAACATCACATTCATAATCTGACATTTTAATAGTTAGTGTGTTACATGGAAGAAAGAGAAATGGCATTTAAGAATATGAAAAATCTACTTGGAAAGAGGGACTAAAACTGATCTAATCCAATATGGATTCCTTCCATAGGTAAGTGGTACAAGAAGTCTCTCAGGGATTGATGTTCAAACTCTTTTAAAAGAATATTTAAAAATCATGAGAAAGATCCTGAATGTAACCATGTATCACTCTCCCAAAACGAAAGGGAGAAGGAGATAAAAAGGGATAGGGATAGGGAAAGGAGGAGAATTTTACCTCTTAGAGAAAAATGAAGGTTCAGAAACTGTCTTCTCTGACAAGATGCCTCCCATATGTTGCTAAGTTCATAAACATTCCTCAATAGAAACAACCACAAACATAACTTTATCCACGATGTTCTAATTATAATTTAAGACATAAAGCATAGAGATAAATGTTCACGAAACAATCAGAGAATGTCACAGAATTCAACAGAAGAGGTATGGCCAATTGATGGAGAGATACTCTGGATATTTCTTTTTAATGATAACAGTTCGTTGATTATACTATGTTTCAGAAAATGCAGAAATCCTTCTCAGTGAGATCCATGGCTACTTGAAAAAGATCAGTGTAATAGTCCAGACAGGGGAAAAAAAGAAGAAAAAAAAAGGACAGGAGGAACGCATATTGCTAGAATCTAGCAAGGTGTCAGTAAAAAGTTCTGACCAATCTAAGTTTGCTCTCACTCTGCTTGAAAAAAGAGCAAGAAGTTTTCCCAAAGTCCTCTTTGCTCTATGAGTAAAGCAGAATTGAAACAGCTCAAAGGAAATGCAGGATGTGCAACTTAGAGAATCCACCTCAAATGTTCACGTGGACTATTTGTGCCCGACCTGTGGTAAAGAATTTTGAGCTCGTATTGGTCTGATCAGCCAGTCAGATACATTGTAACTTGACTCTAGAATAGTGATGGTGTCATTTCTGTCCTCTTCAAGAATGAGGGACAACAACCTACCATTTATCTGTGTTATGTTTTAATTTACAATTAGGACATCATGAACAAATTTATTTCTATGGTTGTTTCTATTTAGAAATATTTAAAAGCCTAACAATATATGGAAGGCATCTTGCATGTTTATGGGAAGTTGTTAAGGATATCTCAAAAACTATGAAAGAATAAAGAATAGAATGGAATAAGGTAAAAGATGAATAGTAATGGATTGTAAGTGAGAATAACTTATCCTGCAACTTGAATATAATCAAATATGGAGAAAAAAGAGAGATTTTCTTGTCCAGAACTGAAGTTGGATAGAAATTTTTAAAAATGCAACAAAGAAAAGTAAACATAACTTTGTGATTCTGAGCAAGTCAATTAACTACTCTGAAACTGACACCTCTTCCCCTTTTTTTCATTTATCTATCTGCTCTGCGACCCTGAGCAACTCACTTAACCACTCTGTAACTCATGGTTTTTTTCCTTCTTTCAGTTACCTATTTATTTTTAACTTTCACTTCTTAAAATTTTGAGTTTCAAATTTTCTTCCTCCCACCTCTCCTACATCCATTGAGAAGGCAAGGAATGTGATATCAATTATGCAAGTGAAGCTTTGCAAAATATATCTCCATATGTCATGGTCCAAAAACCAAAGAAACAAAAAATGAAAAGCAAGAAACATAAAGTTAAAAAGGTATGCTTCAACCTACACTCAAAGTTCATCACTCCTCTCTATGGCGGGTGATACCATTTTTCATAATGGTTTTTTTGGAACTGTCTAGGATCATGGTATTGATCGGAGTAGCTAAATCTTTCACAATTAATCATTGTTATATTATTGCTGTGTAACTCACTTTCCTCATGTGTAAAATGGGAATAGCACCTATATTCCAACGCTGTTGGGAGGATAAAATTAGATAACATTTGTAAAGTGCTATGCAAATACTACTATTATTAAAAAAGAGATTTAGTGGGGTGAAGGATCTTAGGATTCTTGTGAACTTCACTCTTAGGGAATCTTGTGAACTTCACTCTTACTGGGCTGATGTAGTGATAGAAACAAACTACAAATATTTTCAAGAGCATAAAATTGACAAATGTTGCTGTCATAAATTACTATCATCTTTAAAGTTTTATGTGTGAGGCTCTTGATTTTCTTTTAGGTTGTCTGCCTGGAATTAAAGTATGTCACTATCAGCTGGGTAGCTGTGGCTTATGGCCTAGGCTTTCACTGTAGATATAATTAATGAATTTGGAAGTGAACATCCTTCTCCTCTTAATTACATGTTTTTTAAACAAAAGCAGGACTGTGGATAATCATATCACTAAAACAGAAATACCTTAGAAAACAATCTTAAAAAGAAAATCAATTGTAGGGTACTGTTAGGTACCTTACTCACTAACTCTTAACTAAATTATTGATATTTCACATTATTTACATTCACAGATCTGATTATTCACTCTGAATTTAAGCAATTTTCTTTCATAGTCAAAAAGCCTTGTCTTATATACATGAGGCCAAATTAGTGCCAGAATGTCTTGTAGCTGTGGCTAAAATAACTATTACTATACCTTTCCTCTTCCATAAAGTGCATTTGAAGTAATTTCCTGAAAAAATTAGCATTCTCTTTATATCTTATTTTATCTCTCTTTTCAAATGTAAGTGCCTAGAAAAGTTATTTTTTGCAAAGTGCATTTCGATATCATTAGAGAACTCTAATAATCATATTTTTAATGAAGAAGGTCTCTGGGTTACTTAGCTATTTTCTTTTTCTTTTTTGAGATTACCTGACTGAAAGCCCTCGCCAGATACCTATTTGCTTTAAATTATCACAGAACATTCCCTTTAGGAACCAGTACTTAAGAAGGCTTAGTTATAAAATGCTTTATGATCCAGACTGCCTTACTGTTATATATCCATGTTCAAACAAGCAGAACATAATGAATTCCTGAAAACTGCTTCCAACAATTTAGTTACATTTTCTTATAAGAATAATGTTACAACTGGGGAATTCAGTCTTGACCAGCACCAAATAAATCACAGACATGACCCATAATGCATCAAAGAGAAATGATGGAAAAATATAACTTTTATAGTGGAATCACGGCATAGTAGGAAGAATATGGGCTTGAAATCAAAAGATCTGGTTTCAAATTCTGGATTGACAAGTTCCTATAAAATCTTGGAAAAGTTATTTAAATGTTCTAAGCCTCATTTTCCTTACTTGCAATATGATAATGATACTTACCCCATGTCACATGGTTGTTAGGAAGAGAGCACTAGGTAAACATAAAACATTATATATTTATAGAAGCTATTATTAAAAAGTGGGCAAATGAATCCCCAAGTATTATAAAGTGTACATGTGGCAATAAGTTAACTGTATCATAAATTTGTCCTATGTTTATAAAGTGGCCGTAATAAATATTTAATTAATGGTAAACTTCAGTTTCTTGTATTTTGGACAGGCTGTTTAGAGATGATTGGGATAGAAAGGTCTCTAAAATACTATCCCTAAAAGTCTGATCCAATGATTTCCTTTTTTGTCCATAAACTTCCTGGTTTCTACTGGGGTAATTCAAGATCATCCAAAATGAAGCAGAGTAAGTTCTGAACACATGATTGTCATTGCTGATGTTCTGCCACTTCTACTCTTTTTCCGTTACCCTCTTCTTCCACTGATCAAGTCAATGACATAATTATATATAAAAATCAAAATAATCTACTTTATAAATTTAATGTAATACTCTTCTCTATGTCTGTATGCTTTATTAACTTCAAATATCATCTTTTTAAGATCAGGAATTGTTTCTTTAATGTTCACAGATCCATGCACCCATAACAAAATCTATCCCTTTTAAGTAGAAAATAAAGTATATAACTTTCAAATAATTTATTGAAAAAACACTAGTAATATTGCAGGTTAAGGACTGAGTAACTGATGGCTTCAATTAATCAGACACACCAAATTGTGTCCTCATATGATACACTAGCTGACTGTTCTGCCTGACATTTTAGTCATAAGGGTCCACTAAGAGATTTAAGCATAACCTGTAATTGTTGTGCTTGTTTGTCCTTCATTCTCAAAGAGGATCACGACATCAGGAAGGTGATAGCATGACTTGCAAGTGAATTGGATTTAAGTGAGGGAGGGCTGTGCAAGGTTATCAGGCTCACTTTCTCCTTCGGAGCCATCTAGGTCCAGTGGCAAAATACAGATCAGGACAACTGAAGGTGGCCCCAATAACCTTTATTTGTATATCTATTAAGGTATAAATCTAATTTTCTTTTAAAATGTTGATTCTAGGTTAACAGGTATTTCATACAATGAATTGGTGGATACTGTAATTCTATTCTTCTGACACCGTAGTTATATAACTCACCAAATATTCTCTATTAAAGCAAAATATTCAGCTATTGCCTTTCCTATTATGTAGGGAAATTAGCTACACTGTCTAGTTGGTTACATTTTTCTTTTAATGTCAGAAAAAATATCACTGGACTGTGGAGACAAAGGTGGTGACATTTCCAGAAAATTAAGGAAAATATGAACTCTTGGGAATTGGCAAAAGATCTGGACTCAATTTAAGATCCTTGTGGAACTGCATCATTCTAGACTTCACTTTATCCAAACAGAAATAGTTTAAATCAGAGTTAAGCTTTATGTTAGGAGGCATAAATTTGTTGTAATCTATATACTTTATGCAGCACCAAGAGCTGGGATTCAAAGCACCATGGCAGCTTTTTTTCTGTATGTCTTCATTTAACATATTACTATTTTAGAAAAAAATTTAAATAAAATTGAGCATTCTGTGATGACTCATAGCACCTTTAATGTTTGAACAACTGCTCGGTCCCATTTGCAAGCATCTGAAAATGCCACAAATCTACACTTGAGAGCTAGAATCAGGAATCTATTTTATCAAAAGTACCATGTTTTCTGGTTTGCAGCATCATTAAAGTTGACAATTTGCTCCGCAGGTAGTGAAGGCTACAGTGGCATGTTATGATGCTCTGACTCTAGAAATATGATGCTAGCACGACAAAACCTTTTTTAATGTCTCTCTGCTGTCAGACAGATGCACTTTATAAAATTAGCAAGTTTTTTTTCTTCTTCTTGGAAAGGTTTATGTGTTAGCATTTTCCATCATCACTGTAGGATTCTGGGGGGAGCTCACTTTGCTTTCTTCAGAAAAGAAAACCATCCTGAGCAAGAAATGAAAAATAGTTAATGAAAGCTCACCTAAACTCTATCAGAGATCATGATCTGGAGATGCATCAGCTATTAAAAGAGCACAGAGGATGAGAAAATATAAGGCTGGGGGTGGAGCCAAGATGGCAGCTGGAAAGCAGTGACTTCCTTAAGCTCTCCCCCAAATCCCTCCAAACACCTGTAAAAAATAGCTCTGAACAAATTTTAGAGTTGCAGAACCCACAAAATAGCAGAGAGAAACAGGTTTCCAGTCCAGGAAAGCCTGGATGGTTGCCGGGAAGGGTCTATAACACACTGCTGGGAGTGGAGTGCAGCCCAGCATGGGCTGCACCAGGACAAAACAGACCTGGCGTTAGCTGGCAGGAAAAGGACTTGGGGCCATGAATCATTGAGCTGTGGCAGTTACCAGACTTCTCAACCCACAAATGCCAAAGACCAGGTCAGCAGGAAACTGCAGGATCCCGTTTAGAGCAGTCCGGCCACCAGCCCTGGGGGTGGCAGAGATGGTTGCAGCGGTGGCGATGGCAGAAGCAGGAAGCTCCTGAAGCTACTTCCAGAGCTCCAGTGTCAGCTGCTTCCCGAGTTCCTGACTCACATGGTGGGAGGAATCTAGTAGTAGATCATAATGGGAGTGCAAGGACCGCTTTGTGGGCACAAAGGAAGGTTTTCTTGCCATGTCCTGCTTGGATCTGGATTGCAGTCCTGGTTGGCGGTTCTTGGGGGAGGAGTGCTGCTGTGACAGAGCCTACAGTGACAGAAGAGTAGAAGCAGCTCTGAAAACTGCAGTGCTTGGACCCTAAAGCTTGGGACAAAGTATTCTCTACTCTACAAGCAGCCATACCCTGACAAAAAGCTCAAGAAAACAAAAAAAACTTGACAAAAGAGTCAAGTAGTTGGCTGGGAACATGAACGGGCAGCGAAAATGAACTCAGACTCAAACTCAAACTCTAGATTCCTTTTCTGGTGACAAAGAAGATCAAAATATATAGCCAGAAGAAGTCAACAAAGTGAAAGAGCCTACATCAAAAGTCTCCAAGAAAAATATGAATTGGTCTCAGGCCATGGAAGAGCTCAAAAACTATTTGGAAAAGCAAGTGAGAGAAGAGGAGGAAAAATTGTGAAGAGAAATGAGAGTGATGCAAGAAAACCATAAAAACAAGTCAATGACTTGCTAAAGGAGACCCAAAATAATACTGAAGAAAATAACACCTTAAAGAATAGACCAACCCAAATGTCAAAAGAGCTCCAAAAAGCCAATGAGGAAAAGAATGCCTTGAAAGGCAGAATTAGCCAAATGGAAAAAGAGGTCCAAAAGACCACTGAAGAAAATACTACTTTAAAAATTAGATTGGAGCAAGTGAAAGCTAATGACTTTATGAGAAATCAAGATATTATAAAACACAACCAAAGGAATTAAAAAATGGAAGACAGTGTGAAATATCTCACTGGAAAAACCACTGACCTGGAGAATAGATCCGGGAGAGATAATTTAAAAATTATTGGACTACCTGAAAGCCATGATCAAAAAAAGAGCCTAGTCATCATCTTTCAAGAAATTATCAAGGAAAACTGTCCTGATATTATAGAATCAGACAGTAAAATAGGAATTGGAAGAATCCACCTATCACTTCTTGAAAAATATCTCCAAAAGAAAACTCCTAGGAATATTGTCACCAAATTCCAGAGCTCCCAGATCAAGGAGAAAATACTGCAAGCAGCCTGAAAGAAACAATCTGAATACTGTGGAAACACAATCAGAATAACACAAGATCTAGCAGCTTCTACATTAAGGGACTGAAGGGCTTGGAATATTATATTCTGAAAGTCAAAGGAGCTAGGATTAAAACCAAGAATCACCTACCCAGCAAAACTGAGTATCATGCTCCAAGGTAAAATATGGATTTTCAACAAAATAGAGGACTTTCAAGTTTTCTTAATGAAAAGACCAGAGTTGAATAGAAAATCTGACTTTCAAATACAAGAATCAAGACAAGTGTGAAAAGGTAAACAAGAATGAGAATTCATAAGTGAATTACTAAAGTTGAACTGTTTTGTTTACATTCCTACATGGAAAGGTGATGTGTGTAATTCACGAGACCTTTCTCAGTATTAGGGTAGTTGAAGGGAATATACATATATAGAGACAGAGGGCACAGGGTAAGTTGAATATGAAGGGATGATATCTAAAAAAATAAAATAAATTTAAGGGGTGAGAGAGGAATATATTGTGAGAGAGAGAAAGGGAGAGATAGAATGGGGTAAATTATATCACATAAAGATGGCAAGAAAAAGCAGTTCTGTTGGAATGGAAGAGGGGGCAGGTGAGGGGGAATGAGTGAATCTTGCTCTCATTGGATTCAACTTGATACACACACAATTGGGTATCTTACTCCACAGGAAAGTAAGGGGAAGGGGATAAAAAAGGGGCGATGAGAGAAGGGAGGGCAGATAGGGTGAGGAGGTAATCAAAAGCAAACACTTTTGAAAAGGGACAGGGTCAAGGGAGAAAACTGAATAAAGGGGGACAGGACAGGATGGAAGGAAACAGTCTTTCACAACATGAGTATTGTGGAAGTGTTTTACATAACGATACATGTGACCTATGTTGAACTGCTTGCCTTCCCAAGGAGGGTTGGTGGTAAGGGAAGAGGGGACAGAATTTGGAACTCAAAGTTTTAAAAGCAGATGCTTAAAAAAAAAGGTGTTTTTTGCATACAGCTGGGAAACAAGATATATAGGGAATGGGGCACAGAATTCTACCCTGCCCTACAAGAAAGTAAGGGGAAAGGGGGTGGAGGGTGGGAGTGGAGTGGGTTGACAGAAGGGAGGGCTGACTGGGGAATGAGTCAATCAGAATATATGCCATTTTGGAATAGAGGGAGGGTAGAAATGGGGAGAAAATTTGTAACTCAAAATCATGTGGGAAGCATGTTGAAAACTAAAATATTAAATAAAAATGATAAAAAATTCAAAGAAAAAGAAGAAAATATAAGGCTACAGGTACCAACCCTGTAATTTATCTTTGAAGCAGAAGCACAATATGTCACTTTTCTCTTTATTTCTCAAAGATGTCTAGTCCGTAGATAATAGCCACTTTATGGATATACATAAATACACAGAGTTATTTTTATTATGAGCCTTATTCACCAGTGGACCTATACAAAGTCTTTGCCATATTTTTGGTTTCTCTACAATTCATGACTTGCCTAACTCAACAGCTGACTGGCATTTTTTTCTTCCCTGAATAATCTCTATATCCTCTGTGATGGTGTGCAGAGAAACTTGGCAAGACCAAAAAAGAAAGTCTTTTGCAGATTAAGACAAAAGGCTATGGGACTCCTTTTTTATGTGGAATCCCAGCTGAGTTCTAATAAGAAAGAAAAAATGCCAGATATATTTGTTGGCTCTGAGACTCAAACTCTTCTTAAAATTTCCTCAATATTTTAAAGTAGATAGGCAATACGGAGAAATCTTTAAAAAATAAAACAAACAACTTCAAGCTATGATTAATCACAAAATAAAGAAAAGGATTCATAGAAAGAAAGCCAGCTTGCATCACATTCTTCTGCTATTTTCGGAGAAAGGGGGATAATTTGGATATACTGACACCAGGCTTTGCTAGGAAAATAAAGAGCCATTTGGAATCCATTGCTTTCCTATGTGCATCAACGAACCCTGAATTTAGTTTCCAACTTTAAAGTCTTCCCCAGCGATGCACTCTTTTTTCCCCCTGGATAAGTACTAAACCACAATTCTGGAAGCGTTTAAACACATCAAAACTGACCTGCATTTTGAGACTGGAAATGTGTATTTCTATAAAAACCTGAAGCCAAGTAGAAGTCATGCAGTAATAAAGTCCATAAAATCTCTTGTGCATTTTGCTAGTAGTGCCCCCATAAGAAAAGGAAACAAACTGTTTATCCTTTTCAAAGGGAAGAAGGAATCTACTCAGTGCGCAACTAAGTATATGAACTACAGTTGGATCTGGAGCATTATAGAATAGATTTTTCTACCAAAGAAATCAAAAAGTACAATTAGTTTCTAATGTTAAAGGCTATAAATTGTTCTTGGCATATAGTAGGTGCTTAGTAAATTCTTAATGGCTGACTCACTGACTGAATTAGTATAAAAACGATTGACCCACTTCTCAGTGTTCCATACAACAATGCAATTTGAAAATTAGTCTCTTTGATCTTGTCTTGCATGGCAGGCTCTGAGCTGAAAAACTCAGAATATGAGGTCACAGCCAGCATATGCTTGTGGTGACAGTGGTGGTGATGGGGGGACAGCTTATGTCACAAAGGATCCGGTAGGCAATTAAGCAAAGGAAAATGTGGGTTAGCAATTAGAAAGCATTTCTACACAATGTTATCTATTAGACCAGAAAAAGTTCTCCTACGGGAAGCAAAGTCTTATTACCAAAGTCATTTCAAGCCAAATAGACAAAACAATCTTAAAGGGAACATTCACTCTGGAGCTGGGGGGGTTGGATTAGATAACCTAATAGATCTTCCTATCTTTATATTTTCATGATTTTACAAATCTAGGAGGTTTGCCAGAAGGCTGATGGCTCAGTGGAGAGGCTTTAATTTTATTTTTTATGTCTTATCTAATAGGTGAATGGCAGTAATCTTGAAAGCTTGGACTAGCTTTCTCTCCAGGGTTGAAATTTCTGGCAGTAAACTCAATACAGCTCTAACATAAACCTCAATGAAACCAATAATTACATAGTACTCCCTATGTAAGATTTCTAGTAGACGTCTAAGACTCATTTGGCTTCTACCAATGCAGAATTATTGAAATTTAGATCAAACATGTTTACTGAAAAAAAAAGTATTAAGATAGTTTTGAAGGCCCTTACAATTATTAAGGCTGTAGAATGCCTATTGTTATTAGCATATAAAAGGAGTAAGAAATGTACTGAAGAACCTCATGAAACTCTAAATGCTAAAGACAGAGAAACCCTGGTTATTGGAAGGGGAAAGAGGTAGATCCTTATTTGAAATACAATGAATACACTCAAATGGGAGTGGCTTACTTTTGTTTTGTTACATGAAATCTGTTTTCTGTATGTGACTGAGAGCTGATATAACATAGGAACTAAGGGTCAAACTGCTTATTACAGCAAAGAAAATGGAAGCCCCAAGTTATTTGAAATCAAGCACCACAGATTTATCTTTTTGATACAAATGCATACTTATTAATGCCTAAAGCAAAGGTCAAGAAAAATCAGGCAATGTCATGCTGAAACTGTGACACAACAATTAATAACACTTAAATATAAATGTCTACCCAGAGGGTTGGGTTTTTTTTAAATAATTTGTGGCTTACAGAAACTTTTATGGTTACTCCTCTGTGATTATAACTAAGTACTTTCATTTGTGCTTCAGAAGCAATAAACTTTCCCTATAGAACTAGTGATTGTGTACAGAAAGGATACCACTGACCTAACCTGTCATTTCTATTATTTACTATAGCCAACTGGTCTTACCTTTATGCAGCTAAAGAAATTCAATATAGCCATGAACAAAGAAAGAATGAGAAGATTTCTCTGCTTTTTACTTTATACTCTACTTTATAAATGCAATGGAAAAAGAACAATAGGTTCTGGCTCATCTGCTATGAATTCGAACCAGCAATGTGAAGGATTGGACAACCCTGACTCTACATACTTTAAAGTCTTCTCAACACCAAATACACTCGATATCAGGAATTTTAGATAGAAGAAACTCTACCATTTCAAATGCCATACTTCATATTTCTTCAATTTCATTCCCTCTTATTGCATTAAACTGCACTTGATAAAGGAAAATCTTAAAAGACTTAGAAGTTTGAAGATGGTGGCTGGAAAGCAGGGACTTGCATAAGCTATCCCCCAAAATCCCTCCAAACACCTGTAAAAATGGCTATGAACAAATTCTAGGACTGTGGAACCCACAAAATACCAGAAGGATGGTCGCTGGGAAGGGTCTATCGCATGGTGCTGGGAACAGAGTACAGTTGAGCACGGGCCACACCAGTACAAAGCAGACCTGGAGTCAGCCGGCCAGAACAGGGTTTAGAGCCATGAATCATTGAGCTGTGGCCGTTACCGGACTTCTCAACCCACAAACGCCAAAGAGCAGGTTAGTGGGAAACTGCAGGATCCCTTTTAGAACGGTCCAGCACAATCCCTGGGGGTGGCGGAGGTGGTGCAGCGGTGGCAGTGTCAGCAGAAGAAAGCTCCTGAAACTATTTCCAGAGCTCCAGCATCAGCTGCTTCCTGAGTCCCTGGCTCACACTGTGGGAGGAATCTAGCAACGGATCACAGCGGGAGTACAAGGAGCGCTTTCTCTTGCTGTGCCCTGCTTAGATCTGGATTGAGGTCCTAGTTGGTGGTTCTTGGGAAAGGAGGGGTGCTGCTGTGACAGAGCCTACAGTGACAGTGGAGTAGAAGTAGCTCTGAAAACAGGAGTGCTTGGACCCTAAAGCTTGGGACAAAGTACTCTCTACTCTACAAGCATACCCTGAGAAAAAGCTCAAGGGTCAAGTAGTTGGCTGCGAACATGAACACGCAGCAAAAACAACCTCAGACTCAAACTCAGACTCAAACCCAAACTCTAGATTTCCTTTTTTTTTTGGTGACAAAGAAGATCAAAACATACAGCCAGAAGAAGTCAACAAAGTGAAAGAGCCTACATCAAAAGTCTCCAAGAAAAATATAAATTGGCCTCAGGACATGGAAGAGCTCAAAAAGGATTTGGAAAAGCAAGTAAGAGAAGATGAGGAAAAGTTGTGAAGAGAAATGAGAGTGATGCAAGAAAACCATAAAAACAAGTCAATGACTTGCTAAAGGAGACTCAAAAAAATACTGAAGAAAATAACACCTTAAAGAATAGACCAACCCAAATGTCAAAAGAGCTCCAAAAAGCCAATGAGGAAAAGAATGGCAGAATCAGCCAAATGGAAAAGGAGGTCCAAAAGATCACTGAAGAAAATATCACCTTAAAAATTAGATTGGAGCAAGTGGAAGCTAGTGACTTTATGAGAAATCAAGATATTATAAAACACAACCAAAGGAATTAAAAAATGGAAGACAGTGTGAAATATCTTGTTGGAAAAACCACTGACCTGGAGAATAGATCCAGGAGAGATAATTTAAAAATTATTGGACTACCTGAAAGCCATGATCACAAAAAAGAGCCTAGTCATCATCTTTCAAGAAATTATCAAGGAAAACTGTCCTGATATTATAGAATCAGACAGTAAAATAGGAATTGGAAGAATTCACCTATCACTTCTTGAAAAATATCTCCAAAAGAAAACTCCTAGGAATATTGTCACCAAATTCCAGAGCTCCCAGATCAAGGAGAAAATACTGTGAGCAGCCAGAAAGAAATAATTTGAATATTATGGAAACATAATCAGAATAACACAAGATCTAGCAGCTTCTACATTAAGGGATCGAAGGGCTTGGAATATGATATTCCAGAGGTCAAAGGAGTTAGGATTAAAACCAACAATCACCTACCCAGCAAAACTGAGCATAACACTCCAAGGCAAAATATGGATTTTCAATCAAATAGAGGACTTTCAAGATTTCTCAGTGAAAAGACCAGAATTGAATAGAAAATTTGACTTTAAAACACAAGAATCAAGAGAAGCATGAAAAGGTAAACAAGAAAGAGAAATCATAAAGGACTTACTAAAATGGAAGTGTTTTGTTTACATTCCTACATGGGAAGATGATGTGTGTAATTCATGAGACCTTTCTCAATATTAGGGTAGTTGAAGAGAATATACATACATACATACATACATACACACACACACACACACATATATATATCTATATGTATGTATGTATAGACAGAGGGCACAGGCTGAGTTGAATATGAAGGGATGATATCTAAAAAATAAAATAAAATTAAGGGGTGAGAGAGGAATATACTGAGAGAGGGAGAAAGGGAGAGACAGAATGGGGTAAATTATCTCACATGAAAGTGACAAGAAAAAGCAGTTCTGTTGGAAGGGAAGAGGGGGCAGGTGACGGGGAATCAGTGAATCTTGCTCTCATGGGATTCAACTTGAGGAGGGAATAACATACACATTCAATTGGGTATCTTACTCCACAGGAAAGTAAGGGGAAGGGATAAAAAGGGGGGGATAATAGAAAGGAGGGCAGATAAGGGGAGGAGGTAATCAACAGCAAACACTTTTGAAAAGGACAGGGTCAAGGGAGAAAACTGAATAAAGCGGGACAGGATAGGATGGAAGGAAATAGAGTGAGTCTTTCACAACATGAATGTTGTGGAAGTGTTTTACATAATGATACATGTGTGACCTATGTTGAACTGCTTGCCTTCCTAGGGAGGGTAGGTGGTAAGGGAAGAGGAGACAGAATTTGGAACTCAAATTTTTGAAAGCAGATGCTCAAAAAGAAAAGTTGTTTTTGCATGCAGCTGGAAAACAAGATGTATAGGGAATGGGTTCTAGAAATCTATCCTGCCCTACAAGAAAATAAGGGGAAAGGGGATGTGGGGGGCGGGGAGTGGAGTGGGTTGACAGAAGGGAGGGCTGACTGGGGAATGAGGCAATCAGAGTATATGCCATCTTGGAATAGGTGGGAGAGTAGAAATGGGGAGAAAATATGTAACTCAAAACTTGTGGAAATCAGTGTTGAAAACTAAAATATTAAATAAAAATGGTAAAATTAAAAAAAAAGACTTAGAAGTTTTCCATCTGAATCAGTTCCAAGGCTAAAAATAACTCCTTTTGACTTCAAATTATAAATCTTACTTTTTTGTACATCTAGGAATTATAAAATAATTTTACTTCCTTTGCAAGCCCATATCTTTGTTTTCATTAGTTATTTGTCATTAGATCTGGAATTAGAATGGACAAATACTTGAACACAAGATCCATATTAATAAATTGGGTTTTAAATGGCTCCTTTTGCAGCTCATTTGCTGTTTCTAGTGCTGATTGAGAGAGTGAATAAATGTTTTGGGAATAGTAAATAAATATTTGTTGGGAATAACAATGAAAAAAAATCCATAACCAAACACAGAGATCCAGTTTACTGATTTAAAAACTGAATTATGGAAATATTTAAAATGTCTTTACATCTATCTATTCATAATCTAGCTTTCTATTTATCTATGTATCATTTCTATTTACCTAGTTTTTTAGATAATATATGTCCATCCTAAAGGTTTTTTTTACAAATATGTTTGGCTTCTAATTCAGACTCCAACCTTCTGCCATGAAATTGTAAGCTAAAAACAAATTAGGCTGCTGAATTCAAGCTCCCTTGTGATCAATGTATTACATATTGGACAAGAACAGGTACTGATGGATATCTAGTACCAACTATATTTTAAAAAAATAAAGTCATGCATCTGATTTTGAATGCATTATTTCAAAAATATCATTCTTTGAAGTTTAAATCTAAATATAATGAAACCAGACCATGTAAATAAAAATGACAAAGAAAAAAGATGACTATATTTCTCAAGAATGGAAGGAAGATGTAGCACTGATAAAAAAAAAAACTAAGAGATTAAAAGTAAAGACTAAAAAGATCGACAAACCAATAACTAAACTGGTCAAGAAAAAGAAAAGGAAAATTAAATAAATAAAAATACTAAATAGAGTGAATTCATAACAAATAAGTAATAACAAGAGTTATCAAAGTAGGTGATTCTCAGACTGAAAATCAGTTGGGCTAAGAATCCAAGTCCAAAATCAGAAAGCACATATCTACAGCCAAGACAAAGTAAACTACAAAGTTGGCAACTCTAAGAAAACACAAACTGTCTGAAACCTCAAATGTGCTTATTCAGAAAGTGCATAACTACAAAATTTTGACAAATGGGGAAAACTCACTTTTAAAAGTACTACATTTATTTTAAAACATAATAATAACAAGGGATTTTCATATCACTGAAGTATTAAAAATGCATGCCTTGTCAAAAATTCACAGTGCAATAAAAAATCCCATCAAATTTTAAACAAATAATTTAATCAGAATAGAAAAAAAATATTTCCTTCAGAATAGGGCTGAAAAAGAACCAAATGTCAGTTCAAAATATGTATGTTTATACACACACACACACACACACACACACACACACACACACACACACATATACATATCACCATGTTGAGAGTTCTCTCTTATTTAACAGAATAGAAATAGTCTACCAAATTTTGCAGTAATTTTCTAGAGGCAAATCCTATTTGACTATGATGAGTTTCCTTAGATCAAAACTACACTGTTAGGGAAAAGAATTGACCACCCCTGTAATAAAATATTTTAAGAACGTACTAAATCTCTCTAAAACACTTATAAAAGAAAATAACTATTAGACAAAACATAAACACTATTATTAAAATATCACAGATTAATAAAAATGACAATATAATACATTAGAATCTCAACATGATTAATCACCTGCCCCATCCATCACAGATAACATTTTCATTGCAAAACCACCAACTAAATATATTTAGTGGTTTGTTTTTGTTGTTTTAATAATGTTAACCATTCTAACTATATGTGTAAGTTCTTCTTTCCTTCCTTCATTCCTTCCTTACTTTCTTTTTCCTTCCTTACGCTTGAACTCACTGATCTCTTTCAAAAAATCTGTAACATTCATACATAGGAAGAGACAGGATCTAGAATTGGATATTAAAATGATGTCCCTAAAGAGCAAATCTTAAACCATATTACTCCCCTGCTCAAGAAGCTTCAGTGCTTCCCTATTACCACTAAAATAAAATACAAATTCCCCTGTTCAGTATATAAAGCCATTCACAATATGGCTCTAACTCTATCCAAGCCATTTACACATACATGCAATCAATGCTGCTGACAAACTGGCCTACCTGCCATTCCTTATGCATGTTATTTCATTTCCCACTTCCATACCTTTGCACAGGCTGTGTCTACTATTCTGCAAATGCTCTACCTTCTCACCTCTGTGTCTTGGAGCCTCTAGCCTCAGGCTTCAGTTCAAGAGTCACTTTATTCAAAAGGCCTTTCTTGATATCCTCAGTTATTAGTACTTCTCATTTCTAAAGTGGGATGTAAGGTGTGTTCAGGGAAGACTAGTTCCTCAGGAGTGAGAGCTGTCAAGCCCTTTCAGGGCTCCTTTCCACCTCCGGTGTCTACCTGATCCACCTAACTCTCACCTGTGGCTCCATGAAGCAATAGCATGTGCAGTGGCCACACCGCAGTAAACCATTTTGGCAGACAGGCTAAACCAGATTGAGGGTAACTGAGAGCCTCAAACCTGTAAATGAGTTAGGGGGATGTCTACCCCAAACATATGAAAACTTCCACCAGTGGAATGGGTGGATGAGAACAATTTGTTCCAATGGCCATGAAGGCAGCTGAAGGCAGGTGCTATGGAGCACTTAGAGCTTGGTCAGAGATCAAAGACACCAAGGTCATCCACAGCATCTTGAGCCATCACCAGAAGTCTTGACTGTCCTGCCACTGGACTGTGATGACTCTGGAAGAGAGAGTGAGACTGACAACTTTGTGCAACTCTGTTTCACTTAAATCCAATTTATGCATAAATCAAAAGATATCACCCATAGCATTTTACCACTTTTACCTAACTTAAAGTCTTGTGGCGACAGGTAAGTGACAAAGCATCAGGTACAAATATAGTGGGAGCTGTAGACACAACCCTTCACACAGGCAGCCCAGGCCATAGGGTCATTTCCTTACTGAAAGCAGCAGTGAATTTGGCAGCCCCCTTGTGTCCGAGCAGCCTTTTAAGGATCTCACTGCTCACGGCCTCTGTTGTGAGGAAGGGGCTAAAAAAGGGCCCTAAAAATTGTCTGCTTTCCCAACACTGGGCTGATTATCATGACAGGTGGGGATCCCACCTTGCAGTCAAAACAAAAAAATATACACAAAAACATCTGCAAAGATGATTCCACTTACCATCAGTACATGGAATGTACACACATTTACAGACAACACAAAATCCAGTAGACCTGAAAGACAAACAGCAAGTTCTCTTGATGCAAGAGAACTCAGCAGGTCTCATACCCAAATAGCAGCCCTGAGTGAAACAAGGCAAATAAAGGCCACCTTAATGAACCTGGAGCAGGACGCATGTTTTTCTGGAGTGGCCACAGTGAAGGGGAGTGCTGTGAAGCTAGAGAAAGTTTTGCAATCAAAACTAGTCTAGTCAACAAACTTGTATACCTCCCAAACGGAGTGAATGACAGACTCATGACAATGTGATTGCCACTTGCAGGAAAATGCCATGCCACCATCAACACTGCTTATGCTCCCCCCATGACAAAACCCTGATGAAGAAAATTTTATGAGGACCTGGAGACTCTTATTATCCATGTGCCAACAGAGGACAAGATTATAATTCTGGGTGACATTAATGCTAGAGTGGGCTCAGATAGCCAGACATGGCAGCGAGTCCTTGGGAGGAATGGAGTTACAAACAGCAACAGTAATGATCACTTACTACTAAAGATTCGTGCATTTTAGGACATTCTCATCATCAACAACAATTTCCATTTACTAAATGCAATAAAACTTCACGGATGCACCCTCAAATCAAACATTGGCATTTAATAGACTCTGTGATTGTAAGAAGAAGGGACAGATGGGATGTGAGAGTGACAAAGGCAATGTGTCGTGCAGAGTGCTGGACTGATCAGACTTATCCTCTCAAAGCTAAATATCTCCATTCAACAAAAGTGGCAATCTGAAGGCAAAATGACTACCAGAAGACTTAATGTCCGTAGATTACAGCTCTTCTCTGAGTGGGCACAGTTTGTTGGTAGCCTGGAGGGAAAATTGAGCCAACACACATTTGGCAACAGTGGAGAAGAAAAGGAGTGGCCAGCTTTTAGAGATTTAGTATGCAACACCGCATTTGCTCATCTGGGTGAGAACACTCTCAAACATCAACCCTGGTTTGATGAAAATGACGGCAGAATTCAGAAGCTGCTAAATAAAAAATGAGAATTCCACAGGGTTTACCAGCAGGACAGTTCATCCATCTCTAAGAAAGCAGCATTTATTACCATCAAAAGTAAAGTACAAGTGAAGCATAGAGATCTGCAGGATTCTTGGTTCAGTAAGAAGGCAGACGAAATTCAATTTTATGCTGATAGTAACAATCCAAAGCATTTTTATGATGCCTGAAGAATATTGATGGGCCAAAGACATATTGTGCATCTCAACTACTCGGCACTGATGATGCCACATTGATTAGTGATAAGAATATGATCCTAGAGAAATGGGCTGAACACTTTCATTGTGTTCTCAACAGACCATCACCAATCAATGCTGAAGCAACTGACAGTTTACCTCAAGTTGAAGTCTACTGCTCCCTAGGTGAAGTTCTAACTGAAGAATTGGGCCATTAGACTCCTTTTGTATGGCAAAGCACCTGCTACTGATTCTATTCCTGCTGAGATTTACAAGGTAGAAGGGATTCACTGCTCACACAAAAACTGACTGAAATTTTCCAGGTTATCTAGCGAGAGAAGGTTATCCCCCAGGAATTCTAGGACCTCCATTGTCCATCCATGTAAAGGTAAAGGAAATAGATTGTCCTGTGACAATCACAGGGGGCTCTCTCAGTCATTGCTGGAAGGATTCTTGCCAGAGTCCTCCTTAATAGGTTGATCCTTCACCTCAAAGATGGTCATCTACCTGAGAGCCAGCGTGGCTTCAGAAAGGGCTGAAGAACAGTCAACATGGTGTCTGCAGCCTGACAACTCCAGGAGAAACGCCAAGAGCAGAACAGAGGTCTGTACACAATGTTTGTAAATCTTACCAAGGCCTCTGATACCGTCAGTTGTGAGGGCTTATGGAAAATTATGTCAAAATCTGGCTGCCTG
This sequence comes from Trichosurus vulpecula, assembly GCF_011100635.1. Lineage (NCBI taxonomy): Eukaryota > Metazoa > Chordata > Mammalia > Diprotodontia > Phalangeridae > Trichosurus > Trichosurus vulpecula. Next base: position 205,008,273 of record NC_050574.1, on the reverse strand, counting down.
GACAAGTTCATCAGTATTGTACATTAATTTCATGAAGGCATGCCTGCACATGTTCTGGATAATGGACAGTACTCTTGTACTTTCCCAGTCACCAATGGAGTAAAACAAGGCTGTCTGCTTGCTCCCATACTTTTTAGCATGAAGTTTTCAGTCATGTCGTCAAATGCCATCAATGAAGACAAATACAGCCACAAGGTCAGATACCACACTAATGATAAACTCTTTACCTTGTAAAGGCTACAAGCCAAGACCAAAATGGAAGTAATGTTGGTGTATGGTTTTTTGTTTGCAGATGATAGTGCACTCAATGCAGCCTCTGAAGCTGAGATGCAAGATAGTATGAATCCATTCTCTGTTGCTTAGGCTAATTTTGGCCTAACAATTAACACAAACAAAACACAGGTGCTCCATCAGCCAGCATCACACCATCCATATGTGGAACCATCAGTTACAGAAAATGGAGAAGTTCTGAATACTGTTGATAAGTTTCACTTATCTTGGCATCATACTTTTCAGAGATGTATACACTGATAGTGAGGTTGACATGTCATGCATTACCAGAGGTAGCTCAGTGTTTAGGAGGCTCCAAAGGAAAGTGTGGGAGAGAAGAGGTATTAGACTGCCTACCAAACTGAAAGTCTACAGAGCTGTTGTGCTGTCATCATTGCTGTATGCCTGTGAAACCTGGACAGCATACCAGTGCCATGCTGGGAAACTGAATCCTTTCCATTTGAATTGTCTTAGGAAGATTCTGAAGATCACCTGGAAGGATGAGATCCCAGACACTGAAGTCCTTTCTCAAACTAAACTGCCAAGCATTCAAACTCTACTTCAGAGAGTGCAACTTGGATGGGCTGGCCGCAGTGTTCAAATACCAAATGTACCCTTGCCTAAAAGACTATTTTATGGAGAACTCACACAGAGTAAGTGCTCACATGGTGGTCAGAAAAAGTGATACAATGACACTCTAAAGGTTTCTCTTAAGAACTCTGGAATTTATTATATGACGTGGGAGACACTTGCACAGGACCAACCAGCATGATGGGCCCTCATCAAAGAAGGAGCTGTGCTCTATGAGCAAGGAAGAACTGAAGTAGCTCAAGAGAAACATGAGAAACACAAATTTAGAGAATCCACCCTAAATGTTCACATGGACTATTTATGCCTGAGCTGTGGTAGAGCATCCTGAGCTCTTAATGATTGATCAGCTACAGTAGAACACACCGTGACATGACTATAACATAGTGATGTCATTTTGGTTCTCTTTGAAAAGGAAGGACAACAACCAACTTCCCACCAGTACTTGAAGAAATCATAAAACAAACTCATAACACATCCTTCAAAAGGATTTGTATTTCTCATGATATTACATGTTCACAAGTAATCTAATACAAATCCTTCTGTGGGGTTGTACTTATATTCCTCCTTCCTCTGTGAGTTCTCTCTACCTCTCCCTTTCCTTCTCTCTCTCTCTCTCTCTCTCTCTCTCTCTCTCTCCCCCTCTCTCCCTCTCTCCCTTTCTCTCTGTCTCTCTGCATTTCCCCCTACCCCTATACATAACTGCATAAATATATGTGTAAATATGCACATATATGATATGAATAAAATACACACACATATACCCATAGATATAGATATAGCATTGTCTCCCCCTTATCTGCAGTTTCACTTTTTTTTAAACCAAACTCATGCCACATTGCCAGCAGGGGGAACCAGTCCAAGTGTCAAGGACACATGGGGACTAGGGACAGATATACAGTACCGAAGTGCAGATTGACTTAAAATAGACAGGTGGTGGCCAGATGTGCAGGCTAGAATAGGTGACTCAGGGCAAAGATCTCCTCTCTTGGTACCCTAGGTGTCAAGCAGTGGTTTCTCCTTGCTTGAGTTCTTCTACTTTCACTTGGAGGGTTTTTTGTTTTGTTTTGTTTTGGTGGTAGTGGGGTCAAAGGCCTCAAGAGCAGAGCCAGAGACAGGGGTGGAAAGAGGGGAGATTGTAGTACAGTACAATTAACATAGATGTTTTAGAATGCAAATTTATTTCAGAATTCTTTACATATAGTTAAATTTTCATAATGAAAATGTACATGAAGAAAGTACTGTCTGTGTAGGGTTCAGGAATCTCTGAGATTTCAGGTATCCACAAGGTGTGTGTGGGGGTGTCCTAGAATATATCCCCTGCAGATAAAAGGGGACTACTATATGTAGATGTCACTGATATTCCAAATCCAGCACTCTGTCTAAATATCATTTCATATGCCACTTGCCACTGATGGAAAAAAACAGAAGGATAAAAATTTCAGCACACAGCATAATACATTCTACATTCTACTTTTCTATCCTGAATTTTGTTTTCATCCACAAATATTACTCTAATACATTAGTATATTTCCCTTGAGTTAGGCTTTACATGCAATTAAAAATTTAAAGTTCTTGTTTGACTGCATTTACACATTGCTATTAAACACTTTGGGCCATTAATTTGTATTCTTAGATTATTGAAACCTGATACAAACCAGTATGATCTTAAAGCCTTTTATCATTGTGATATTTTCTCCAAATTGAGTTGTTTGGTAACTTTTGTTAGGACCTAGTGAAAAACATCTAAGTCAAAGAACTTTGAACAAATCAGAGCTGAACAATTATCTGTTGCTTTAACTTTTTTTTTTTTTTTTTTTAGCTATTTAGGCTATGTGGTGATAATATGATTAAAGATCTTTCTCACCCATTCAATAGGCCTCAGTTGGGGCCAGTTAAAAGAGGCCTGATTAAAGGCAGGCCTACAGCTTTGCTATGTCAATCAGTGATTAAAGACCTTTCCCACACCCTTTTGCTAAAGTAGATGCAAAGGCTCAGGCCCACACCCTTTTGCTGATTGGGCATGAAGCCCTTGGGCCCTAAAAAGAATATATACACCCAGAAGGTAGCCATCGAGAACTGAGAATTCAGAAGTCAGGAGCAAGAATTCAGAATCCAGCCCCAGGAGGAAAAACAAAGAATTCTGAGATGACGGAGCTGCAGGAAGAGTTTGGAGCAGAGAGTGGAAACCAGGGAGCAGCAGAGACCAGAGAACTGAGCAGAGAGGGAAGGCAGGCAAGCAGACTGTTAGGTGAGTGTTTTCGGGGAGGACCCAGCAGAGGGGAAGGTTACAGGATGACTTGGTTCCTTGCTATAACACTGTAATATAATTTCCTTGTTGATACACTGGGGTGGGCTTACTGGTTTTGGAATATAATTAGTGCTATATCGAATTGGAGTTATTGGTCTTGGGATTTGATCCTCTGGTATCTAAATAAATGTTATACTTCCTCTGCCTTCTACCTGGAGAGTTTTTCATATTTTGTGATTCTGAACCATATAGGCATGATCACGGTCATCCTCAAGGTCATGAATCTTGCCTTACTGATACAGGTTATCAGCTAAATACCTCTATTTGGTTATCTGAATATGTAATTCAAATATTTCATAAACACAATGAGCTTATGTTATAGATTAAAGGAATCTAAAATAAAATCTCCTACTATGTTTCTACGTTACCTTTTTAACTATGAACTTGAGAAGTTAACTGGAATGACATTTTGGATGATTCTGACACCGTGCAAGCTTTCTCTACTAGTTGTTTTTATAGTAGCATTCTTTAAGTAATCCATGATATGCTCCTATTCACCACAATTTCCTTTAAGAAAATACTTTGACTATAGCAACTGGTCTCTGCTAAATATTGAGAAAAATTTTTATGTGACCACATAACTCCTGCCAGCACATAACTATAAAGATAATTTTATAACTGATTTTGGTCATTTCCCATTTAGTTAAAACTTCTGTAAGTTTTGAGACAGTATAAAGTCAGAGGCTTTGAATTTAAAAGTTTTGAGGAAAGGGGAAATATTTGAAATATATCAAAAAGTGAAAGCAATAGTACTTGACAACAGATTGTATATGGTGAGGGGGTAAGAAAGAGTGAATACTCAAGGATGCCATGAAATTCTGCAAGAGTGGGAGGATGGTGGTGCCCTTGATAGGCAGTGGGATAGGAACAAGGGAGAATTTAGGGGGAAAGATATTGAGTTCAGTTTTGGACATGTTAAGTTTAAGATGTCTACTGACTTTCAGTTCAAGATGTCTGAAAGGCAATTTGAGATGTGAGAATGACTAGAGGTCATTAAAGAGGGTAGGGCAGACAGTGGATCTGAGAATCGACAGCACAGAGATAATAAATTAAATCCATAGAAACTAATGAGACTGCCAAGTAGCAGTACAGAGGGAAAAGATGTACAGGTACAGGATAGAGTCCTTTGGGACACTTACAGTTAAAGTACACAACCTGGATGAGGGTCCAGCGAATGAGACTGAGAAGGAGTATTTAATAGATAGGAGAATCAGGACAGAATGGTGTTCTGAAACCCTAGAGGGAAGAGAATATTGAGGAGAAGGTGCTCAACAGTGTCAAAGACTGCAGAAAGGTAAAAAAGAATGAAGACTCAGACTAAGCCACAGGATTTAGCAATTAACAGATAACTGATTACTGAAGAGAGAGCAGTTTCAGTAGAATAACAAAGTCAGAAGCCAGATTGCTGGAGTGAAAGATGAGTGAAGGGAGAGAAAATGGAGACAACTATTGTAGACAGCTTTCTCAGGTACTTTAGCCACAAATGGTAGAAGAGTTATGGGATGCTAGTTGTCAGGGATTAAAAAAAAAGGCTTTTTGAGGATTATGGAGACATGGAAATGTTTGTAGGGAGTAAAGAAATGGCTAGTAGACAGGGAGAGATTAAAGATAAGTGACAAAATGAGGATAAAAGAGGGGGCAATCTGTTGGAGAAGGGTAGAATGAGATCACTTCTGCATGTAGAGGGATCTGTCTTGGTAAGAAGTAAATCTACCTTTTTGTGTGAGACAATTGAAGACATCTCAGTGGTATAAGACAAGAGGAGAGAACAGGCAGCTCATAGCAAATAGCTTCTATTTTTTTCCTCCAAAATATGTTAAATATGGACTGGAGCATGCTGTTTTTCACTTCTTTCATTCTTTTTATTTCATTTGAGTCTTATACAAAATGACCAATATGGAAATGTTTTATATGATTGCCCATGTACAACCTATAGCTGATTGCTTATCATCTCAGGAACAGGAGGGGGAGGGAGGGATAGAATTTGGAACTCAAAACTTAAAACATGTTAAAAAATCATTTTAACGTAATTGGTGGAAATAGTATATACACACATGCATATATTTGGTGTTTAATAAATACTTATTGACTATTTGACTGCAAAAAAATGATGTGCGGTTTTTGTCTGAGAGTGGGAAGCAGGAAGCCACGGGAGATTTAAGGAGGGATAAAAAAGTTTGAAGGTCTGCTGTGAGGACTAACAGTGAGCTGATAATGGAGGTGTTGAAGGATTTTCTAGCAAGCATGAGAACAAAATTGAGGTTGTGTAACATCAATCTGGAGTAGATCTAGTCGGGACATTAGCACACTTTTTGCAACTTTGGTTCAGCAGCATATGTGTAGGAGTGAGGACAACAGACAGTGGGAATGATACATGACTGATGCTTTCGAGGGCACAATGGGCAACATGTTAAGTGGGCCAGAGACTCAAGAGAAGAGTCAATATAGAGTTGAACCAATACAGATTTTTACCAAAGGGTCAAAATGGGGGAAAGAGTAGCTAGTGCAGGGTGATGGCCTGAGATGGACTGAGGCATTGGAGGTCATGATATGAGGCAAAGAGTAAGGTTTTGTAAGGGAAGACAGAGGGAGAGGTATAAAGCCAATAGATTATGGTCAGATAGGGGGATTTTAGAATTTTTCAATATTTTTGAGTGATGCCAAGATCAAGGAGATGACTATCTTTGTGTTTGACTGTGGAAGGGTAGAGGAGTAAGTCATGGGAAGTTAGTAAGTTGAGGAACTGAGTAGCTGGTGTGCTTGAGGGAGAGTCAATATATGTTGAAACTCCATAGGACAAGAGCAGTAGTTGGAAAGCAGAGAAAAATTGTCAGCCAGGTATTGGACTCACTGAAGAAGAAAAAAGAGTGACTGACGTGGAGATCTGTAGATAAATTGCCAGAATTTTGATTGTATGGCAGATAGGGACTGTATGAACATGAAATGAAGAGGTGTTACTGAATGATAAAAGGTCAGGGAAGAATCTGAATGTGGTAATATGGATCAAAGAGTATTCCAACTCCCCAGCCTCAACCAGTTAGCAAAGAGAAAAGGGTGCAGCAAGTATTGAAAAGGGTGACCAGAGAAGTGGTGTTACATGGGGGAGACAGGTTTAAGTGGCTGCTAGAAGATGAAAGAAGTGGAAAAGGAAATAATTTAGAATAAAAGGCAGTTTGTTGCCTATGGAACAAGCATTCCACAGGACAAAGTGGAAGGGATGAGAAGTATTTGGTTGGGACTTTGGGATGGGAGGATTAAGGGGTATATTAATAAGGAATGAGATAGTAGGGGATGTGAAATGGGATTGGGATGATCACCCACAGGGTTTCAGAATTATGGGATATGTAGGTTAGACAAAGTTTAAGTATGTTAATCACTGAGTGGAAAGAGACACTGGTCTTCCCAGAGGAGGCTGGAGATTATGTAGCAGACAAGTATAGCATGAGATGGAAGACACATGGTCAGACTGGAGGCCACTTTTCACTTTGCTTCTTTCCTGCAAAGGTCAGAGATTAATCAGGAGATAGCTCAGGAAAAGATGGAACTCAAACCTGTACAGCAGGACATGGAAGACCCACAGTGAGAGGGAAGATCCTCTTTGTATAAGAGACTGTCTTCATCCTGGAAGGAGATGAGTAGGAGAAGGGAGATGAGAATCAAAATCAGGGCTGGTGCAATAGGAGGTTGGAAGTCTCATTCACAGTGGGAGATGGAAATTTTGTTGGAACAGATAGAAGACAAGTTCACCAGCAGGGAGGGGAAGGTTACATCTCTTCTCACTTGATGCTGGAGATCATCCAGGCATAGTAGCAGGTAGAAGTTTCCTGTGAAGGTAGAGATAGCCCCTTGCTATCTTTAGAGGACAAGTGCTATGTGAAATGGAAACAGGAAACATGTTCAAATGGAAGGTCATTCCACTTCTCTTGGATTTTTTTTTTAAAGACTAGGGTTCAAATCCCAGCTCTATCACTTACTACCTGTATGTCTTTGTGTACCTATGTGACACTTTAGTTTCTTCTTCTGTAAAATGAAAGGCATGGGCTAAAGGATCTCTCAGGTTTTTAAACTCATTTATAAATATATGATGATAATTAAATTGAAGTACTGTAATTACTGTATTTAATGTGAATAATCTCACAAAATCATTGACCTCAATATACTGTATTAGGGGAAATTGCATTTAGGAACTTGGTCTTAAGATTTTATCCTGAAATTAATTTTAATAATGCATTTTCCACTTTAATACTGAGAAAGTTGATTCATTGAGGACTCCTACTCTGTTCTAATCAGTATCTCAATTTGATATGATTCTATAGAGGCAGTGATTATAAGTTGTGTATATTTGGCCCCAGAGCTGGGAGATGCAGATTCTAAGTTTACATGCATAGATAAGCACAGAAAGTTAACTATAGGCCCATCACCCTTGTTGTTCCTTGTCATGGTGACCAAGCCCAGTGCAGTGGAGGTGCCTCAACTACATGGAAAGTCCCCCAATTTTATTTTTGTGCCTCCAGACCATTCTCTTTGTACAACATGAGCAACTGATTATCTCATGACCACTTAGTCAGTGGAAATGCCCCATGCTTCACCCCATATGTGACACTGCTGCTAATGTCATTTTTAGCCCTTAACAGCAAGGTCTATCAACCAATAAGATTCTTTATTTTCCATGTCTCTTTTGCATATTTGGGTAAGAATAGGCAATGTATTAATCATACTCTGTATAAGTCACATAGGAATATGGATTCTAATAGAAGTGCCCTATGATAGGCTTCAAACTCTAATGTAATGTTGACTACTTGTTTACCAGCTGTGAAGCTCACTTGTGCAACCATAAGAATGCTGACAAAAATATCTCCATCCTGTTTTGCTCAAATTCCATGACCAAACCAAAGAACATATTGGGTCAATATGTTCTTGAAGCATATGCATAGCTCCTGCCTAACCTAAGGAGAAGCCCATCCATCTTGTGACTGCCTAGTCAGCAGAGATATTTCCTGCTTTGCCCAACCTGTGACCCTGCTGATATATTGTTTTGCTTATTTTAACCTATGTATCATATGTCCACCAATGAAATTACTCTGTATTTGGTATGGCTGTTTTTGAATGCTTAGATATCTCACCCTATAAAAATAAGGCCCTGGAAGGAGGAGGTATCTCAGATTGTGAGGAAGATCTGAGGTCCACTTCATTAGAATGGTCCATGGACCTTTTAATAAAGTGTCATTGGCTCAGAGCTCTTCCTCAGTATTACTGTAGCTTGAATAATTTTTATCCCCACAGTACTCTCAGAAATTATAAATGTATATGCATATGTATGTGTATATATATATGTATGTGCACACATATATTATATAGGTTATTTGTTTTTTTGCTACATATGTTTCTTAGATTGATTTTTCTCTAGCCAATAAAGGCATATGAAATAACTTTGTGAATGAATTAGTATTTTTTTTCTTTCAGGAAGGCAATAATCAACAGCTGACTAATTAATATTCATATCAAATTCTTTTGCCTTTTATTTTATGCACTTGAAGAAACTGTGGCAACTTTTGGCCAAATAGGTGATGGGTGCTTCACTAATGTTTTCTACTTAAAATACTTTAAAGAACTTATTCTGTACAAGTCAAAGTTTGCTTTTTAGCAGCTTCACCCACTCAAGACTGCTTTTCCGTCATCCAACAATTTGACAAGGAACTAAAAAATCTGCTTGGATTTCCCTACATGAGAAGTGCTCTCTAGACTATGAAAAGTAAAGGAAACCGGAGCAGTGATACTAGCATATTTGTTTGTGAGTCTAAATTGCCATAAGAAATTAAAAAAAAAGTCACGACAAAATTGTAAGGGCTACCCATGATTTCCCCCTTTGGGGCCTAAAGTATCTTTAAAAAGTTCATTCTCCACAGAAATATAATCCTACCTCTGTGGAACAGGCTTGTAACCGTGGGTCCTGAAACACTGTATCAATGGGGCCAAAGCTTGAGTAGATCTTAGCAAACTAAAAATGCTTTGAGTCCAAGACCTACAATGCATATATCCATATACATCCATAACTTGGCGGAGGCTCATTCATTACTAGTGTTAGCCATCACGTGATAAACTTTTCTGCACAGAGATTCAAGAACATAAATTATTAATGTGTAGAAAAGTTAAAATATAAATGAGTAGATGATTTATCAATGGGGATGAAATCATAGATTATAAAATAAAGATATTTTAAGAAGTCAAAAAATATGTATTCATTAACATATATTCATTATATATAGGATAAAGAAAACAAAATATCTCTATTAGGAAAAAAAAGCATCCAGAAAAAAAAGAATCCAGAAACATCCAGAATTCTCTAAAATGCTGGCCAACTCAGCACAAGGGAGGGTGCAGAATTTGGAAAGCTCTACCTTTGGTCAATGACAGAGCTCTTAATAGGCCTTCCACCAACTTAGCCTGGAGAAGAAGGCACAGCCAACACAGGTGCTGAAATTCATGTTTAGGTTCAGTCGTTTCAGTTGTGTCTGACTCTTCATGAATCCACTGGGGTTTTCTTGGCAAAGATACTGGAGTGGTTTGCATTGCCTTCTCCAGATCATTTTACAGATGAAGAAACTGAGGCAAGCAGGTAACTTAAGTGACTTGCCCAGGGTCACAAAGCTAGTATGTGTCTGAGGTTAGACTTGAACTCAGGTCTCTTTGACTCCATGCCCTGCCACAGCTGCTGAATAACCACTCATGGAGAGCCTTAAATAGGCAGCATGGTTTGAAATGAGATCTTATTAAAATGTGGGAGAGTTTTATTCTTAAATTATCATTTATTTTGCATGATTTCAGAAGATGATTTTCAAACACCAAATATTTACTCTTCAGTACTTACTGAAGATTAGCCATTATTGGAAAAGTTAGTTCATAGGCTCATAGTTAAAAGGATCATAGCTGTAGAAATAGAAGGGACCATAAAGGTACTGAGCTTGATAAAGTATTTTAATCAAATATTATCACGGGAGAAGTTGGCATTTTACAACTAAATTTTTTTTCTATTAAATCCTTCTAACAAAAACCACAATCTTGGCCCAACAGCTGGAAAGGAAACCTCTCTGACAAACTGAAATGACTCATATAGGTCATGAGGGTCCATTTGTATTAGTAGAATGATAACCCAACTACTCCCACATGCAACAGACAGCACAAGTATTGTCAGAGTAGTCTCAAAGAGTTAGCATAACATAATTCTTGTTCTTTAGTGTTTGTCTCGGCGGAACTCTAAGTACTTTCGTGATTTCTAAAGTCTAATTTGTCTTCACAAGATGCTATCAAGGCAAGAGAAGAATATTCATTATCACCTCTGCTTTACAGATGAGCAAACCGGGGCAGCTAAGTTTTGAGCCACTTTTCTGACAGCCAGAATCAGTGGTTATATTAAATAAAGAGAATCTGAAAATTATGTTTTCCTCTACAATAGGTTTGCTAGTATAATTCCATTGGCAAATTTTTATTCAGTAAAGGTAAGGGTATGGAGAAGCAGGAAAAAAGAAATAGAGGGGGGAAGACCAATGGGAAAAAGGTAAGAGAGGAAATTAAGGACAGACAGATTATCTACCTATCTATCTATTTATCTACATCTTTCTGTGGTGAGAGAGACAGAGAAATAGAATTTATCAACCTACCTTGAGAGCAATGACTGGAAACTTTTTTAATTTTATGCTACTAATCTACTCTATTATTCTTTTAAATTTTGTTTTCCTTCACAAAAATTGATTGTTTACAAACCCATATGAACTACAGTTATAACAAAAGAAAACAAAGAGCTGCATAGCATGAATGGAAATGATGCAAGGACCAAGAAAAGTTTTGATATCCCAAGTCTAGAATATTAATGGTTAATACATGTATTCTGAATTGGGGAGAATTTTTTTTTCTCTTCCTTAAATGTCACCTGTTAGCTCATAGTTTTGTGCTTTGAGCCCACTAACTGTAAATTGTTTGGTGAATAAAAATGCCACATAAAGTTTTCATAGCTGAATGATAACTAAACTATATGTCTGAAGGTACACTCAATGTAAGATTTCCCTCTGAATTCCTCCCCAACTGACCATGGTCTAGTGGCAAAAGTACTAGATATATTGCCAGGGAACCCAGATTTAAATTCTGCCTATGTCCTTTACTACCTGAGTGACTTGCAAGAAATCATCCTCTCTGAGTCATCCTGAAAATGAGAGGACCAAACAAGATGTTCAAGGTACCTTCCGGCTGTGTAACCCCGGTGCCTAGAGCTTCACTGTAGTAAGGGTGGGCTTATAGAAAAGAACACGACCATCGCAAGGAAGTTTAAATGTGGCACACTAGAAAGAGCTCTGGATTTATAATAACATCAATAAGAGTATTTATAGTTAAAACTAGCATGTATTTAGTGACTGCCAGGCACTATGCTAAGTCTAAGTGCTTTACAAATAACTCATTTGACACAGATAACAATCCTATGAGGTAAGTTTTATTATTATGTTCATTTTACAGTTAGGGAAACTGTGGCAGAGGTTAAGTGACCTTCCTATGGTTACAAAGCTAGTAGTGCCTGAAGGTACATTTGAACTCCTATCTTCCTGACTCCAGGCCCAGTCACTCCAGGCCCAGTACTGGGCCACTTATCCATCTCTAAATATCTTATAGAGAAGAGGACCTGGATTTGATTTCAGGGTCTTATACCTAACTAACTGTATGACCTTGGATATGTTACTTCTCCTTTCTGGGCCTTAATCTCTTTACTAAAATGAGCAGATTGAACTACACAAACTATTGTCCTTTTGAACTTAAAATCTATGATTATATTGATTATAAATACCGTCTCTTTTAAATTAGCTTTTTTTTTGTTAGATTTTTATGGATTTCTGTTTATGTGAAAGCTTCTGAGCATATCTGCTTCATGGAGAAATCTGCTCTGTATTATACAGAACTTTGCTTGAAATGGGAAGACAGTGTGGAATCTGATAGAAATCTGTAAAGCTTTGCATTTGAAGTTATAGGAAGAGCATCTACTTGCTCACTGAGTGAACTTCAGCAATCACTTAACTTCTCTAGGCCCTAGTCTCCTCGCTGTTAAAATAAGATTTCACCCAAATGACCACTGAAGTGTTTACCAAATTGAAATCTATAAAACTGAGATTATATCTAGAACAGATATTGCCCCTTCACATTTTTACTGACAAACAGAAAAGGCATTAGAAAAGGCAAATAAATGATAACTCAATCAATAAACATTTATTAAGCACCTATCACTGTAGGATATTCATTTCTTCATCCTAAAAGTCTTTCAACATTGTAGATAACCTAAACCTAATATTAGTGACTCAATTTTTTTCTCATCATATAATATTTGTTAAATCTTTCCATACAACTAGAATTTATCATGTGCAAACCTAAAACATTGACATCATATGACATTTTATTGCTCCTAGGAAACTAACTTCCAGGAGGCTAACCTGACAGCTCAGAGTACTCAAGCTGCTGAGCTTTGACATTAAAGAAGACATCATCAAAGGGGGGTGGGACTATTCAGTCACCAGTCTCTCACCAGCCTTAAATCAGAATGTCAAGATAAACACTGAAACATTCAATCATTCAAGTCGAGTCAACAAGCATTTATTCAGCACTTTCTAAGCGTCCTATATTGTGTTAAGTTCTGGGGGATACAAAGCCAAAAACAGTTCCTGCTCTCTATGCACTCACAATTTAACCAATGGTATATACTTTTCCCCTCAACTTCAAGTATAGAAAGAATATCTACTATGTGCCAAGCATTTTGTACAAGTGATCTGATTTGATCCTCAAAACAACTCTGTGAGGTAGATGCCATTACTATCCCTATTTTATAATTGAGGAAACTGAGGCAAAGAGGTTAAGTGACTTTCCCAAGTAAACATGGCTAGCAAGTATCTGAGGCTAAATTTGAACTCAGTACTTCCTAACTCTAGAAACAGCACTCTATGTAGCCGCTAGCTACATGGTGCCACCACAAGATGGAGCGTGTTGTCTCATTTTGAGTATACCTGAGAGTTTGGTTTTTGCCTTTCTCCCCTCCCTTTAATTCTAGGGGAGATGAAAAGATCTTGGAGGGTTGCAAAGAACCACAGGACTGGCAAGGTTTCTTTAATGAAATCCCTCCTCCATAAATGAATTTAAGGACACAGTATTCCTTCAGGAATTAGGTTGGAATTACAAAGACTTTCTAAGCCTAAATCAAATAGAGACTTGGGAGAAGGTAGCTCTTTCTAGCAGAAGGAAATAAATTCAAAGACAGATTAAATGGCTGTCAGCTCTGTGTAACTGGCTGGCTATTCTGTGTTTACTCTAGAGATACAAACTCTCCTTGTGGAGGTGGGGAAAATGCCCACAGCTAAAACCTTAGGAAATGACAAATCTCCCTTTCCTCATAAAGAGAAGAACTACTGAGGGGTTTTCCCTGGTGATAACTAGTTGCATGAATGGCATTTTACCCTAAGACAGCTGAAACTTACTAACACCTCTGGGGCCTAAGACAAAAGATAGAGAGCAAAGCCCCCTCTTCCTCTTAGAGAGGTGTCCTCAGATGAGAAAGGAGAAAAAAGAAATTCAGTAACCATGTGTTCTTAGAAGAGAACTATTTAAAATAAGCTCCTCACCTTACTATCCAGCAGCAACTCTGAAACTAACAGACTAACAACATCCAGGAAACAAGTGAAAGCAATGTGAAGACTTCAGTGACTGCTCCTCTCTGTATATAGCTTCAATATCCATTTTGCTTATCAGATTCTCCATTCATGTGCCTGAGCCACAACAATCCTTCATGTGTTTTCCTTCCTATGTATGGCCAGGTATTTCTAATCTTTCCACTAATGGTATATTTGTGAGAAAGCATGCCCCAGGTTAATGGGAGAAATATATAATTTCTACTTTTCATACCTTACTATTTGGTAACCTGGCTGAGTAGTAAAAAGTAATATATAGGTGGGGGCTCATAAACCAAAGTTTTGCTTATATGCAGACCCACATTGTGCCTTGAAATTAGAGTAACTTCATGGAGAGTGTCATTCCTGCTTATTATAGGAGAATATATTTAAAGTGGGTTACCTTCTTCTAATTTAATAACTATTTTCTTTTAAGAACGCTGGTATTTATTAGCATTGTGTCATTTTAATAAAGTTGACATAAATTTCTTTACTTTTACCTTTGTATCATGTTCATATACACCCCTCCACCCCAAAGTCTTTGAAACAAAATCCAAACTGCAAAGATACATCATAGTGTGACTAATTAGACTGGATAGAACTGAAATACAATGGGGAACAGAAAAGACCATAAAATGCATATTTTGATATATTATGATTTTTCTAAAGTTTAATTTTGCACTGAAAAGTAACAAGAGTGCCATTCAAGACGGAGGAAGCAGAGGTCTGAGACTTAATGAAATATTGCATCTATTTTAAGATGACATATTTTTGAGGGGAAATGGATATACTGGCGAGAATTCAAAGAACAACAAAAAAGATTACAGATTTGGAAAATAGGACTTACACGGAAAGGTTAACAGAATTATCATAAAGAAGAGATATCTGGATGTTGAATAAATCACTTCCCACATATGAGGTAGTATAAAGATCTTGTTAGTTTTTCCAGAAAAGCCAGCAATTAGATTAAATATCAAGAAACACAGAATTTCAGAGATGTAAGGGGACTTAGATAACATCTGTGATGATACATGAGATAGTAAAAAGAAAGTGGGGCTCGGAATCAGGAGAGACTTGGATTCAAATATGACTGGATTATATCACTTCCTAGTTCTGTGACACTGGAATGGACAAGTCACCTAACCTTTCTTGCAATCTGTTTCCTCATCTGGAAAAATGCAGATAACACTTGTAATTCTTATCTCAAAGGGTTTGTATGACAAAGCATATCACTTATATGAAGGACTTTGCAACCTTTAAAGTACTGGACAAGTTCACCTAGTATTATTATTGCATCATTTAATACCTTATTATATACATGAGGAAACTGATGCCATATGATGCTTCAGTGCCATATTCACAAAAGAGCAATACTATTTGTAATTCTTAATGAATCTATACCGATAGCAGGCACTGGAAATCCAAGACACGAAAACTACTTTTCTCCGAAGCAACATCCTTCTTTATTTCAGGAGCTTATTGGTGTTCACTTTCAGAAACTGACACCAGCATTGCAGAGTATTTGAAACCCATATCTGGAGAAGTCTCAGTTCTGGTAAATTGGATATGAAACCTCGAATCTGACATTCTAGTTGGGCTTTAGATACACTTGGGTGAATCAGCAGTCTCATCAGTATCGCTCCTTTATACCAAGGCAAATCATAATCCCTCCATGCCTTCTCATTTGGCTATATCATAATTTTATTTCCTGGACTACTAAATTTGGACTGTGATTACTTTTCATTAAACTTTCTTTATTAGGGTAGTGAAATGTTTCTTCTCCTCGTTCAGTTACATTTCTTCTTCTCTGCCTGAGAATCAGATGTATTTCATTGTTATTTCTCTTTGATGCCTATGTCTCCTTAGAGAGGATTGAGTCTTATGATAACTTCTTCTTCAGACATTATTTTCCATTCTTCAGATTTGCTATGCTGTATTCTTTAAAACATTTTTTACAGAAAAAAATCTGCTCTTTTAAGTCAATATTTTTTATTTTTAGATAAATCAATATCAAACCAGGCATAAAGCAAGGAGACATGCTCAAATATTTTGCTACTGTCATGGAGAATGGCATACAGTAAGTTTAAATTGAAGACGAATTACTCATGGAGGGAGAAATCCCTTGGATGTTTCTATCTGCAGAGGGCTTTGTACAGATTGTATTAAGTCCCACAATGCAATAGGCCCTTCTTAATAATATACAAAAGTCTAATATTTTTTGACTGGCCAAACAATCCGAGAGAAAAAAACAAAGTAAATGAATGATGCCTATTACCGACATATAGATAGACAAATAGACAGAAAGGACAGTGAATTGAGTTGGTCCAACTTGAAAAAATAACGCAGGTGGCCAATGAGCTGGGCCCTGAACTGAAGACGTCTAGATCGTATCTGATAAATTAGGTGGCATTTTAAAATCTGCCTAATTTATCTCACTTTTGAGATTCCAACTTTATTTTTATTTTAAACATACATTCCCAATCATGAAAACCAAGTAACATCACAATTTTGATTCTCAGAAAAATAAAAATTGCAGTGACCTAAAGTGCAAAGGAAAAACATATAGTCGTTGTAAACAAGTTACACCATATTAGAGAAGCAACGATGATGATGATTTGACTATCATTCCCTGAGTGAATGGTAGAAACAGGCTGGGGGTGAGGGTAACTTGGCCTGTAGCAAGGAGACAAAGATAAACTAGCGGTCAAGGCAGGGATTTGTGGAATCTTAGGGCTCGGATGGGTACAGAGGGATGAAGCTTGCTTGAGAAATTTACTCTCTAATCCTTACTGTCTAGAAGTTGGGGAGTTAGCCAAAAATCATCACTACTAGGCATGTATCCCCAAAAAATCAAAATAAGAAAAGGTCTAGAAAGTACAAAAATATTGATAGCTCTTTTTGTAGTAGCCGAAAGCTGGAAACTAAGGTGGTGTCCATCTATTGGGGAACAGCTAAACAATACAGTATATGAATGTAATGGAATATTGCTAAACATAAGAAGTAATGGAATGAACAGTTTCAGAAGAAAACTGTGAAGAGGTCTCTAATGGAGTGAGCAGACTCAGAACAACTTATGCGATGACAACAACATTAGAAAGAAAAGTAATTCTAATCAATATGACATATCAGTGTTACAGAGGATGGAAGATGAAGCATACAACCTACCTCCTACTAGAGGTGACAGACTTAAAATAAAAAATGAGATATTTTTGGACATGAAAAATGTGGAAATTCGTTTTGTTGGACAATGCATATTTGTTATGAGCGCTTTTCTTTTCTTTTTTAAAATTATTCAGTGAGAGTGTATAGAATTTTTTAAAAAAATGAAAAAGCAAAGTATTTAAGAGAACAGGGAAGATATTTGGTATCAAACTGGCTATTAGAGATTTAACTTCTATGATCTTTTCCTCCATTTAGAGATAAAATGTTAAATAATTCCAGACTTCATAAGTTTATATATAACAATGTTCATTGAGTATAAACATAATGATACTATTTTTCCCCTGTGGACAGTTATTAAATTCTAATGAAATAAGACATTAAACTTCTGTTAAAACTACCAAAAATTTTGGATTGTACAACTCCCTATGACATACATGTTTTCCCTCATGAGTTTAAGGTCTTGTGTAATTTTATAAATGGAATCTTTTTCTGGTTTCAAAGGATTAATAATGTATTACTCAGGTCATAAAAGTGATAAATCAGCAGTTTATACTTAAGCAAATGGATTCACTCTCTAGATAAGTGCAAAGACTCCAGTAACCTCATTCTTTAGTAACAGAGAAGAAGCCCCCATCAAGATCAAAGACCCTTCATTGGAAAGCTGAGCCACCCTGTCCAAGTAAGATCAGCAGAAAAGTCCCTTTTCCTGCTGGAATAGTAAGTTTGAATATCAATTTGTTCCCTGTTTCCCAAAAGTCTTCCTTTCATCTCAGCAGCATGAATCAGCACTAGCATTCATCTAAGATTCTTACTTCCACATTGTCTAGGCCTTCTAGTTCCAGATAAAAACCCACCCCAGACTTTACTGGTTTGGAGTTAGGGTACACCATTCCCTCCAGGACTTTAGCAGGGAACCTAACCTCACCCAGGATTCCAGCTGACTTCCCTAGTACTATCGTCCCTGAACATCTTTTTTTTTTGTTTGGTTGGTTTTTTTTGCTTTGTGAGTGTATCCCCTCAATAAGTCTGGCTTGTTCTACTGCATTGTTGTAAACACCAAGTTTCCTTGTATTTGAAACATTTTAGTTCTGTGTTAAAACATATGGAACTAAGAAAATATACGTTTAGAGAAATATTTATCAAAGAAATTTAAGTTCCTATTTTTTATATTTGAAGAGTCAAGCTTTCCTCAATCAAATGAGATAAAATTTGTAAAAAAAAAAAAAAAAGTACTTAGTAGAGTTTCTGGTACTCAGTAGGTATTTGGTTGGCTGTTGTCCTTTGTTCTCAAAGAGGATCAAAATGACAAGAGAGTTAGTCATGTCACAGTATGACTGTAGGTGATTAAACCAATACAACTTCGGAATGCTCTACCATGGCACAAATAGTCCATTTGAATATTTGGGGTGGATTCTCTAAATCTGCGCATCTCACATTTCATTTGAGCTACTTCAATTCTGCTCATAGAGCATAGCGCTTTCTCTAATGAGGGCATACTGTGCTAGGCAATTCTGTGCCAGTGTCTCCCAGGTCACAAAAGCAATTCCAAAGTTCTTAAAAGAGACCTTGAGAATGTCCTTGCATTGCTTTTTGCGACCACCATGGGAGTGCTTGCCCTGTGTGAGTTCTCCAAAAATAGTCTTTTTCGCAAGTGTACGTTTGGCATCTGGACAATGTGGCCAGCTCATCAGAGTTACACTTAGTAGGCACCATATAAATGTTTACTCCATTAGGATTAAGAAACTGAGGCAAACAGATTAAGTGACTCATTCAAGTTCACATAGCTAGGAAGTGTCTGAGTTCAGATTTTAACTCAAGTCTTCCTGAATCCAGCTGCTCTATCCACTGTATCACCTAGCTGTCATCATCATCATCATCATCACCTAAGGGTGAAGTGATTCAGGCCTGCACCAGGGTAGTGTCAGAGGAGAGAAGAGGAAAATATGTGAGAAATACAGGGAATATAGGTTTAAGAACACACGAGTTTCAAGGATCATTCAAACTCATAAAGAAACAGGGTCAGTCATAAAGAAGAAAAAAGAAAGATATTATCAAAATGAAAAACTATGTTGAGAAATAACAAAGTATTGCTGCAAACAGCCTTATGGATTCTCAGCTAAACAAGCAAAGATATTCAGAGGGAATCTAGTTTTTGAAGTCAATATTATTGACTCCTTTAGAACATAGTTTAAGGTTTTTGAAGTAGCAAAAGCAAAGAAAAGAGCAGTAAAAAAAATTACTAAGTGTAATTTTTTCTAATGAAATTCCCTTTTCCATTTAAGGGTACACCAAAATTTTTGTTAGAAGTTCATATGAGCCAACAAAATATAGATAGGCACCTTAATTAGCCTATAAACTATTTCCCCAGAAAATTGGTTTGGGTATTTGTTTTTTACTTTTACAAAGGTCTTGAAGTTTTTTTCTCCTTTGGAGAGAATAATAAATTCTAATAGATATACTGATACAGTGAAAAGCGGAATTCTTTCCAAGTTACAGAAATTTCCTAAAGGAGATAGAACACTGCAAAGTGACCTTATACTATGCCACTATGTAACTAAAGGTTAAGATATTTATCCATGAATTGGAGATTAGCATCCATCAACGTTCTAGGAACATGTCCAACTTAAACCCCATTCAAAACTAATGACATAAAATCTAAGCTAGATGTGGTAAAAATGGCCTATGTATCAAAGATACGTAATATCCAAAGTGACAAAAGTCTGGTTTGATGATGAATTAAATAATATATGTCAAAATCTTGTGAACTAAATCCCATATTAGGTGAGATGATTGTATAAAAAAGGAAGATATATGCACATTAAAAGTTTATTATTTAAAATATAAGAGGTTGTGTGTTTATTGAACAAGTCAATACATTTAAATATTTAACTTTGTCCTGATTAATTTACACACAACTATGTTTTGTATCACCTTTAGTTTCTTATTTAAATCAAACTAGTGTAAACCTCTAAGCAAGAAAGCAAGGGAAAATTCAATATTTAGAATTATCCCAATTGGGAAAGGGCAAAGCAAAAATGTGAGATAATGTTGGGACCAACTGCAAAACAAATATCCAGGAATGAGACTATGTTAGGTTAGCTTTAATGGCTACTTCAAAAACACTCTCAGCTAATCCAAAATTTCCCTAGGATATAAAATTTGTATTATTCCTTTCCACAATGTGACCAATATAATATTGTTTTGTTTGTTTGCTTTTTAAAAAAATCTAATGACAATACATTGAGAACCTCTAAAAAGGACCGGGACATGTGTATCTTTGTAACGTTTTAAAGTTTATTTGATTTGAAGGAAAAATAAGAAAAATGAAAATGTCTGTTTTCTTAAGAAAATAGCAATCAAAATTAGAAGTCGGAGTATATCTGGGAAATGAGAAGCACGTGGAGTGGTAGACAGAGTCAATTTCTGGTCAAGGAAGACCTTGGTTTCAGTTCTTCCTCTGACACTTACTGGTGGTGTGACCTGGGCAAGTCCTCTTAACATTTCAGTATTTTTTATTTATTTTATTAAACAATTCCCAATTACATTTTACTCTGGTTGCACCAGATGCCAGAGTTTTTCAGCCAAGTGTCTGATACCTCTGCTTTTAGCTGGGCTTCTTAAACTTTTTCCACTTTGTGACCGCCTTCAGCACTTCTTAAACTATGGGTCTCGAGCCCACAAGGGGTCTGCAACCCACCGTTTAAGAAGAGCTAGGCGACATCTCTAAGACTCCAAGTCTCAGAGAAGATGCCAATTTGCATTATTAGGAGTTGTTCTTCTTTTTTTCCCCCTACCTGGGGATTTCCTATACCAGTGAAATCAACCAAAGAAAAGTGATTAATGGTGAAAGGATCGAATAATATATGGAAATAGCCGAAAATAGGTTTCTAGTCTGAGCTACTTACTTCCCTTCCTTGCAAGAATCAAATTCTCTCCTCAGAGAATGAGTACCAGGCTAGAATTATATCTATCTGCCCCTCTGCACACTACACACACACACACACACACACACAAACACACACACACACACAGTCTCTTTAAATATTGTGAGTCTAGGGAAAACGTTTTAATTTTAAACTGTGCTCCTGATCTCTATCCTTTAATAGCCTCAAGCTATTTATCCAAAGCTTAACTCTTTCCACCAAATGCAGTTCCACAAAAAACAAACACACATATGATGCAGCAAATAATTTAATTTATCCAAGTAGATAGCAAATACAAATCAGAGAAGATCTACTGACAAGGAGATAGACATACAGATAAAAAAATACACCAGAAAACATACAGAATAAACAACAACAAAGAGAACTAGCCGAATCTAACCCAAGGGAAAATACCCCTAGATCTCTGGTATAATAAACTCTGAGTAGGGATGAGATCAAGGGGCCATCTCAAGTCTCCTTGCCGTGATCAAGGAGCCATTTCTTGGCTCCTTCCCAGAGTCTTTCTCTTCATTCAGGGACCTTAACAGAATGTTAACCATGTGTTTTCTTTCTCAAAGCTGCACCTCAGAAGATACGGATCATTCTCCCAAGCTCTCTCCAACTCCACCCAACACACAGGCACGGAACACTGAATAATCAATCTTCACCAAAGAGAACAGTTAATGCAAACAGCCCTTAAGGCAGGGGTTACATGTATATTTAAGAAGGGGGAAATTTTCCATTCTGGGGCAGATGGCAGGTCTAATTAAAATTTCTGATTGTCTTGTCAGGAAAAATGAACATTTTGTTTTAATGACCACAAGCACCCAGTTAAACTCTATTCTATACCACCAACTATTATGCCAAATAAGTCTTATAGAAATAAATCTTCTAAATAGGCTGACATTATTACTAGCACTAATGTTTAGGGTTTGCTGTTGTAGTGGGGGCATGGACTATATAATATGTTGCCATAATAATTCTGGAGTCTGGTAGACTAGTTCAGGTCCTTATTTCAAGTCTGAAATACACTGGGTATTTGTCCACAGACAAGTAACTTCTCCTCTCAGTACTTCAGATATCTCTCTAAGGCTCTATGTTATTGACAGTTTGCTTAGAGGTAGAGGGAGTTTCTAATCCAGAAGTTCTCAATGAAATCACAGTTCTGGACTAAAAAAAACCCAAACTATTAAAGACATAATAGAGCTCAATATTGCTCTATGCATCACAGCTAATGGAATCAGTGAATTTTCTAGTCACTGAATTCAGGTCAGTTTTGAAGGTTCCTTTTGTGGCAATAATTCTGAATAAATTTTACAAAGGCACTAAAAATTAGCAAGAAAAAGCCTAATGACTTTAAAACAGAGTGAAGAGTCTATTTTAAAAAAATCTTCCTTTATCACCTTGTAATGTAAAAGTTACTTTGTGTTCACTAAGGATTTTGGGGGGTCAGAAATCAAAGGGTACTATATATTCTTTCACAGTGACAGGTCAGGAGACATACTTGGGCTTTCAGTAACCATGGCCAATGGAAAGTAGTAGCTGCTATATTTGACTAGGGGAGACCTCAGAGGCTACTGGGAAGAGGTACCAAGATGCCCTTGCCATACATATGAAGGTGGAAAAGAGTCCTAGACTATGAGATTTTGCTTTTAGAAGAGCACTACCTTCTGTGATACCTTTCTGGTTTTTAGTTTCCTTTCTGTAAAATATGAGTATTAGTATCCCTGAGGATTAATAATCCTACCTATTTCATAGGTTTTTGTGATATTCAAAGGAACTAATGGATATAAAATTGCTTTGAAATTTTAAAGTATCACATGAATGAATGGTGTTATCATCCTGGGCAGTAAATGCAGCTTAGACTGAAAATCTGTACATTAATAAGCCTATTCCTAGGAAACAATACTGGATTTACAAAACATTCTTTGTGGTCACAATGGTACCACAATCACTAAAGCAGGAAGATAAGGATTAGATGTTCCCTCCAATTTGTAGAGATGATATTGGGGTAAAGAGATGTTAATTCCTAAAATAAAGACTCCAGTTGATGATGGACTTTACATTAATACTCCCAATCCTAAATTGCTTTCAATACATGTCAAGAACCCATATTTGTTCACTTCAAGTCATAGCAGCAGCCTCCAAATAAACTGATATGTTAATAGATTAAATGGATTGTCATATGTAGTACAGCTATTACCTTTCCTTATCAAAGCAATATGACCAGTCAACACCTGTCTCCTGCTTTCCCTATTTGTTGGAAATCTAAAGTCTGGAAAACCTTAGTAATATCTCAGTACTTGGTCTCTTTCTTTCTCACCTTTTCAGATAATAATCATTTATTAAATGTCTTGTCTAAGATTCTGATAAATATATTGCTTTATTTGGGGGGAAAAAACAACCTGAAAAGTAATTTGCATTGCAAATTTATCGAGGTGGCATTGTATGAGTTTTATTGGTAGGGGTGGGGAGGAGAATGTCCTCAGCATAACTTCTTTAAAAAAACAAAACAAAACAAGAAAAAGTGGTCATACACGAAACATTGAATTGGGCTTCATTCAATCTAACAGTAAAATCCATTACCATCAATGAATTCCCCAAGCCTGTCACATGACCTAATCTCCATTGGAACTAATGAGTAGAAGAAGGAGACTAAACAATAGGACATGCAGAATTATCTCTAATGGGATGCATTATAACTTGGTAATTTTCAAAACTATTCAGGCTTGTTAAGGGGTTGTAGCAAACTCTTGGTGCTCCTACGGATGTACAACACAAACTAAAATCAACCTAATTTCTTTACACACCTAAATGTGACAGTGGCCATGTCATTCAGGAAGGGAAAAAGGAACCTATATATGACTGAACAAGCTTTTCTGCATAGTCTCATATTATCTAACAAATAATTCAATATGGGTTTAGTGAGTCATGGAATTAGAACTGAATTAGGCAAGCATCTGTACTAATTAAAAACAGACTGCTTTTGTACTTGTTTAGAGGAAAAAGGAAAAAAAAAATAAAAGAAAAATTCACAACCCAGAAGAAGGAATCTGCTTTCTTTTTCAGCATGATGTATAGCGACTAGAATGGTTATAATTTTAAATAAGTGACAAGAAAAATAATTCACAATATTTAAAAAAAGCCTTCTGGAATAAATTTTTCTTCGTTTTAATAGCTTTTTAAAAAAGAAGACTTGAATCCACCAAAAATACATGCCATTGATTACCTTATAAACCAGAGTATAGGCCAGGGGAGTACTAAACACAACTCTCCCTAGATCATATCACCTTGGAAGAACTGAAAAATTACAGATCCCTAGGAGTGTCTATGAAAACAGCTACACAAAACCCCTTTAGTTTGGGACAGTGCACCTTCCACCCTGGAAGCAGAGTCCTACTTTAACAAAGAATTAAAGTCAAGTAATAGACTGGGAAAATAAGCAAACAATAGAAAAAAATCTGACTGTAGAAAGTTACTGTGGGGACAAGCAAGAACAAAACACACTCAGAAGATAACAAAGTCAAAGCTCCTACATATAAAGCCCTCTAAAATATATGAATTATACTCAAGCCATGAAACAGCACAAGAAGGATTTTGAAAATCAAATAAGAGGTGTAGAGGGAAAATTGGGAAGAGGGAAGAGAGTGATGCAAGAAAATCATGAAAAAAGAGTCAACACCTTGGTAAAGGAGACACAAAAAATACTGAAGAAAATAACACCTTAACAGACTTCGTCAGTTAACACTTTAACAGACTAGGTCAAATGTTAAAAGAGGCACAAAAAGCCAATGAAGAGAAGAATGTCATTCTTAAAAAACCAGAAATGGTCAAATGGAAAAAGAGGCACAAAAATTCACTGAAGAAAAAGAAAACTTAAGAAGTAGAACTGACCAAATGGAAAAGGAGGTACAAAAGCTCACTGAAGAAAAGAATTCCTTAAAAATTTGAATGGAGCAAATACTTTATGGGAAATCAAGAAACAACAAAACAAAACCAAAGAATGAAAAAAATTAGAAGACAGTGTGGAATATCTCATCGGAAAAACAACTGACATGGATAATAGATTCAGGAGAGATAATTAAAGATTATTGGTCCACCTGAAAGCTATAATCCAAAAAAAAAAAATAAAAAGAGCCTAAACATCATCTTTCAAGAAATTATCAAGTAAAACTGCCCTGATATTCTGGAACCAGAGGGTAAAATAGAAATAGAAAGAATACACCGATTACCTCCTGAAACAGACCCCCGAATGAAAACTCCCAGGAATATTATAACCAAATTTCAGAGTTCCCAGGTAAGGGAGAAAATGTTGTAAGCAGCCAGGAGGAAAAAAAAAAAAAAACAATTCAAGTATTCAAGTGTGGTGGAGCCACAGTCAGGATAGCACAAGATTTAGCAGCTTCTACATTAAAGGATGAGAGGGCTTGGAATATGATATTCCAGAAGGCAAAGGAGCTAGGATTACACTCAAGAATCACCTACCCAGGAAAATTGAGTATAATCCTTCACAGGAAAAAATGGAAATTCAATGAAATGGAGGACTTTCCAGCATTCTTAATGTAAAGACTACAGCTGAATAGAAAATCTGACTTTCAAATACAAGACTCAAAAGCAGCATAAAAAGGTAAACAGGAAAGGGAAACGGTAAGGGGCTTAACAAGGCTAAACCGTTTACATTCTTACACGGGAAGATGATACTGTAACAATAAAACTTTGTCATTATTAGGGCAGATAAAAGGAGTGTATATAGACAGAGGGCACAGGTATGAGTTGAATATCAAGGCATGATATCTAAAAAATTAAGGGGTGAGAGAGGAATGTACTGGGAGGAAGGGAAAGGGAGAGGTAGAATGAGATAACTTATTTTACATAAAAGAGGCAAAATAGCTTTTACAGTGGAGGGGAAGAGGAAGGAAGTAAGGGGAGTGAGTGAACTGTACTTTCATCAGAATTGGCTCAATGACAGATAACATACATACTGAATTGTGTACAGAAATCTGTTGCCCTACCAAAAAGTAGGAGGGGAAGCGGGTGCGGGGTAGTGGTGATAGAAGGGATGGCAGATTAGGAAAAGGGGCAGTCAGAAGCAAAACACTTTTGAGGAGGGACAGAGTGAAAGGAGAGAACAGAATGAACAAGGAAGGATAGGATGGAGGGAAATATAGTTAGCAAGAGTAACTGTGAAAAAAATTTGAAGCAAGTTTCTCTGATAAAGGCCTTATTTCTCAAACATATAGAGAATTGAGTCAAATTTATTAAAAAAAAAAAGAGCCATTCCCCAGTTGATAAATGATCAAAAGATAGGAACAATTTTCAGATGAAGTAATAAAGCTATCTATAGCTAAATGGAAAAATGTTCCAACTCACTATTCATTGGAGAAATGCAAGTTAAAACGATTCTGAGATACTACCTCATATCTATGAGATTGGCTAATAGGACAGAAAAGAAAAATGGAAAATGTTGGAGCAGATGTGGGAAAAATGAGACATTAATGCACCGTTTGTGGAGTTGTGAGCTGATTTAACCATTCTGCAGAGTAATTTGAAACTATGCCCAAAGGGCACAACATGGCAAAATCATGCATACCCTTTGACCTAGCAATACTACTACTAGGTCTGTATCCCAAAAGAGATTCAAAAAAAAAAAAGGACCTGTATGTACAAAAATATTGATAGCAGCTTTTTTCTGATGGCAAAGAATTGGAAATTGAGGGGATATCCATCAATTGGGGAATGGCTGAACAAATTGCTGCATGTGATTATGATGGAATACTATTCTGCTATAAGAAATGATGAGCAGCATGCTCTCAGACAACCCTAGAAAGACTTACATGAGCTGATAAAAAGTGAAATGTACTGTGTGCAAAGAAACAGCAATACTGTGCTATGATCAGCTCTGAATGAGTTAGCTATTCTCAGTAATACGATGATCCAAGACAACTCTGAAGGATTTATGATGAAAAATGATATCCATCCCTAGAGAAAGAACTGATGTTGCCTGAGTATAGATTGAAAGTACATTTTTTAAACCTTATTTACTTTTCTTAAGGTTTTTATCTATGTTTTCCTTTACAACATGGCTATTATAGAAATGTTTTGCATAACTACACAAGTATAACCTATTTCAAATTGCTTGTCTTCCCAGTGGGGGGTGGGGATGAGAAGGGAGAGAATTTGAATTGATAGTTTTAAAAACTAATGTTAAAAAATGTTTTTACATGTAACAGGAAAATAAAATTACATAAAATAAAAAAATCAAATAAAAAATAAAGAGTTTTTTTAAAACATATATGCCGCTGCTTTTACATGTATGTGTATATATATGTATGTATGTATGTGTGTGTGTATATATATAAATATATACACACATATATATATACATATATATATATATATCTCAAAAATTTCTCTTTGTATTAGAATCAAACATGGACATGCTCACCCAGTAAGTTAACTATCAATTTTATAAGACCAAGATTCTACATAGAGATGGCAAAAGGACAAAGGAAGGAAGGCAATAGTAGAAATATACAGTTAATTCTGAATGGACAGAGCTAAGCAGGCTGTTGAGGAAATACAGGTGGATTTCGTAGAAAGTTTAAGAAATCAAAGAAAAGTATTCTAAACAAATTTGAGGCTTAATATTTAATAACTGATAAATGGTCAAAGGATATCAACAGACAGTTTTCAGAAGAAGAAACCAAAGCTATCAATAGTCATTTGGAAAAATGCTCTAAATCACTACTGATTGAATGATGTGAATTATAACAACTCTAAGGGACCACTTCACACCTATAAGATTGGCTAACATTACAGAAAAGGAAAATGACAAATGCTGGAGGGGATATGGAAAAATAGGTATAGTAATATAGTGTTAGTGGAGTTCTGAACTGGTCTGACTATTCTGGAGAATAATTAGGAACTGTATCCAAAGGGCTATAAAACTGTCCATAAATTCCCTCCCTCATGGGAGGGAAATGGATGAACAAGTTGTGGCATATGATTGTGATGGAATACTACTGTGCTATAAGACATGACAGAGGAGATCATTTCAGAAGAACCTGGGAAGACCAATATCAACTGATGCCAAACAAAGTGATCAGAACCAGATGGTCATTGTACAGTAAAAGCAATGCTGTACAGTTATCAACTGCAAAAGACTTAGCCAGTCTAATCAATACAATGATCTAAGACAATTTCAAAGGACCCATGATGAAAAATACTATCCATCTCCAGAGACAGAATCGATGAACTCAAAGTACAGATTAAAACATACTTTTTTCACTTCATTTTTCTTCCTTTTTATTCTGCAGCATGGCTAACACGAAAATGTTTTGCACAACTTCACATGTATAATTGATATCATAGCCCTTGTCTTCTCAATGATTAGGGAAGGGCCTGGAAGGAGGAAGAGAATTAGGAACTCGTGTTTTTTTTTAAGTGAATGTGAAAATAAAGTATAATTACTAAAAAAGAAATCCTAAAAAAATTGAGGATTAAAATAAATTTCAATATCACTTCTAAACATTTTTCTTTTTTTTCAATTACCACATTTGATAATACCTTCCTTTTCTCAATCCCTATCATTTGTTGTTGTTGAGTCATTTTCAGTCATGTCTGCCTTGGTGACCCCATTTAGGCATTTCTTGGCAAAGATACTAGAGTGGTTTGCCATTTCTTTCTCCAGCTCAGTTTTAACAGATGAGAAAACTGAGGTAAACAGGGTTAAATGCCTTGCCCAGGGTTACACAGCTAGAAACTGTCTGAGGCTGGATTTGAAACTCAGGAACATGAGTCTTCCTGACTCCAGGTCCAGCACTCTTTCTACTCTGCCACACAGCTACCCCAAATCTCTATTATTCATTTTGCTTTGTTACATACATAAAACTACTCAGTGAGAACAACAGAAGAAAGGAACATAGATACTCTCAATCCCAACCCATTCTTTCTTTCCTTTCAGGTTCCCATGTATCTTTTCCTTCCTGTCATCCACTATACATTGTTCTTCATCATATACAAAGAACTACATAAAAAATAACAAGAAAAACTAGGGTAATTGGAGAGAGGAAGAAGCATTTATTAAACACCTACTATTTTCCTGACACTGTATTAAGTACTTTACAACTATTACCTCATTTGGTCCTCACAACAACCCTGGGAGATAGGTATCACTGTTATCCCTGTCTTACAGTTGAGGAAACCAAAGCAGAGATCATTTAAATGACTTGCTCAGGGTGACACAGTCAGTAAGTGTATGAGGGTAGATTTAAATTCAGCTTTTTCTGTGTTGGGTCCAGCACTGTGTCCCTTGTGACATGTGAGTTGTCTTTACGGCAGCAGCAAAATACTAGACATTTTGTTTTGTTAGCACATGAAGCAATGGATAAGTGAATTCAAGTCACTGGTTTGTCCCAAGCCACCTAGTTTATTCATTTAGAAAATTCCAGGAGGATCCTAATCGAGAGTAAAGGTTAGCATCTCCAAATCTTGACTATGCTTGTTTGTAACTACAAAAATCTCTCTTCTTCTCAGGTAATATGTGTGCATTGATTTTTTTTTTCCTTATTGTCTATAAACCAGCACTATCACAGAAGATTTGTTGGAAACTTTGGAAAAGGAGGCAGGTATTGCTCTCTGGGTAGTAATTTTTCATTTTAGAAACATTGGGGATTAAAATAAAACAGGCTATTATTCTATTTCTGCATTTATAGGAGACAAAACAGGCCTAGGAATGATAACAACTATCTCCATTTATCTAACACTTTAATATAAACAAGATTATTTCCTTCTAACAACCACACAATTAAGGGCAGTGAAAAGCTTATCATTTCAAATTTACAAATGACGAAACTGAGGCTCAGGAAAAAGAAATTTATGACTGTGGGTTCATTACTATCACATGTATCAATCAAATCTTGGATTGAACCTAGGCCTTCTGATTCCAAAGTTGTTGCTCTTTGAAGTGCACCATGCTAT
The DNA here is from genome assembly GCF_011100635.1 of Trichosurus vulpecula. Lineage (NCBI taxonomy): Eukaryota > Metazoa > Chordata > Mammalia > Diprotodontia > Phalangeridae > Trichosurus > Trichosurus vulpecula. The sequence goes on along the minus strand of NC_050574.1, from coordinate 204,978,349 downwards.
CTCTAAGAGACACAGTAAAAGTGAACTTTCTTCACGGGGGCTAAGGAGCAGGAAAGAAGCACGGTACCCTACTTAGAACAGCAGATATCAGTGGAACTCAATATATGTAAATTATGAAGAATATTTATATTTAATAGTCAAAATCTTATGGGAAAACTTCTATGACTAAAAAAAAGCTTTCATATTCTAGGTATCATATATGGTTTTTTACCCCTTGAAAGAGGATAACAAAGATTTTTATCTGCCTTAGAATGCCATGTTGATTAATTATTTATTATCTTTAAAGGGCTTTAAAAAATTTAAAATCCTTATGTAAGCATTAAGTAATGGAAATGCTTTACTCTTGTGTGCGTATTTGTGTTTGTGTATGTTTATTGTCTCTAATACTATTAATTTTCATAGAAACTTCTTTTTTGTTTGTTTTAAAAACACATAGAACCTTGATGGGGCAGCTGATTTACATTAAATAATCTAATAATTTTTCAATTTTTTATTCATTAGTCTAAATTTATACTAAAAATTTTCAAAGTAGATTAGGAAGATAAAGGTGACAGAAATGTACTGGAACAACGAATAGAAGACAATAAAATGTGAGGTAGAGAATACTGTTCTCTTCAAGCAAAGACACAAAACCAAGTAAAGGCAAGTCAAAAAGAATATATTAAGTGTTTACTTTGTGTCAGGCACTATGACAGGAACTGAGGATACAAAGAAAGACCAAAGAGCTGTAATAGCAGAGCAATAAACAAAACATCGACAATAACTGTGAATATGCCTATGTAGTTCTATATCGCAAAATATAAAAGACTCTCCACATAGAAGCCAGAAGGAATAAACATTTATTCAGACACAAGAGAACCAGATCCCAAAACCAATAAGTCCTGTGATGTAAACAGGTCACATGGCCTATTAATGGGTGAGAAAGATCTTCAAATCTAAATTGTCATTATAAGAGCCTAATGTCTTCAAGGAGCTCAAGTCTAATGGGGGAGCCAGCACGTAAACAACTATGAACAAACAAGTTATACATAGGATAAATTGTATAAAATCTCAGAGACTAAGCTAATTGAGAACTGAGAAACAACAGATAGGACTTTATCTGAGATTTGCAGAAAACCAAGAAGCAGAGAGAATTTTAGGCATGGAGGACATCCAGTGAAAATGCTTGGAGTCAGGAGTTGGAGTATCTTGTGCAAGGAAGAATAAGGATGCCAGTGTCACTGAACTGTGAAGTATATGGAGAGGAGTCAAGTATAAAAAGACTGGAATGGTAGGAGGGATCAGGTTATGAAAGGCTTTAAAAACCTAAGAGGAGATTTTTATATTTGATCCTGGACACAGTGGAGAATCACTAGAGGTGACTGAATAGAGTATGATATCATCAGGTATCCTTTAGGAAGATCAGTTTGAAAATTTAGCAGAGGACGGACTAGAGTGAGGAGAGATCTTAATCACGGAGACCAACTGGAAAGCTACTACTCTAGTTATGCATTGTTAGGTGATGAAGGCATACAACAAAGTGGTGACATTGTCAGAGGAGAAAAGGGGATGTATATAAGGGGTTAAAAAGTTAGAAACTGCTGGATGTGGCAACTAATTTGATATGGGTGATGAGAGAGAGTAAAGAGTCAAGGATGATACTGAGGATACTAGCCTGGGTGACTGAAAGAACAGTGGTAGTTTCAACAGTGACAGAGAAATTAAAAAGAAAGGATGGTTTTGCAGGGAGAGTTTAATGAATTCAGTTTTTGACACATTCAGTTAAAGATGTCTATGAGACATCCAGTTTGAGATGTCCAATAGGCTACGGGAGGTATGACACTGGAGGTCTGGAAAAGACAAGGACTTTATAAATAGATTTGAGAATCACTGACATAAATAGTTGAATCCATGGAAGCTCAGGTGATCGCCAAGCAAAACAATGTAGGAGGGAAAAGAGTGCCCAGGACAGAAGTTGGCAGATACTCATGATCAGTGGATGTGGATCGAAAATCCAGAAAAAGAGACTGATAAGGAGTAGACACAAAGGTAAGAGGAGAAGTAGGAGAAGGCAGTATCACAAAAACCTAAAAATAAGAAAGTATACATAATAGGGCAATCATCAGTATGAAAGGCTGCAGAGAGGTCAGGAACGATGAGAAAAATACTCATTATACTGTATTCGGAATTTGAGGGCAGCCTGCCACTGTCTAACCAAAGCCCAACAATGTGAGGTTTTGCCTGGTTTGAATTCCATGGAACTATATGCTCCCATACCACATATCCTCTGCTACCCCCTCATTCGTACTCCAGGTTTCTAACTGTTTAATAAATGTTTATTGGATTGAATTAGACGTTTAAAAAAGCAAGACACATTATCACATAGGAAGCAGCTCTGAATGTCAGTTCTGTCAGTCTAAATGACAGAGAGCCAGATATGGAAGAAGAATCTAGCTCTTGAAAGGAAATCATTCTTTTCCTTCGGGAGTATGAGAGATTTCTTTCTCTTCTTTATTCCCCAATGACTGTGCAGCAGAACTTCTCACTCAGTAGGAGACACACATAGAGAAAAGTATGTAGGCTGAATGAGTCAAGGCATGAGATCAAAGGAGCTTTATGAGTCAAGAGAGAGTTAGCTCTAGCTCTCAGGTGTTGAATCATAGAGAGGAACAAGGTCTGGGAGCTCAGCTAAGTGAACTATCCAGGACTGATGCTGAAGCCTAGGCACAACATGAGAACACCATCAGAGAAAGGACACTGGGTTCTTCAAGAACCGGTGCCGTGAATTACCTGAGGCATGTGTATTCCTAAACCTGTGTACCTCACCGCTATTGTGATTTTTTTTAGAAGAGGTTACCCCAAATTTATGTTTTGTTGCTATGGTTCTTAAGATGCCTCTTTAATCCAATTGTTCTTTCTTGGTGACTCTCAAAGACAAATCTACTGGTGGGGGGTTGTGAGCTATAGTTTGAGAAACAGACCCACCAAATTCTGAGGGGTATCTATTCCAAAAGGAAATGATCTTTAGTTGGAAGGGACCTTAAATGTCATCTAATCCAAACTCTTTATTTTACAGATGAAGAAAATAGAAATTTGGAGAGTTTAAGCAATCTGTTCAAAGTTATTTCTGTAATATAATGCAGAGCCAGATTATTAACTTGGGTCTTCTGAATTCAAAGCCATTGCTTATTCCATTGCATCACACATATCAGATAACTTCACCAATCTTATAATTTGTTTTGTCAGGGAGGCTAGTGGTGTCGCTGAGTTTCTTAGTTATTTTCAACAAAAATAGTTGAAGGCTACACGTCATTATAGTTGTATCATCTTGACTGACTGTGGGAGTTTAGAATTTTACCTTCAAGTATCAGTTTCCTTTATAGATAAAGGAGAAAAAAATTCTTACAATAAAATATTACTAATATATGCACACAGAACCTCAGTATTCAATTCAAATTTCCTGTGCAAAAGAAAGAAGCAGATACTAAAAGAACTGCCTATTCTTTGGCTTATTAAACTAAGGATAACTATACCCTGATACTAACATGTCAGTAGCCTTTTGTATTTTAAAGTATAGCTGAAAAATAAAATGTGTAGGAAGAAACACGTTCACACTGAAATGAAATTTCAGTGGTAATGAGTAGTAGCGTTGATTTCAATTAAATTAAACCAATTTAAAATCTATTTAAATTTATTTAAATCATTATTCTGAAAGAGTTCATTTAACTGGTTCCTTTTCTTCAAGATTATATTCTTGTTTGACATGACCTTAATATAGATTCTTGACAATTCAGACTTAGAGCTAGGATACAGTTTCAAAGGTTACAGATCACAAATTTTAAAGCAGTTATTTATCTTCATATTTTTCCAGACAAATTTTACAGATATAATATAAAAAACAAACCACGATTATGTTATTTTATTTATTAGAGCTATATGATGTAGATAATTGTGAACTGACTGGGAAGTGAACCCTCTTCAAATTAGCATATTAATTGTGGATATTTAGGAAATATTTTTGTCATGCTAAATCATAATAATGATTCCTGAAACAACAAAAACATTTAGAAAATATTAAGTATCCTAGATAATTTTACTTCACATGATATATAATTATAGGCATATGATGTATAATTACTTGAATAAAATCCATTGCCATATTTGTCACTTCTATCTTCACAACATCTTTCATATGCATCCCCTTCTCTCTACTCAAACAGCCAGCAATGGAGTTCAGCCAGTTGTTACCTCTCACCTGAACTACTGCAAAAGCCTTCTAACCAGTGGCCTTATGACCTTTGTGCTCTATCCCATTCTTTACTCAGGTATCAAGGTGATTTTTCTAAAGTATAGGTCTGACCATGTCAACCCCACTGTTCACAGGGCTCCACTGGCTCTCTAACACTTCGAGGTTCAAATAAAAATAAAGTCCTGTTTGTCATTTAAAGCTCTTTATAATCTGACCTCCTCCTCCTTCCTTTTCTTTGCTCCCTACACATTCACTCAACTCCATTACCTTGAAATACTCACCTATGTTCATTTTCTCAAACAAGACAACCTTCTTCCCATCTCTCTGCTTGGATGCCGCCTCCCCCCATATGCCTGGAATCCTTTGGCCCCTCATCTCTTACTCTAAGTGTTCATAGTTTGCTTAAAGTTTCAGCTAAAATCTCATTTTTTTGAAAGAGGCTGTTCCTAGTTTCCCCAATTCCTAATGCCTTCCTCCTTCAAATTACCTTTACCCATTCTGCATATGTCTTCTATATACCTAGTTATTTACATGCTATCTTCCTCATTAGAATGCATTCTCCTTGAGAACATGGCTAGTTTTTGTTTGGTTGGTTTTATGTCTTTCTTTGTATAACCACCCATAACACAGTGCCTGGCACATATAATAAGGGCTTAATAAATGCTAAAATAACTTTGTTTTAAACTTTTACTCTTTTAGTTCTAAGCATGAAATTCTTTATAATGCTAGTTTAAAAATTAAATGGACATTTCAGCTGTGTTACCAGGTGAAAATTAAAACAGTAGATTATATAGCTAGCAGTCTTCAACTTCTTTTTCCTGTTTATTCATAAACTTGAAAAGAAAGTTGAGATATTCAGGAATTTCAATTGGCAAATAATTTCCTACTTTTGACTATATCATCAATTTCAAAGAAACAGAACTCCCTCGTACATCTTAAATAGTTTCTGTCAAATAATGGTTCTTTACCTCAGCAGTTGGGAACTTAGGGTTTTATCTAATACCATGCCATTAGGTGGTTTTGTTTTGTTTTGTTTTTTATTTTATACTAATCTTTTAAACTAGTTGATCTCTCTGTTTTTTTAACAAGTATTTTTTTATAATTATTGCTTTGTCATTAGTAATTGGAGATCTAGTACTGCAAGATTCATTCTCACACCCATTATTTCCCTTGAGATTCTTTACCTTTTCTTCTTCCAGATGAATTTTATTATTATTTTGTCTAGTTCCATAAAGTAATTCTTTGATAGCTGAATGGATATGGTATTTACTGAATAAGCGAATCCTGACTTTTAAAAAAATTATTATTATATTGGTTCAGTTTACATATGAACAATTAATATTTCTCCATTGATTTAGGTCTTTATTCCCATAAAAAGTGTTTTGGAGCTGTATCACATATTTCATAAGTGTACCTCAGTGAAGAGCCTTCCAAGTATTTTATACATTCTCTAGTTATTTTAAATATAATTTGGATTTTATTGGTATTACAGAAAAAAGCTGATGATTTGTATAGATTTATACCTAGCAACATTGTTGAAATTGTTTTTCAATTAATTTTTAGTTGACTTTCTAGGGTTCTCTAAGTATTGTGTATTATATTGGTATTATAGAAAAAAGTTGATGATTTGTATAGATTTATGCCTAGCAACATTGTTGAAATTGTTTTTCAATTAATTTTTAGTTGACTTTCTAGGGTTCTCTAAGTATACCGTATTATCTGCACAAAGCAATCATTTCAATTCTTCTTTGCCTATGATTATTCACAATTACTTTTTCTTGTCTTATTGCTATAGCTAGCATTTCTAGCACTATGTCAAACAGAAATGATGACCATGGACATTATTGCTTTACTCCTGAACTAAGTGGAAGGGACTTTAGATTATCTCCCTGCCATATACAAGGAAAGGTCCATTTATTCCCATATTTTCTTGTGCTTTTAATGCAAATTATTGTACTGCATCAAAAGCTTATTCTAAATTTATAAATATAATTGTATGATTTTTATTGTTCTTATTATAAGATAAATTTTATTCATTGATTATTAATATTAATATGAAATCAAACCTGAACTCTTGGTATAAATCCAACCCAGTTCACATGTAATAAATGGGTGGGGATCCTGTGGCCTTGAGGCCACATGTGACCTTCTAAATCTTTGGATGCAGCCTTTTGACCGAGTCCAAGTTTTACAGAACAAATCCTTTTATTAAGGGGATCTGTTCTGTGAAGTTTGGATTCAGTCAAAGGGCTGCACTTGAGGACTTAGAGGGCTACACATGCCCTAGAGGCTGCAGGTTCCCCACCCCTGTTCTTTGCAGAATATTACCGTAACCTATTTCTTCATAGTTTATTTCATATTTTTGCCTTCATGATCATTAGCTATATTGGCCTATCAATTTCTTTCTTGGTTTTGAAACTTCCTAGTTTAGGTACTAAGACCATATTTGTATCATAAAAGGAATTTCATAGGATCCCTTCTGTTTCTATTTTAACAGTTTGTTTTACACAGTTTGGAATTTTTCTTTTAATTTTTGCTAGAAATTATTTTTAGCTCCATTTGGTCCTGGGTCCCCCCTCCCCTCTCCCCCTCCCCCACACTTCTGCAGTTCATCTATTATTTGTTCATTTTTTTTCCTCCCAGAGACTAGATTATTTAAATTCTCTATTTCTAAAGACAAAAAATAACAAGTGTTGGAGGCATTGCAGGAAAATAAATACACTGCTGCACCACTGGTAGAGCTGGGAATCTGATTTAGCCATTCTGGAAAGCAATTTGGAATTATGTACAAAATATTACTAAACTCTGCTTGCCCTATTATCCAGGAATACCACTAATTGGAATATACCTCAAGGAGAGCAAAGAAAGAAGAAAAGGTCCTATGTGTACAAAAATAGTTATGGTAGCTTTTTTAGAAGTGGCAAAAAACTGGAAAATGGGTATCAATCCATTGCGAATGGCTGAATAAATTTTGGTTTATGAAATGGTATACAATTATGCTATAAGAAATGAAGAGATAGTTTTGGTGAAATTGGGGAAGACTTCTATGCTGTAACTGTAACAACAATGTTGCTAGCAGCTGTGGTGGGGGTGAAAGACCAACAACAAGAGCACACACAAGGCCGCTAGCACACGTTCTTTGATCTGCTTTTCTAAAGGAAAGTAACTTTAAGGGGCTAACAATCTTCCTTTAATTGTACATATACCATTCACTTAGTTCAAGGGGAAAAGCCAGCACCCTGAACTTCAGAGCAAATAGAAACGGAAATTACAGAGACAATATAAACAGATCAACAGACAGATTTTTGTCTGACAAAATCACAATATACAGTTATCAGAGAAGCACCAACATCTGAATTTTTCAAGGTGGAGGAGAGGCTCCATAACAGGGACTACCCAGAGTCTTATCAGCAATACTCTTTCAATGAGTGTGCCCCCCCAAAAGCAAAACGCTAAGCTAAGGTCTTATATACACTTCTCAGGGTCAGAGGGCATCACAACCATGGAACTCAAACCCATGTGAACTAAGCCTTCCTTCCCTTGATGTAAGCAGGTCATCAAAGACTCCTGATTCAATCAAAGATTCCTTAGAATCTTTGAGAAACACTCTGAAACAAAAAGGGGTCCACTTTACCTGCCCCATTCAAACAAAAGCCCATACTCATTAAAAGCATTTGGTTGCCTTAGCACTCAAAAAGAGAAAATAGTAAAAAAGTCCTGCCCTGATTACCATTATAGTGACTCTGAGTGAAGTGAGCATAACAAGAACAATTTCTACTCTAATATCAATACTGCAAAAATGACAATTCTAAAATGCTTAAGAACTTCTCAATGTAATGATCAACCATGAAAGATTACAAAAGATTGATGATGAAGGATGCTGCCCACATAGATCCAGCTATGTTAGAATTTGTTTTCCTTCATAATGATTATATGATACAAGGGTTTTGTATTTGTTTTCTGATAGTAGGAGGGGAGGTAGAAGGAAGAAAAAAAAGTATGATATTTAAAAAAAAATAAACATTTTAACAAAGAAGCAGTTACTGATTCTAAAAAGTGAATTACCATTTCATTTGTCTCTGATGAGTTCAGATTTTTTAAAAACTTATTTGTACCAGTTCACTGGTACTTTGTTTAAAATATATAACTTTGTGTGAAGGTTTTTGCTATTATATGTAGTTCCTGGGTTTGACTTGGCATTTGACTCCCAAGTATTTTACATTGTCTGCAACTTCTCTATCTTCCTGCTGTGTTTTGTATATAACTTTGTTTAAATACAACTTTATGATATAATTTTATTTAAATATAACTTTGTTTAAAATTTCATCAGCAAAAAGAGCCTTTTAGTAATCCACCATTAGATTGGTAATATATTTTATTTGATTTTAAGAAGGATGCTTATTAGCTATGTGTGATACCTAAGTCTTTTGGAGTTATGAATATGTCATGAAGTTCTGAAGATATTGCTGCATTGATGTATAATCAGCATCTTCATTCCCTTATAATTTTTTGAAGGGCAGCAATATCATGGGTATGTTTATTGAACATAGATCTCTCTATTTTGTGCTTTGCTTCATATTAATCATCCAAAAGCTGTAAAGCAAAGTTATTTATTTCTGTTTTAGATATTTCTAAGGAAATCTTTTATAATTGCAATAAATGTTCACGGATGTGCTGGTAAACATTTAACAACCAACTAACATGTTTTTGTTGCATATATACATGCATGTGTATATAGCTGTATTTCTATCTTTTAAACTTAACCTGCATAATTACATTTTCCATTACTTTTTTAAATCTAGATAATCAACAAACTTAGCCACGATTTTTAGTTATTTGCTAATTTCTGAGGTATAAATGCTCACACAGAAAATTTAGCTCTCTCGAGCCAATTAATACTGACTGCAACACGCCCCTGCATATATTGTCTTACTCAATAACTTGCCTCTGTATAATCAATAAACAATAAGACCCTAGGTCATCTCCAGTCATCATGGTGAATATCAAGTCACTAGATCCAGATGGCTCTGGAGGTGAAAGTGAGGCTGGTGACCTTGCACAGCCCTCCCTCACTCAAATCAAAGTCAACTGCAAGTCGTGTCATCATTTCCCAGATGTCATGGTCCTCTTTGAAAATGAAGGACAAACACAACAAAATCAGTGAGAACTTGTGTCTTCTAGTTTTTCACCAGTTTTGAAATTATAAACTTCTTGTTCTCTGTGGCATATTGGTGACATCCAGTGCAAAGTCCAAATTGAAGAAATATCTCCTATAGATGATGAGGTCTTTCTGATGTTCCTGTTTGCTAATGATACTGGGCTGATTGCAGTAAGCCATAAAATACTGCCGAGACTCCTAAATAAAATTCATATACACTCAAATATTATCTGTACCTTGGAAGGAATACTCCATTTGATGAGATCACAGATCCATTAATATATCAATATTGATATAGCGTTAATATTATATCATTACTCCTTTCTAATTGCATAATGTTATTGTTGTCCTTTGATGTACTTTAAAACTAAGGAAGGTTCTAACATACAAATATATAGTTTTAAGAGCTAATGAAAATATTGGTTATTTGGAGATTGGAATGCATTAAATTTGGAAACTCCAAATTTAATGCATTCCAATCTCCAAATAACCAATATTTTTATTAGCTCTTAAAATATATTCCCCATTAGGCTGACAAAGGCCTATTTCATTGGATGACAGATATACAGTCAACAAGAACATCAGAGCCCATCTAGTTCAACCTCCCTATTTTATAGATAAGGAAATGAGCTCTAGAGAGGTTTAGTGATTTGTCCAAGGTCACAGCAGTTGAAAAAAACTTATCAGAGTCAGGATTTGAAGCTAGGTCCTCTGACTTAAGAGATTAAGTGTCCTGTACCACTATTATTTAAATTAAAAACATAACTGAAAATGAGCAATAAATAGAAGTCGCACAATTGGATTACATCTATCTCTGCAGGTACTTCTACGTCTTAGTAAATAGCCTTTACGAACTATCATGGTTCAAAAAATCATTACCTCATGGCTAGCATTCTAATGCTAAAGAGCCTTAATTCAGCAGGCTTATTTAAAATCATATAATCTTGAACTTTCCAAGATTTTTAATTTAATACTGGAAACCAGAGTCTTTGAGTTTTAATGGAATTTTATAACATGTATACCTGAATTTTCCTTTCATTAATTAGATTAATATATTTGTTTTTTGGAGTTTTTTAATGAGAATTTTAATATCAGAAGCAGGATCTGTTGGTGACTACATATAGTTTTAAAATTCTGCCTCTAAAACAAACTCCGTGATCCTGGGCAAGGTACACAGAGCCCCAGGCAACTTTTTAAGGTAATACATTGCATATATGAGAAAGAGGATATACTATGACCAGGTGTGATTTATGTGAAGAATGCAGAGCTGGTTCAATATTAGGAAAACTGTCAGCATAACTGACCATATCAATGAAAAAACAACAAAAATTACGTTATCTCAACAGATGCTGAAAATGCTTTTGACAAAACAGAACGCTCATTCCTATTAAAAACACTAGAAAGTATGGGAGTAAAGGGAGCTTTCCTTGAAATGATAAGTAGTATCTATTTAAAACCAAGGACAAGCATTATATGTAAAATAAAATAGAATCCTTCCCAATAAGAACAAGAGTGATGCAAGGATGTCCATTATCATCACTATTATTCAATATTATACTAGAAATGCTAGCTATAGTAATAAGAGAAGAAAAAGAAATTAAAGAAATAAGAATAGGCAATGAGGAAACAAAAATACCACTCTTTGCAGACAATGTGATGATATACTTAAAGAGGCCTAAGGAATCAACTAAAAAACTAGCTGAAACAATTAACAACTTTAATAAAATTGCAGAATATGAAAGAAACCTACATAAATCATCAGCATTTCTATATATTACCAACAAAATATAGCAGGAAGAGATAGAGAAATTGCATTTAAAATAAATGCAGACAATTTAAATACTTGGGAGTTAATTGCCAAGTCAAACCCAGGAACTACATGAATACAATTACAAAACATTTCACACAAATAAAGATCAATCTAACTATCTGTCTATCTGTCTGCCTGCCTGTCTGTCTGTCTGCCTGTATTTATCTATCTAGATGGATAGATATGGAAAGATATATGTATACATATATACACATGTACATACACATACATACATACACGTACATATATACACATATTATATATTATATTTATGGAACTAAATTAAATTTATTTTAAAAAAATACCAGCCATGTACCAACTAATAAATAACTAAAGGATATAAACAGTTTTCAGAAGAAAAAATCAAAGCTATCTATAATTATAAGAAAAAAGCATTCAAAATCACTATTGATTAGAGAAACGTAAATTGCAACTGTGACATATCACCTCACACCTACCAGATTGGCTAACATGACAGAAAAGGAAAATGACAAATGTTAGAGGGGATGTGAAAAAGTAGGGATACGAATGCACCATTGATGGAGTTGTGAACTGGTCCAACCATACATTCCAAAAATTTGGAACTATGCCCAAAGGGGTATAAAATTGTGCCTACCTTTTGCAGCAATACTAATAAGTACTAGGTCTCTATTCCAAAGAGATTAAAAAAAAAGGAAAAGTGCCTATTTATACAAAACAAGCTATTTATAGCTGCTCTTTTTGTGGTATGTAATGGCAAGCAAAGTGGGACTTTTCACTGTTCTTTCTTTCGGAGTGCTTTTCAGCACTAAGGCAATCAAGTGCCTCTGACTGAGCCTTGCCTTTGATTGAATCAAGAGTTTTTGATGACCTGCTTAAGTCACAAGAAAGCCTAAGTCACATGAGCTTGAGTCACATGGTTGTGACACCCTCTGACCCTGAAGAAGTATATATATATATATATATATATATATATATATATATATATATATATATATATATATGTATGTATGTATGTATGTGTGTGTGTGTGTGTGTGTGTGTGTGTGTGTGTGTGTATATATATACACATATATATATACTTGAAGGATAGTGTTTTGCTTTGTGGGGCTCACTCTTTGGAAGAGTGTTCGTGTGACTTGGCCAGATGATACTCTGTTAAGGAGCCCCCCGACTTTGAAAACCCAGATATTGGTGCTTCTCTCTCTGGTAACTATGTATGTATGTATGTATTGCTATAGACAGATAGCCCTGTCTGCTAATTTGTGTTATTTGCTCTGTTTATATAATTTCTGCTTGTAATTTCTGTTTATATTTGCTCTGAAATTCATCGTGTTGACTTTTCCCCTGAACTAAGTGAATGGTATATGTATGTTTAATTAAAGCAAGACTGTAAACCCCTTACAGTTGCTTTCCTTAGAAAAGAAGATCAAAGAACTTGTGCTAGCAGCCCTCCTGTGTGCTGGCATTATTGGTGTTACACCTCCAAAGGAGCTGCGGGCAGCATTGTTGTTACATGGTGGCAAAGAATTGCAAGCTGATGCCCCATCAATTAAGGCATAGCTGAACAAGCTGTGGTATATGATTGTGATGGAATGCTACTGTACTATAAGACATGACAAAGGAGTTGATTTTGGAAACACCTGGAAAGATCTATATGAATTGATACAAAGTGAAGTGAGCAGAACCAGGTCATTTTGTATAATAATAGCAATACTGTAACAAGGATGATCAACTGTCACTTAATTACTCTGAGGAAGATAATGTTCTAAGGCATTTTCAAATGGCCCATGATGAAAAATATGATCTCCAGGGAGAGAACTGATTAATTCCAAGTGCAAACTGAAGTATAATTTTTCACTTTACTTTTCTTTGCAACATGATTAATTTGGACATATGTCTCACATGATTTTATATGCATAATTGATATAATATTCCTTACCTTCTCAATGGGTAATGGAGGGGTTTGATGGACAGAGTGAATTTGGTACATTCTTTTAAAAGAATGCTAGAAATAAATAAATAATAAAATTTCAAAATATAAAAGATAATAAATAAATTGCAGAGAAGGAGGGGATATGCATTTTTAGAGAAAGCTCCTTAGTAGGAGTTATAAAATCACAGGTCAGACCTGGGAAGACTTTCATAAACAAAGAGAATAAAATGAGCAGAATTAGTACAGCAATTTGTATTATAATAACAATACTGCAAAGATAAAAAACTTTCAAAGACTTTTGTGAATTTTGAGCCTAGGCAAGATAAAAGACACCCAATCTTTAAAAAAGAAAAAGAAACCAGGAAAAGGGAACTTTCATACCCATGATTCAATGGGAAAAACCTAATATAATTCTTATAACAATGAATATTCATTTATCATTAGAGACAGTAGGCTTAGACCTAAACCTATTAAACAGTAAAATGTTTAACTGGCTTGGTGAAAGTTGAATGTAGTTATCACGGTTGGAGTTCTTGCCAATGTGTTCTCTAGGGGCATTTTCACTGCATCAAGCCTGTAAACAAGATCATTTTCACTGAAAATTCATGGCATTACAGGACTTTTTAAACGGAAGAAAAAACATGGTGAAATTTAAGTTGGATTTGGAAGTTAAAGGAATCAAGCTTGGATGCTAGTTGACCTTATTATCTGGGTGACCTTAGACAATTCATTTAAACTTTTAAACTTAATTTCCTCATTCAATTAGGAGTTTGCCTTAAGAAATCACTAAGACCATTTCTAGCTCCAAATCTATGACACTACAATCAAAATCCAACCCATACAATTTTAGAGACATAGAAGCAGAGTCCCAGAAAGGAAATGAAGTTTTAAAATATAATATTAAAGTTTGTTAAGTCTCAAATAAATTGCATTTAATGTTAGACATTCTCAACTCTGAATAAATGAAGCAGCTAAATGGTACTGCGAATAGAGCCACGAGATTAGGGACAAGGAAGACAGTTCAAATCCTACATTAGGCACTCAGTAGTGCTCCAATCATGGGAAAGTCAGTTAACCTGTATCTCAGTGTCTTCATCTATAAAGTGGGAATAATACTAGCATCCACCCATCTTCCAGAATGGCCATAAGGATAAAACGACAATAATACATGTAAAGCACTTTGTAAACCATGGAGAACTGTGTAAATACTAGCTGTTATTATCAAGAAACAGTATTTTGCGAATTTGACACAAATAAACCTATATGAAATTATTTGCTGACTGGAAAATAAGTAGACTAGAATAAGCAATGGAAACAAAATGTGAACACATATAATGAATAGGCCCGGTTCTTAACTTTTCATTTTTTCTTCTTTGGGACATCTTCTGTTTGGGATATTTCACTGGTAATTAGAATGTTCACTAGGTGGATCCAATCAACAGAGCCAGAATTTCCATTTTGTTTTCTCAACTTGAAAATTTTAAGTTTGAAACTTAATAATTGGAGCGTCTTTTCTGAGTCTCTATTGTCTACATATATGGCATCAAGTAATAGAAACTTTGTTCTTTGTAGACAAGATTAGGAACTAAATCTAGGCTATCTCTAAACAGGAGAGATCGACATTTTATCTAGCCATCAAAAGAAATGAAACCATTTTGTTGTTCAAGAAATATCTATATCTACAATTTTTAAAAGTTATAACCTTGCTGCTCATATGTATGATTGAATCCAACTACATATTTTATGCATCATATATGAAAGTCCATAGTAAGGCAGCAGAATGGAGCCAGAAAAATCATAAAACCATCCTGGCTAAGTCCACTATAAATTTATGCTATATAACCTTAATTTGGACCTCACAACTGCAAGGAGAACCTTTCATACCTTTCTAATTGACTCATTATCCCACTTACTATAGCATTTTTTCAAATATTCCCAGCCCTACTACACTTTCTCCCTCTCTGCTGAGAAACCATGCCTGATATTGCACTCAAGAAAAAAAAAATGAGACTATTTGCCTCATTTGTCAGCTACCTTCTTCAACTATCTCCTCCTTTATCCCTATCTCACATGAAAAGGTAGTCCTTCACCTTGCCAAAGTAAACCCCTCTACATGCACAAGTGATCTCATTGCATTCTAACTTTTCCAGCAAATTGCCTCCTCTGTCATCCCAACTCTCTCACTTATCTTCAATCTCTCTGTCTGTTGGTTTCTTCTCTACTATCTACAAACATATCCTTGTCTCTCCCAACCACAAAAAACAACAGAAAATTTCACTTAATTTGTCCATGCCCACTATCTATTGTTCCATAGCTCTCCTTTTTTTGGCTGAACTCCATGTGAAAGTCATCTTCAATTAATGTCTCCACTTTCTTCTCACTCTCTTCTTAATCCTATACAGACTAACTTCCAATCTCATCATTCAACTGAAACTGCTCTCTTCAAAGCTACCAATGATTGTGTAATTACCTAAAATAATGGCCATTTATCAAATTTTAGCTTTTTGACCTCTTGGCAGCCTTTGACTGTTGATTAGAATAATTTCTTTAACATTCTCATCTCTCTAGGTGATGTTTTTTTCTAGCCTGTTTCTCCTTCTACCTTTCTAATCTTTTTTTCCTCAATCTCTTTTACTCTGTCTTCATTCGTTCAGGGCATACCTGCTAATCCTGGGTGTCTTCCAGGGTTCTGTCCTGGTCCTTTTTCTCATCTTTCTCGATATTATTTCACTTGGTGATCTCCTCAGATCCCATGGATTCAATTTTCGTCTCTATGATAATTACTCTCAAATCTAGTTATACAGCCCTAACAGGTTTGCTGACGCCCAGTCTCACATCTCCAAGTTCCTGTTGGACACCTTGAATTGGATTTCCTGTGGATGGCTTAAATCAACATGTCTAAAACTGAACTCATTATCTCTTTCTCAAACCTTTCCCCTTCCCAGACTTCCTTATCACTGTTGAGGGTACCACCATCCTCTCAGTCACCTAAGCTTGCAACCAAGGTGGGTTGTCATCCTTAACTCCTCAACCTCTCTCACTCCCAATATCCAATCTGCCACCATGTCCTCCTGATTCTACCTTTGCAACATCCCCTCTCTCCTTTGACACTGCAGGACCTCATAACCTCCTACCTGGGCTACTGCAATGTCCTTCTGGTTAGTTTCCCTGCCTCAGGTCTCTGCCAATTCTAGCTCATCCTCCACTCGGTTGTCAAAGAAATCTTCCTAAAGCCTAAGTCTGACCTTGTCACAGTCTTCCCTCTACCCCCATTTAAAAAATTCAAGTGGCTCATTATCATATCCAATGTAAAGTGAAAAAATCCCATGTTAGCCTTCAAAGTTTTTTATAACTTAGTTTGTTCTTACCTTTGCATCCTTTTAAAACTATACGCTCTGTTATGCACTTTGTGATTCATGTGTACTCTGGCCTCCTTGCTGTTCCTCAGTCCATTTCCTAACTCTAGACATTTTTGCCTAGACATTGTTCCCCATAGCTGCATTTCTCTCTTCCTCCCTCCTTACCTCTGCCTCCTGACTTCTCTGGCTTCCTTCAAATCCCAGCTAAAATCCTACCTTTTATTGTGGGAAAAGCACTGTGCTAGGCACTGGGGAGATAGGACACCTTACCTAAGACATGGTTTCTCTTTTCAAACAGTTTATAGTTTAATGTGGGTGGGAGTTGGGGGGAGGTGGTAAGACACCTGCCCAGGTAGTAGCTAGAACACATACAGCACATGATACTACAATAAATGCATGAGAATTAAATAACAAGCTAGCCATGCCCTTAGGCTGAGTCTTTTCTTGGAACTACTCTTCATCTTTGGGATTCAGAGTTCCCTGTATTTCAGGTTCAAAGCCTCCTCTTTTCTTCCAGGTAGATGGGCAGATTGGGAAATAGGCCCTTAGATAGGCTCAACTGAGGTCATTGTCTCTTTTACCTATTTGACAGTATGCCTGGTCTTTCATATGCATATAAGGCCAAAGTCTGAAAGAGGTTTGCCAATGCTCCATATATTAGTGTGTTTATCAACATATCAAACTATTTTAAAACTATTTGGATTATTTAGAGGAATTTCTAGAGTGGTGGTTATCATTTTTCCCTTTGCTAACACAGGTCTGGTAATAGGCAAGGAATAGTTGATACATCATATAAATGTAACTTAAACATTACTATTTTTCTTCTGATTTAAAAAAAACTCACTTATTTAAAATGAAGGAAATGAATTGATTCTTAAGCATTTAAGTAATAACTAAACATTTAATTGATAAGCTCAAGTGAGCTTCATTTTGCAAAGGAAACTACCATTGAAAGATTTTATACAAATATGAAAAGTAATAACTGAACCTTATTTCATAAAACCTGCTAAAGTTGCTTGGGGGAGTGGCATTAAACAACTAAGTAGCAGTGGAAAGGGTATTATTAAATCTGACATCTGCGTGGGGGGATCATAGTAAGAGGAAGTTCTCTGATATCAACGACAGATGATTAAGGAAAAAAGCTGGCTTTCAAGTAGTGGAAATGGGAAATAAGTGATCTAAAACCCAAAATTATACCACAAAGGAAATATTATTAGAATTTAAAATATCCAGACACTTTTTTTTTCTTTACTAACAGAAAAAAATAGATTTTTTTTTCCAATTTAGCTTGGAAGCTTCATGTAAAAAGAAAACATTGAGGATGCCAGAAATTCAGCACAAATAAAGATAAAGAATACTTCAGAGGTATGATGAAAGGGGTTACTGCCTTTAATCTTTTTAGAAAACAACAGCATCACTTTCATGCCAGCATTTTATCCACTATACTGTTACTTCTGCTATAGGTTAACAATTGCATTCAGCAGCAACTATTTGGTGATCAAATGAAAATGTATGATTTTCAAAGTTTTAACTGTAAAAGCAGAACCATAACTGCCTTTCTCCTTATTTTCTTGAAAGAGATCTTTTTGCCACATTTTCCCCCCTACAAAAAACACGTGGAATGTTTAGGAAGCACCGATGCATCTATGTTAACTGCCCTATGTAGGTGATGGGGTACAGGCTATAGCCTCGCATTATCATTAGGCCCAAATCTCTACGGAAACCTTCCCACCCTTGATACTATCCATATTCATGCCTTCGGCCACTTCCCACCCTTAATCCCATTACCTCACCTTGCCCTCCTTGGACTCCTCCTGAAGACCCTCCCTGAACCCCTCCTCTAGTCACCCCAGAAGACCCCTCAATCGATCTGTATTTAAATCCCATCCGGCTTGCAAAAGGCGCTCAGATTCTTTAGGAGTCTAGCCTATGGCGGGGCTGCTGGAGGATCTGGCCACTGTAGCTGGTCTCTAATAAACTTTCTCTTTTCTTTGGCTAAGAAGGCTTGAGTCGAATTCTTTCGGCAGGACCCGGTGCGTCAATATTTTGGGGTGTCCAGCACCCCTCAACCTTAAACCTCTTCATAGGGACCTAAAAAGTGTAACATTAAAAAATTACAGCTTTTTCAAAAATTGAAAATATTCCTGGAGTACTCATTCAGAGCCTACCTCTTACAAATACAAAAGGAATTATACTGTTTTTTAAAGAATAGTGGTGAGGCGATATATAGAAAGTGGATGGAGAGCTAGCCTTGCAGTCAGAAAGACAGGAGTTCAAATTCAGCCTCAGACTCTAACTAGCTGAATGACCTTTTGTATAAGTAATTAAGTTGGGACTTTTTGCTGTTATTCTCTTAAGTGCCTTTAATGATTTTTGCCTTTGTTTCAAAGGGCAGGTAAAATGGGATCTTTTTGTCTTGGATTGTTTCTCAGCACTAAGATAATGTAATGGTAATCAGTGCAGGACTTTTTGTTGTCTTCTCCTTTGGAATGCTGAGGTAAAGTACCTTTGATGGGTCTTGCCTTTCAAATGCAATGGACAGCAAAATGGGATTTTTCACTGTTCTTAGTTTGAGTGCTTCTCAGCACTGAGGTAATCAAGTGCCCCAGGGCCCTGAGACTGGTATATAAGATCCAAGGTTGGTGTTTGGCTTTTGGGGCTCACTCATGGAAGGAGTGCTGAGACTCTGGGCAAACCACTGACCTCCCCCCTACCCCTGGCTTTGATAACTCAGAAAGACACTGGTGCCTCTCTGGTAACTATGAATTGTGATTTGAATCAGACAAGGTCTGTCTGTTGATGTTTGTAATTTCTGTTTGTATTTTGCCTTGAACTTCAGGGGGCTGATCTTTTCCCCCTGAACTAAGTGAATAAAATATGTATATTTGATTAAACTGAGATTGTTAACCCCTTAAAGTTGCTTTCCTTAGAAAAGCAGATCAAAGAACCTGTGTTAGCAGCCCTTCTATGTGCTGGTGTTATTGGTCTTACACAGCCACAGTAGCTGCTGGCAGATTGTTGCTACATCTTTCAAATCACTTAACGTGTTTGCCTCAATTTCTTCAACTGAAAATGGGAGTAATAGTAAAAAATAACTACCTCACAGGGTTGTTGTGAGGATAAAATAAGATAATATTTGTAAATGCTTAGCATAGGGCCTGGTACATAGTAGGCGATATATAAATGCTTATTCACTTCCCTTAAAAATCCTGCAGGCACACCTACTGATTCACACACAGTACATAAACATACCTACAACTTCAAGTGAAGTATAGCACGTAGGAAAATGTTTCTTAGAAAGCAAGAGAAAAGATATAGTTAGATCTGCTTCCATGGGGAGCTAAAATTATATTCTACTCTAAAATTATCTGTGGCAAGCTATTCTGTGTCAAAGCTAATTTTTCCTCACATCACCGTTATGCATTAATAATGAGAATTATTCAAAGATGAAACTGTTTGCTAACACCCTGAGCTCTTTATTTTTCTCTGGAATGAAGACTTTGTCAATGTAAATTTTGGAGCAGCACTGCTTGGATCTTGTTCCAAAACATCAACACCGAGCCAAATTTACTTTAATTTGTGAGCCATGGCCATAAAAATAAATTTCAGAATCAAAGCCTAAGAACAATTTTAAATTCCAATGGAAAATTTCAGCACTTTAATTTAATTTACCTCAATTTCTCACTGGAGAAAGGCTTGCAGATTTTTAAATTTACTATAGCTTTAAAATATTTTAATCTAATATATTTGTATTCTAGTGGCACAGCATGGTACAGTGAAAGAATGCTTAATTTGGAATCATATCTTTTTTTTTTTAAGGATAAAGTTTTGTTTTTTGTTGTTGTTGTTGTTGTCGCTGTTAGGTAATGTTTCCAGAGGATTTGCTAATCAAGGAATTACTGTGCTCCCCTTCCAGAAACATCTAGCCAGAATCTATTTCAAAAACTACGAAAAGTGGCTTTTCTTTATTTTTTGTAATAACCAGATTCTATTAGCTGACACAAAAGACTACTATTAGAGGGAAAGCATCTTTTTTCATATGTAAATAATTTATTTTTTAAAAAATAAGCTATGCTTTTTTTGAGGGAGTAGCAAGTGATATAATTTTAGTAACGATGAATCCTGCTGGAGGAAGAAAAGAGAAGAGAAGAAGCATTTATACAGCATGGATTAAGTTCCTATTATGTGCCAGGCATAATGCTAAGCTCTCTTTTTCTTTACAAATATTATCTCCTAGCACAGTGCCTAACACAAAGTAGGTGCTTAAAAAATATTTATTGATGACCAATTGATTTGATCTTTGTAACAAGTGTTCAAAGTATGTGGAATGGACCTGAGGCAGAGACTGGATATGACATGGTTCCTGGATTCTGTGACTCCCAGTGCCCCCCATTCATCTTTTGTGCCAACTTTTTACCCAGATATCAGGTAGAATATTCATCCAGAGACACCTAGATGACAGTGAATAAAATGTTGAACTTTAAAAAGAGGAAGATCAGAGTTCAAATACTACCTCAGACATTAGCTGTGTGATCCTAGGCAAGTCACTTACACTCTGCCTCAGTTTCCTCATTTTCAAAATGGAGACAAAGAGAATACCTTCTACTTCCCAGGGTTCTTGTGAGGATCAAATGAAATAACATATTTAAGAACTTGACAAGCCTCAAAGCATGATATGAATGCTAGTTATTATTATTACTATTAATTTCCAATTAATTAAGAGGCAGATTTGTTGTGGTTCTGTCATTTTCAATTATGTCCAACCCTTCAATGACTGCATTTAAGGTTCTCTTGGCTATGATACTAGAGTAGTTTACCATTTAGAAGAGAAGCATCTTGATGGCAGAACTGCTTCATTTTAGTCTTGTTATCCTCAGCACTTTAGGATGGTGCCTAACACAAAGGACATATTTAATAAATAATTGATTTTTTATAGATGTCAATTTTACATCTAGTTTTATGACTGCCCTACTATGCTTTAGCACAGTGTTAAATGTCTTAGGTCTTAAGTTCCTTGAGGGGCAGAGACCTTTTCCTTTTTTCCCCAGAATTTACCACACTGACTGGCATATAGTAGGCACTTAATAAATGTTTATTGAGTAACTGATTGATAGGTACTTAATAAATCCTTGAAAATTAAAAAAAAATACCTAAATAAATTAAAGCTGCAAAATGATGGCTGTAATAAAAGGATCTGGAAATTGTACTAAAGAACAATGACTAAGCACTCACTTCTGTCCCTGGGAGTATGTTCAGGATGGGGAAGTAGACCAAAAGGGAAAGTAGTGATGAGAGGAGGAAGAAGCAGCAATGAGAGAGAGATAGAGAGAAAGCTACTCCAGGAAGTCAGTGTCCTCTGCAGAGAACCAGGTTTCCATGATACAAATAAGTGTGAAATTAAGAGATATAGGGCAAAAGGGAGTTCAATAACAAGAGTGAGTGTTCTAGAAGCCACAGCAGAACAGGAGAGCAGAGGAGGATATGAACCATAGATGAGTATGACTGTAGTGGATAGGGAGAGAGTACAAGTAGGTTAAAAAATGGCCAAGTCTTTTTGCCTCAGCAGAAAAAATCTGAATCACCAAGGTAAGTAGAGGTGGATGTAGGAGCTTGCCCAATATGGGATCAAACAATGAATCTCAGCCTCCACCCTCCAAGGTCCTATGATGACTGAGAACAACATCTAGTAGCATCAACCTCCAGGGCTTATCACTCCAAATACTGGGAAAATGGAGATATAATTGTTAGGGGTAGGGAACAAAAAATTCTTGGTAAGCATCTAGTTCAGTATATCCCTGGCAAAGCAGGTCTCTAAGACAAATAAAATTCACCCTTGGTTCCAGGTTCGTAGCCTTATTCTAAGACACTGGAGAATGAGGTATACCGAGAAGTTATTTATTTAATAAGCACTTGGCTCCTCCCTATTTCCAAGTTACCTGGTCCTTCTGAACATTTGCCAAACTAAGGCTCAGAATATCTGATTGATTTTCTACTGAGTCCAGCATCAGTTTAAGATGCTTCAATGGTTGGAAACTGAAATCAACAAGCATGAATTCCCTCTTTTTGTTCTTTTCCAGAATATACCTCTCTAGTTCAGACCCCCATTCCATTCCAACACACACACACGCACGCGCGCGCGCGCGCGCACACACACACACACACCCCCCCCACATATCTGAGAATGTAGTCCCCTTCAGTAAATATCTTTTATTGCCTCTTGCTCTTCAATCTCTTATAATTTGGAGACCACAGAAGCCACAGATCAAGGCCACAGAAGCCACAGAGCAAGGCTCTGTTGCATAGGGAAAAGACCAAAGGACTTGGCATCAGAACACCTGGGCTTGAATATTAGTTTTTAAATTTACTACCTGTGTAATCATGAGCAAGTCATATGGTCAAAGGATCATAGATTTAAAAATCGGGAAGAAATTTAGGAAGTGATCAATTTATTTTGTATTTGTTATGTATTTACATATACGTTTATATAATTATTTCAGCTAGTCCAATACCTATTTCAGAAAGAAGGGAGTGACACTTAAAGAGTTTTTAACCCCAAGGAAATACTGGCAACAAGTGGCAGGGCCATGACTGAATCATAGATGATATCGAATAATGTAGTTGGCACTATAATCCTTAATATCTTTGAGTTTAAGTTTCCTTATCTGTAAAAATGGAATAAGAATACCTTTCTTCATACTTTAGAGATTGAGTTTTGAAAAAAAAATGGTATAAAGTCTTTTGTAAACATGGATCATCTATCTATCATTCTATCTCTGCACGCTAGTATTACAAATAAAAATGGTTTGATTATAAGGTGAGAGTGAGGGATAGCTCATGGAGAGCCCCAGTGTTTATGGCTACCCTCATGATATCAGAAGAACTAGAAGTACACTGGGTAGACACTCTATGATGAACTTTTCGGAGCACAGATGCCCACATAAAATGGGCAGGAACGAATGGATTAACATCTGCATTGTTAGGGGAAATCTCTGAACTTGCTGATATAACTGAATATTACTACATGTCGATGAATGGAGGAGGAGTCAGTCTGTTCCCATGGGAATGCTGAATTTTACTGAACTTTGAAGATTTCTGGAAAATAACATAGACTTTAAAAAGGATATGGATTATTGGGTTCAGTGTCAAGTTTAGAATGTTGTGATTAATAAGAATTTTAATGGTTGGAAGTAAAAAAAAAGTATGAGTTCCCTTTTTTGTTCTTTCCCAGAATACAACACTCCATCTGAATCCCCCATTCTACCACATACATATGCACCCACATTAACATACCTAAGAATATGCCCAAACTGACTAAAAATCAACTTATAAAATTTGTCCAAGAAGACAGATAATTCTTCAAAATCAGTAATGTCATGATTACACTAAAGTTAGTACTCTATAAACTAGTATACTAACTCATTCACACAGTATCACATTCCTCCCATGTCTTACCTGAAGTTTCCATAATCAATATGTCCAATGTGACTACACAATAAATACAATACCTAATGTACTTAAAATGCCTTTCAAAATTTAGAGATAGATTATTAGAAAAAAAAGGGGGGAGGAGAAGGAAAAATTTGAGGATTTCATATCAGGACATTCACTGTTAACTACTAAGTAGGAAAAACAGTTTTATTCTTATATTCCAGCTATGTTTTCACACTTTTCTCAGATAGTTTAAAAGAAAAGAGAACAATATTTCCAGAAGGATATTCTGTAGTCTAGAACAAGATATAAACACTGACTAGAAGTCATATTTTTCTTATACCTCATTTCATTGCAATAACTCTCTAGTCAAAGAACCCCATATTACCTTCTTGTTTATGGCACCAGACTTGCAGTCTGGGGACCTAGGTTTTATTACTGGTTATTCATTCTAACACTGACTCATCCTGTGACCTCATACATGTAATCTGATTTCACTGTTCATCTATTTCCTAATCCATAAAATGCATACATATTTACAGTTGTAATATAAGGAAAGTTCCCTCCTGTATTTTAAATTTGTTTCATTTATTTTAATAGTAACAATCTCATAATGTTACATTTTGGCTTATATTTTATAATGATTGATGGGGAAAATAGTCAAAAGACATAATTTTTAAAATGTGGGAAAAAAACCTGACTATATTATTAAAAGCCTGACTCTATTACACCTGACAGGCATCACAAAAGAAAGCTAGCAGCTGAACAAACAAAGAATTATTTGCCCACTCAAATAAAGACATTTCCCTCCCTTATTTCATGCTGTTGACTATTCTGCCTAGCAAGACTGAAAATCTTACTCAGAAGCTTGATAAAGCATTGGCTAAACAGAACTTACTGGCAATTCTGTCAACATACTCTTATTATAATATCTAAATATGTCAATATTTCCAAGATAAAAGGAAGAAAATTACCCTTCAAAATAGAGCTACAGTAATGATTATGGAAACAGTCAGTGGTAAAAGGTAGACTATTTTATTATGGATTCATTTCCGTCTTTCTTTTGAGAGGTTCTCATTAAATCACTGGTCTATTCACAGAGATGAACATATAATAAAACAAGAAAGACTTTCACACTTAAAACCTTTAACTGTCCCCATTTTCTCAATTTAAAGTGAAGAGAATGCACAATTCATGTCCCAGACTCAGAACGACTTAACATGCTGTATGTAGTTTCCAAATGTACATGCTTGTGAGTTTTCTGTCTTTCTTAGTTTGTCAAAGGTTTCAGATTCCAGATTTCCTGAGGATATCTGACTATATGTTGTTGGAGCAATCAAGTGCCATTTCTAATTAAGCCACATGAGAATTCCCCAAATACAACAGAATTTAGCATATCGGGGGTGGGGGGTGGGGGGTGGGGTGAGGGTGGGGAGGGGGTGGTGGCAGGGAAGTCTTGCTTATACAACTAAAATTTTTTAAATAGGCTGATTCTCCTTGCCATTCAGTATGGTACATTCAAAAGATCACTAACTCTAGAGTCCAGATTTGAAATCCTCCCTGATTCTTACTACTTCTGTGACTTCAAAAAAAGTCATTTTACTTCCTGGCCTGGGCATTTGGTTTCTTCATTTGTAAAATGACTGGATTGGACAAGATACTCTAGCTTAGAGGTGTCAAACTCCCAAGTACAGACCAATGAGATTAAAGTATAACTGGGAAATGTTTAATAAAATACATAAAAATATAATACCACACAGGTAATGTTAATTTGTGGTTTTCTAAGCCAATATTGAGCAGCAAGGCTCCTTAGTCCCTTTCAGGTGTAAATCTATGATCCTAATTATTATCCAACTCAGGCCTCTCTTAAGAGAAGAATGCTTTAAGGAAAGAAGTATATTTACAAAACAATCTAGACTTTCTCAGCATTTGTCTATGTATATAAAAAGGCATCAAGGAAAAAGTAGAGAAGAATCTTCTAATGATGTATCATTTATTAAAGGCATACAAATCTTCATTTTTTTTTTGTCCCAAGCAGTAAAGCAATCCTTCATGTATATTTTTTCCTTGAATTTAATGACATCTAGATCATGAATTAACAATAACAGAAGAGAAGTAACATAGCCTATTGGATAGGTAACTCTCACAGTCCAGAAGACTTGGAATCATTCAAGTCCCACCTGTGACACAAACTGAATGTATGCCATTTACGTCCCTCCCCAGTGCCCCAGATAACTTACTAAGACTCTTATGTTTCAAAATGTGTCTATACCTATGGATTATCAGATCCTCGATCTAGATCTGCAAGGAACCTGATACGGTATCAAGTCCAGTCCCTTCATTTTACCCAGAGGAAAGTGAGATTCAGAAAATAAAAGTGATTTGCCCAAGATAAAAAGGCTAATAAGTGCCTGAGGCCATATTCAAATTCAGGTCTTTCTCAACATCAAGTCCAAGTTGAAATGGAAGGGATGAAGGTACCAATTGCTTCTTAATGGTAGTAATAATATTCTAACCTCTCCTCCCCACGCAAGTTAGGCTAGTTTTTCCTTAAAACATATTCCTTGAGACTTGGTTGGCTGAAGGGATTAAAGACTCAGCCTACAGAATTCACTTTCTCATTGCCTAAGCATGAAGCAACCCCAAGGAGCTCTGGGTGGATGTTTGCTAAGTGGATCATAGTGGTTAACTCATGCAGGGGAGCTTTACTCAGCTAAATCAACTCGAGGTATCCTCCATATCTATGCTGTCCTAGTTGAATATACTTCTCCTGCTATGGGCAAGTAAACTGCTTTAGGCCTGATGCTAGATGAGTTATTCGAGTCTCATTTTGGACTCAGACAAAGTCTATAAACAAATGAGGGCCTGGCCTGACTGAATAAGGCCCATCCCTCAAAACTTAATACAAATAAAATTAGAGATCCAGACCAAATAATAGTATTAACCTTCATTTATAAGGGTAGTAATAGTAAATCCACTGTTGATGAGTTACGAACTATGAGTTATTTTTACAGCCAGCCATGGATTAATTTCTTTAAACTCATCAGTTCTCCTTGTTATAAACGGCACGTATTTTCAAGACAGCTAGTAGGGGTACTGATAGCTGTTGGATAGGATAAAATTAACTGTTTCACACAGTAAATGAATAAGCACTAGAATTATTAGTACCAAGTAATAGACAGATGAGTTACAAAATCACAAGAAGGAATTAAAACACCTTTGAGGTGCCAGCTCACCTCTATCTGACTGGCTAATAAGACAAAATAGGAAAATGATAAATGTTGGAGGGGATGTGGGAAAACTGGGACACTAATGCACCGTTGGTGGAGTTGTGAACTGATCCAGCCATTATAGAGAGTAATTTGGAAGTATGCCCAAAAAACTATAAAACTGTGCAAACCCTTTGATCCAGCAATACCACTGCTAGGTCTATACCCCAAAGAGATTTTTTTAAAAAAGGAAAAAAATATTTATAGCAGCTCCTTTTGTGGACACACTTTTAACAAACAAAGGATGGTATATGATAGTGATGGAATATTATTGTGTTTTAAAAAATGACAAGCAAGATGACTTCATAAATACCTGGAAAGATTTATGTGAACTGATGCAAAATGAAGCTAGCAGAACCAAGAAAATGTTGCACACAGCAACAGCAATCAATTATATAATGAAGAACTGTGAATGACTTAACTCTTCTCAGTTTAGACAATCCCAAAGGACTTATTATGAAAAAGAGAAATAACTGATACTGTCTGAAAACAGACTGAAGCATCTTTTTCTTTTCATTTTTTTGTTTGAGTCTTCTTGTACAAAATGACTAAAACGGAAATGTTTCACATGATTGCATATGTATAACCTATATTTAGATTTTTTGCCATCTCAGGGAGGAGGTGATGGAGATAGACCTGGACCCCTAAAAGCTCCTGAACTTTCTGATGGGATCTGACTCCCTAAAAAGAAAAGATCATGTCTTTGGGACCTGGATGGGATTAAGGAGTGGAAGTAAGCTGATTAAGTAATCAAGGTGGACAGGGGGAGGGAAAAAAGAGGGGAAGGACAGAATCTGGAACTCAAAACTTAAAAAAAAAAAAAACCCAAAAGTTAAGAATTGTTTTAACATATAATTGGGGGAAAATATTTTAAAAAGAGCAAAAAAAGTCACAAGCGGGCCACATATCCAGGAAATGAGAGACAATTTGACAAGGACCAGATCTATTTAAAAAGTTGTATTTTTTTTTTAAAACCAGTGTTTTAAGGTGTAAGGGATTTTCTAATGTTTCTTTTCTGTAGTACGGTTGGTCAAATCTCATAATATAAACAGTAGTAAGAGTGATGACAACAGTAAGGTATAGTAGATGGGGGGGGATGTGTGTGTGTGGTGTGTGGGGGGGTGCAGAATTTCAACACCAAAAGTTCCTCATATCAATAAAATTATAAATATGTTCAAAACACCCATACCAACTGATACTTGTATAATGTTTTAAAGCTTATAAAGCACAGTACATGTATAAGGTGTCCCAAAATCTCAGTACAATTTTAAGCTTTAATTCCTTAAAATTACACTAAACCTTTTGGGATACTCTGTACTATTATCTTATTTATTACTGTGGACATCTACTTGATCCCAGGTCAGGTTTCTATTTGTGACAGTATCCTGCTTCTGATATAGTTAGGGAAAAGGCTGTAATCAGAAGGCAGTACAGAGAGTTCAAAGATATTGCCCATGTTTTGGGAGTTACACAAGTTGTCCAGCCAGAGTATGGCTGGAGAACACAATAGCAATGGAACCATTCCTAACATTATGCAGATAATTAAGCATAATAACATTTCATGGAAGAAATTTTATATAATTAATTCAGTAAAGCCTTCTGTTTCCACTCATATATTATTTAGCATTACTGAGTACCTACAAGACAAGAATTCTACAAATGCAATGAAAGAGGGAAAGACTTCAGTCACTAGGGACATCTTGCTGAACAACAAATAATTTATACTGGAAAGAAGCCTTACAAATGTAATGAATTAGAGAAAGCCTTTAGCAATAAGGAGCACCTTACTAAACATGGGCACTTTTACACCGGAGAGAACCCTTCTGAATTTAATGTTCATGGGAAGATCTACAGGCAGAGCACAAAACCTTAGTAAACACCTGAGAATGTACACTGAAAGCAACATTATAAATATAAAAAATGGGGCAAACGTTCAGTCAAATGGATGCCTTACCTAATATCAATAATTCACTGGAATTGAAACTCTACAAATGTTAACACATCTGAGAAAGCCTTCAGCTAGAATTATGTTTGCCCTTTGTTCTCAAAGAGGACTATGACATCTGGGAGATGATGATATGACTTGCAGTTGACTTTGATTTGAGTGAGGGAGGGCTTTGCAAGGTCACCAGTGTCACTTTTTCCTCCAGAGCCATCAGGGTCCAGGGGCCAGATATTCACCAGGATGACTGGAGAAGGCCCAGGATGTAATGGGAGACACTAGCCCTTTAAGCTAAGGTCTTTTCAGGTTCTCCCTTTGAGTGAGGTAACACCCATTCATTAAACTGGCCTCTTTAAGAGGTGGGTCAAGGGATGGCCCATTTAATTAAAAAAAAACAAAAAACTGGGAGGGGTAGACCCTCAGGGTTGCTGGCCAAGGGAGAAACAGTTACCATTTACTATTTACATTCACTCTGTGCTAGGAGGGCAGGGACCTGCTGTCCAATCCATGCGCTCCAGAGTGAATTCAGTTTAAGGCTAGGTCTTTGAAAAAGAAATCTAGCCAGTAAACCCCAAGTTAACCCAGTGGCTTTCAGTCACCCAAATGTTCCTTCCTTTGGACATGGCACCCTCAAGGGAGGGAGAGGAGGGGAGGGGAAGCGGAGAGGCGAGCAACCCTGAGAGTATTCCCCTCCCAGGAATGACCTTAGCCTAAAAGGGTCAGGGTCTCCCACTGCTTCCTGGGCCATCTCCAGTTGTCCTGATGAATATCTGGCTACTGGACCCAGCTGGCTCTGCAGGAGAAAGTGAGGCTGGTGACCTGGCACAGCCCTCCCTCACTCAAATCAAAGTCAACTGCAAGTCATGTCATCATCTCCCTGATATCATGGTCCTTTTCAAGAAAGAAGGACAAACACAACCTGCTATAGAATTGATCTCTTATTGAGTGAGCATCTAATATTTAATTCTGGCGAAAAAAAGCACGAAAGAAACCTTATAATTGAATGAATAAATATAGAAAAACAAAAACATTTTTAGTCAGGGCATTTTGTTGATGTCAAAAAAATCACACTAGAGAGAAACCTTACATATTTAATAAATTTAGTAAAACTGGCAACAACTTTACCCTTACTCAAAATCAGATAATAAGTACTGGAGAGAAACCTCGTAAGTGAAAGGAATATGCAACAATCTTGAGGGGTAGTTTAGTTCTCATCTAAAATCAGAAATTCCAAAGTGGATGCTGGTCTTTGGTGATGTGTACATATATGAGCTCTCTAAAGCAAGCTTATCAGTCCACTCTAAAACTCTATTCTCACTAGGCCAAGCCAGAAACCATAGACTACAGGATTTGTTTTTATAACTACATGATCCATAGTGATTATCTAATTAAATATTCCCCTCCCCCACCCAGAAGTGTATAACGGAATATAAAGAATCCTCAAATGCAATTAAAGTTTGTTCCCATCACTAAAAATATAAAAAAAAGTAACACTTCTTCAAAAGTTCAGAAAAACTAAGTTCAATGATTATAAATTTCCACATTGGATACAAATGCTAACTTGGATTTCTGGTTAAGCTATTAGGAGGAAGAAAGCCTAGTTCCTACATACCAACAAGAGAGAAGAGAAGAGAAAAGAGAAGAGAAGAGAAGAAGGAAAGGAGGAAGAGAGACAGGGATGGAGGAAGAGAGGGAGGGAGGAAGGGAGTGAAGGAAAGGAGGGAGAAAGGAAGTGAGGAAGAAAAGAAGGAAAAAAGAAAGAAAGAAAAGAAAGAAAAAGATTTAATAATACCAATTAATGATCAAGAAATAGTATAAGCAACTATAGTAAATTATTTCATACACCTAGAATTGCACACAAAGTCAGCTAAAAGCCCACTAGTATTAAAAAAGAAAAAAAGACCTGTCAAAAAAGCCAGCATCACTGCAGGAAAATAAGGTGAAAATCTCCCAGAATGTCCACAGATGGACCGAGTAACTTGCAGCCTGCAAGGCTTTGTGTCCAGAGGCAACAAAAGCATAGAACTCCCACAGACCTAGTAAGCCACTGTAAACAGCAAGTATAGGAGCATTCAGATTTCAATACCTCAGGCTCAGAGTCCCCACTGTCCCTTACAACCTATCATAGAGGGAGGAATGGAAGGAAGGAAGGAAGTAGGGAGTGAAGAAGGGAGGGAGAGAAAAAGGAAGGCAGGGATGACTTCTTGTTATTCAGCCATTTTTAGTTGTGTCTGACTCTTCATAACCCCCATTTGGGGTTTTCTTGGCAAAGATACTGGAGTGGTTTGCCATTTCCTTCTCCAGCTCATTTTACAGATGAGGAAACTGAGGGAAACAGGGTTAAGTGAGTTGCCCAGGGTCACACAGCTAGTGTCTAAGGCCAGATTTGACCTCAGGAAGATAAATATTCTTGACTTCAGGCCCACCACTCTATCCATTGTGCCACCAAACTGCCATTGTGTCACTTAGCTCTCCCATATAATGCTGATCATGTTTAAATTCTAAATGTAATTTTCCTTGTCATATACAGAAAAAGCAGGAAAATTGCATAACTTTAACAAAAAGTTTCCCTTCCATGACAGCATTAATAAATTTGGAAGAGACTAACATAACAGATGCTCCAAAATCAAATATAACAGGGAGAAATCTAACGTTCCCCTTTGTATGACACAAATACGTTGAAAATTGCTTACATGAATTCAATACACATTGAATAATATACATCTGGAATATTATGTAAATTTAAAGGTGAGATAGAAAACTCCCTCAGTCACTGAAGTTATTAGATGGTTTACAATATATTTAATTTCTCTGAGTATAATGTCTCCATGTAAATCTATGCTATGAATCTCATCAGAATGCAACTAGCCAGGGCCTAAGCGGTTGAAAGGATATTGATGACTGAACATAGCAACTCTCTCTGAATTACATCATGACTTTTATTTAATATTCAGGCAATAAAAAGGGTCCCTGTACCTCAGGTTTAATATCTTTCTTTTAGAAGCCAGATCATTTTTTACCTCTTGAGCAGAGGCAAATGGAGGAAATCAGAGAAGAAAGAAAAAAACAATGTATTTCTACTGTATGTGACTGGCAGTAAATATATCCCCAAACCAAATGCCTTTAAAAGTTCCTCACTAGTATGCAGGGAACTGCAATGAGGGGAAAAGAGGCCAAGATTATTTATCTATCCCAGAATCCCATCCCAGCGCAGGTGGCAGAAAGATGTCCTAAAATTCAGTTGCTCTGGCAACTGTCTCCTATATTGCATTCGCAAAGGGTGAGGGAGATTAACACACAGAGATACACAAAAACAAAAGACAAGGAGATTATCAATGTAATAAGTATTAGCTGAATTATGAGTTTCATAGAAAGGCTATTTTTTTATAGCTTGCCCTGGGCCTTGTAATTATTAGCCTCAGATAGTCTGGACAAAGAAAAACAAAATTCATACTGTTCTCTACAAATGGAAATTCTGAAAAAAAGTTTACTTACGTTCAATATATATTTTGACATATGACCAGTGTACTATACAATGTAGTTGTAAACTTCTTCAAAAAGCATAAGCAAAATACTGTAATTACTATCATGGCTCAAATTGGTAAATGAGGCATCTTGATGAATTAAAATTAGTATTTTAAAAGCACTCATAACATAGAGTATTTTTTACATATATTTGTATGTATATATGTATATAAATGTGTACACACATATATGTGATATACACACACAAGTATGATGGGGTATATGTGTGTACTAGGATTGTACTGTTCTAAACCAACAATCAAATTTAGCTCATTTCCCTACTGAAAGGTTTCAATTTAGACTTGAAATTTTTCATGCACCTGTGTGTGAAAATCAAGTGGATAGATTTCTGGAACAGTTTTATAGCACAACAAATTCTGGGAAATATTTAGAGACTGGATAACTGGTTATTTACATTGCCATTTAAAAATAAAATATTAACACACCATTCTACTTTTTAATTCTTGATAGCTTATAATCATATTTTTATTTTGGTTGGGGGGGTGGTCTTTGCTGTTGATAAAATGTTAAGGTATCTCTAAAACTGCACGTAAGTCTTAGTGAGAATAGGACTTATACTTATCTCCCAGTGGTACATGTTAAAAACCTAATTTCTAATAGCATTCTTATTTAACTGTAGCATTTTTTATACTCAGTTTATAATTCTCTTTCTTCTATTGGGCTAGGAGATTAATTCAATATGATAATAAGAATTAACATAAAATACCTATTCATTTCCTTACAGAACTGTCTGCCAGAGTTGAAAACCAATCAGATATTTCAAGTACCTTTTGTTACATAAAGTATAATGCAATTTCAGAAATGTAAAGAGGTTCTTTCTCTAGAGATTTTTGACAATTAAAATGAATATAATAAGAAATTCTGGCACTTGATACTGATACATGATTCAAATGTAATTTAAGGATATGCAAATTACTTCTTCATCCTTATTTACCTACATACTTCCCCTACCTTTTCTGTACCTTAAAATAGGTACCAGTGGTAAGCTTGTTTTTCACAACGTAGTATCTTTGAGAGGAGGGACTGCCATTTTGTTGTCCTTGTGCTTCCAATGCCAGTTCATATCCTTGAGAGAGTAGACAGATAATAAATATTTGCTCAGCTGTATGGAATTGAATTGGAAAGAGCACTAGACAAAGAGTAAGGAGTCCTTGTTTTTAATCCTGATAATGTCAATTAACATTGCTGGGCTTCAATTTGCTCATCTGGAAAAAGAGGATGCAAGAAGAAATTATTAAGGTGTGCCCAGCCCAAACGATATTTATTATGCTTTCCAGACAGGAAGGGAATGGTAGCAGTGCCTGAGGTGGCTAGGGTGGGGGTGGGGGGTAAAAAGTAGAAGTTAAGAGGTGATGTCATGGTCCCAGACATCACACTCCTGTATCACCTCTTTAGGAAAATGGTGACGACTGTAAAGAAGCAAGTCATTTCCCCATTCTGAGCTGTCTGTAGAGTGGGGTGAAAAATACTTGCATTGTGCATCTCGTAAAGCTATTATGGGAAAAGTTTGAAGACCTTAATGCACTAGAGAAAGAAGAATACTTATTAATAATTTTAACTAGATGATTTCTAAGATCTTTTTGAGCTCTAACAATTTATGATTCTATTTGGTTGTAGATGAATGTGACCACAGTAGCACTGGCGGAAACTTTCCCTCTGTCCTGCACTGTTGTTGTTCATGTCCCCAGGAACTATGATTCCACTGAGTATAAGTGACACACTGGACAGAGAGGTGGATCTGAAGTCAGGAATATGAGATCAAATCTTGCCTCAGATATTATCTGTGTGATCCTTAGCAAGTCACTTAACATCTGTCAGCCTCAGTACTCTTTATCTGTTAAATGAGTAAATAATAGCACCTACCTCCCTGGTTTTCATAAAGATAAAATAACAAATTTATAAAAATTGTTGCAAAATATTAACGTTTTATAAATAAGTTATCATACTCATGATCGTCCTTCTCCTCCACCAAACCAGACAGATAAACTTCCCTAACTTCAACAAACATTCCAAGCTGTATTGTCACATTATGTTTCAGGACTGGAATCATCTGATATTTATTTATCAGGATTTAAAATATGAGCTTCCAACCCAGCATAGCAGAAAGGTCCTCTTAATATTCTGTTAGTTACCTGGGGTTTTGATTGTCTTTCTTTCTCAGTTGTGGGAGCAGGAGGTTAGGTAACGGGAAGAAAAAGATGGATTTCATTGATTAAAAGACAATTTTAATGATAATTTGTTAGCTTCAAATTAAACAGGTACTTAATAAAGAAGAAACCCTTCTTTTCCAGACCCCTACTATAACACTTTCTTCTCCAGAATGAATCCAGGCCCAGATCCATGTAACTGAATTCTATCTTAATAAACTAATACAATAATATGGTACATTCATTTACCACTCTAAACTGTATATGTATGTATGTATGTATGTGTGTGTATATATGTATATATGTGTGTATGTATGCTTTTTGAACTCTCAGAGCATTCACTTTCTATATACAACTTAGATATAAACATTATATATATATATAAACATTATACACACACACACACACACACACACACACACACATAGTTATTTGTGTTTTATCTGTCTTCCCAATAAAATGATAAGCTCTTTAAGGAAGGGATAAAGGCAATGAATTATCTTTTGAATCATTCCTCAACATCTAGCAAAGTGTTATCTACATAACATTCAGTATATATTTATTAAATTGAGTATAAATGGTATTTAGGTCTCTTGCTACATTTTTTGAAAATGGCAAATTTTAACACTTAAGCAAAAGTCCAAAATATTTATTTCATTTCCACAGAATAGCTTACTAGGTTTTATGGTATAAAACCTGAGAGTGAAGTCAGCACTCAGATTTTCCTAGAAAAAGCAGTCTTCAAATAGGATTTCTCAGTGAAGATAATGACTTTTTTCAATGAAATCTGACTTTCAATCAATCTTATATGTGAATGTCACTGTAAATTGCAATCAAAGTATAAGGTAATAGAAATTTACCACATATTTCTCAAATTTCTAAATTCATCGTCTAAATTGTCTTTGTCAACTAAAGGTATGTTCCTAGGGAAATTCAAATAAATTGATTTCTTCAAAATTAGTCATATTTCCATTTATTTGCAATAAAATCTGAAATGAGATGTAGCTTACTCATCTGGGAATTTCTGGCACCAATGAAATCACAAGTCCCTTTCCCATCCTCATAACTAGAAAAATGTTTATCTTCACAAAGTGAGTTGGGAAAAACCCCTAGAGTTGCCAGAAAAATAGTGAGG
The DNA here is from genome assembly GCF_011100635.1 of Trichosurus vulpecula. Taxonomy (NCBI): domain Eukaryota; kingdom Metazoa; phylum Chordata; class Mammalia; order Diprotodontia; family Phalangeridae; genus Trichosurus; species Trichosurus vulpecula. Next base: position 204,942,412 of record NC_050574.1, on the reverse strand, counting down.
TCTTATTTCTACTTTTTCTATTTTTTAGCCCTCTGGCCTGAAACAACTCATAACCTCTGAACCTCAGTTTCCTCAACTATACAATGACACTAATATCTGCATTCTCTACCTAATGGGATTCCTATGAGGAAAGAAAGTGATTATGTTATATAGATATAAGACACCACTATGATGATTTCTGTCTGATCTCAAGTAACCAAAGACTTCTGGTCTTAAAAGCTTAAGATATCTTTCTGTTTTTTCCCTCTTTCCTCTGCTCAGATGTAGCTAATGATCTGTAAACAAATATTATCAAGTACTGGAGGGAATTGCCTATTTAAAAGAACACTGTGAGTCACTCTGAAAATGAAGAACACTTTTGTAATACTAACAATCAACAAAGATTTTAGTATTTTATATTCATACATTTACATATCAGACTTTAATAAAAGAAGTGCTCCCTGTAATACAACTGGCTAATTAGCATCCAATTCAACCTGTTGGAATCCTGCCACAGATTCTTACTAGTCTTGTGACTCTGAGTAAACCATTTAATCTTTTGATCCTCAATTTGAGGATCGAATGAGACAATGCATGTATGGTGTCTTGCAAATCTTAAGGCATGATATAAATGCTATCATCATTATTAATAATGATTGTTTATAATAATATGATATTTCATATTTCATGCTAAAAGGATCTGGTTTGATCTCCACCAGGGCAATTTAATTTTATTCTATTCCATATGGATAATATCCATATAACAAAACAGAAAGGCCAAGAGTACAATGGTAGTAAGGAAAGTACTAGGCCAGGGATGGGGAACCTATGGCCTTGAGACCACATGTGGCCTTCTAGACTGCAGGTTACCCACCCCTGTACTAGGCAACTCAACTGCTATTTATTAAGCACAGGAAGGAAGGGAGGAAGGGAGGAAAGATTACATCAAGGAGTTTATATTCTATTGGTCTTTTGAGTCAGTTGACATAGAATTGGTAATTATCATTATTACAGAGACTTGAAAGATCTGGCCTACATATTAAAATCCAAAGATTAAGTAAGGATTCTGTGTGTGCTTTCTCGCTAGCAGCTTTAATCATGCTAGGAATGCTAAATCCTTTCCTTATATTGGGGGAATTGCTTCCACACATTGCTTAATTAAAACTGTTAATTGTAAGTAGTGTTGCTGGCTTCCATCAACTGTTAATTATAGTGTTTCCAACTGATTTAGCTATCTCATCAAAATACTTTTTTTTTGCCTCAACATTGTCATTAGTCTTTGAACCAATGATAATATGTTACACTTTTAAGAGCTATACTGAAAAGTGTGTCACAGTAGTAAGTTAAATGAACTCTCTGGAAAAATTTAGTCAGTCATAGCTGCTGGAGGAAGCAGCAACAGCAGCCTCTGAAAACAGAAGACAAAATGCATCAGTTACTCTCATAACTCTATTTGTATGATTGAGTATAATAAAGATATTTATTTAGTAATGGCTTCCCAATTATTTGAAGTGTGGTGCTGAATTTGCTGATTCATCTGTATGACTGCAAATTGCTGTATTAAACATAGTGAAACAGCTTGCTACAGTGGAGAGAGTTTTTTCATTTGCAGTCAGAAAAAACTGGGTTGGAATCCTAGTTCTGCCCACTGGTAATTAAGTGACCTTGCCCAAATCACTTAACCTCTCCAAACCTCAGTTTCTCTCTGTTGGAGTGGAGATAAAAATACCCTTTGTACTACCTGCTGTTGTGAGGAAATTATTTTGGAGAATGTAAAGCTCTTTACAAAATATGAACTATTTTAATGAACACATTTAATGTCACATGCTAAATGTGGACATTCTTTATCAAGTCTTTACATAAGATGAAATTAGATAAGAATAAATGTAAAGTCATGTGATTAGATCTAAGCAATCTACTTCACAAGTACAAGATGGGGGAGGGGATTATTTCCCCTGGATTGAAAGTTCAACAGGAGTAAACAATGTTATATAGCAGGACCTCAACCACTTCCCCCACATACATATCCTTTCACAAAAAGGAGGTTCTCAAAAAGACAAAGTTGCATTGAGAACCATAGTATCTAAGGAAAGGGAGACTGTAATCTTTCCCTGAACTCCTCCTAGTGAAATGTCATCTGACATACCCTGTTCAATTTATGGCAATCATTTGCAGAAATATCAGGTAAATGATTAGATAAGTTAAAGATCACCAAGAGAACAACAACTGGATTGTCTCAAGATCATGCCATTTAAGAAATGGTTGAAGAAGATGGGGATGCTTAGCCTGGAGAAGAGAATACATAAAACAGACATGATAGCTATATTCAAGTAACTGAAGAATTATCATAGAGAAGAGTTAGACTTTTTCTCCTTAGGGCTATGAATAATGAACGGAAGATACAAAGAGAAATACAGGAGAATACTTCCTAGCAATTAGTGCTATCCAGAAAAGTAGAACTGGATACCTCAAGAGGATACCTGTTCCCCCTAACTGGAGGTCTTTATGCAAAAGAAGAATAATTTCTCATAGGGCATGTTAGTAAGGAGATTCTAAGTCTTGCATGAGGATGGGTCTATTTGACATCTGAAGTTCATTCCAATCCCAAGATTTGTGTGATGTGATATGTAAATTAATAAAAAACAATATCTGACTTCAGAAAGTATTGCCTAGTGCTAATTGGCAGGGACTCTAGTTTTTTAATGAGAACACTAAATCCTACCCATAAAAATTCCATCAAAACATTCATTTCATTAAAAAAACAAATTATTTCAGATCAATACACCATCATATTAAGTGTAGGTTTCCATGGAAATAAAATAATTTTGCATTTATATTTAGCAAGCTGTAGCTAAACTACATGGAAATGTTTTCCTTTCAAAAAAAAATACAGAATATTGAAAGAACACCAATGGACCTGGGTGTAAGAAGGTGTTAATCTTCAGCTAATTTCCATATTCAATCATCTTAACATTCTTTGTTACTTTAACTCCTTTTCACACATTATTTACGGGTTTTTTATATGACCCCTTCCCCCCCAACTGGACAATCTGGACTAAGTAATGAAAGGTCAGTGCTGAGAAGCAGATTTTTTTTCTAGCCAATTGTACACTAGAAATGTAACTCCTTAGTACTTTGTGGACTAATGCATTTGTAGGAAAAAGGAAATATATCCCCTTTTCTTTCAAAGTAAGGAAGAAATATTATGGGTTATAATGACCACAGGAACATTTTAATAGATATGACTTATATACTGAGACAGGCCATCAAATATAAATATTATACTTTCAATTAATATATTATCTTTGCAAAGCCTCTAAAACTGAGTAAGTGAGAAAAGTGTAACTTAAAATGGGAAAGGGTCAAATCATTAAAAGATCATTAGAACACAGAAGGCTGAAGATGCCCAAGTCAGAGCTAAAATTAGCTATTTGACCCTTGAGCAAAGACAAATATGTTTTGAAGTAAAAAAAAAAAAATTCACTTAAAAAAACAGAAACCAAGGAGGTCGTTGAAGCATGAAACACCAACAGATGCACCAATAGAAACACTATCTGATATATGTACACCAAAGGGGCTCGGATCAAAAGTGAAAAGGTGGCTAAGTTTTTCACTGGCACTCTCCCCAACACTTTCTCTACAGCTTATTCTACTTAACATTATTACCTCTCTACATTTTTTCCGAAGTACCAAAGTGCTTCCATATTGTCTAAAATTCCCTATTTAGTACTTCAGTTAATTATTCTTTCCCTCAAACTGCCCCATTTTCCAAAATACTTTACCATCTACCACCATTAATGCATGTATCAGCAGGGGATCTCGGACAATCATTCACATTCCAAAGAAAGTAATTCATAGGTTCACCTATCATAGATTTAGTTTTAAGGCACCTGAGAGAACATCTGATCTTATCTTTTTGTAGATGAAGAACTGAGGCCCGAAGGCTAAAGTGACTTTCCTAAGGTCACACAGGTAGTTCTAGAATTTGAACACAGAGCAGAAGGAAGATTTGTTGTTGTGACTGAGGCTTTAGAAAGATTGCTTATTCAATGTTCCCTACCTAAGAGAAGGTATCCCCATACTCCCTTCTTTTCTCCAGTTCATCCGAACAGCCTTTAATAACTTTGTCTCTAAATTAGAAGAGATCCCTGAATCTAGTTGATGTTTTTTTGAGAAATTCTTAAAGTTTTACTGATGCCTTTGCTTTTATATTATATTCATTTCTGTACATATTTCTTCCATTTCATTGCCCCTTTGTAACAAAGAAAAAATTAAACAAACTCAACACTATTTTTACTCACGGAGCACTAGAGATTCTATAATGTTTAATAGAACAAAAATCACGAAAACTTTTCTTTAAGGGCATTACTTACTCAGAAAGCCTAACATTATTATCTGGATGAATAACTGTAGGATTAGGGAGGTACTGTCACCTATAGAAAAAACGGTTCCCTTAAAATCTGCAGTACGTTTTGCTGAGAATAAATCTTTGCCAATATCCTTTGGTTAACCAAGCATATACTTAGACTCTAAGATGATCACGAGTAAAGGATTTTGAAGCTTGAAAACTGAGATAAAGAAATATCATAGTGCTAGGAAAGATCACCACTGTCACGTAAAAGATATTTACTACTCATTTTAAGTCTGTAATAAGATGAAGTTTTAGCATTTACCAAATGATCCTTAATCCGGAGATAACTATAATTGTCTGAAGTAGAGATTTCGTGTTCACAACAAATTTAGCACTTAGGCACAGTTCTTTTTGCTAAAATTACCCCTCTTGTAACAAAAGTTTAGAAAGAACAGACATAACCAGTAGTTATATTCACCGTGCAGAATTTGGATACCAAAAGAGAGATTCTTAAAGGGGGTGGGGTACTGCTAATGCAAATTTCCAACACTAAATAAAACCTCTACATTGCAAGGTCCATGATGTAGTATCTTAATATCCACAAATTGCCCATTTTGGAAGAATTCAAATAATACCAGTAGCATCTAACAAATCAAGAATTAATTAAGGTAGAAAAGATCCTCTGGGATACAGTCATTCCTTTTGTTTCTTTTCTTCTATGTCTGTGTTTTCTTGCTACCCATCCCAAAGAGAAAATGAAGAACAGGAATGAGGCTAACTGATCCACTGAGAGCTAAACATTCTGTCTAACTGTTAGAAAGCCAGAAGACAAATAAATTGCTTTTCTGAGTTTTCAAAGAACTGTTCACAGAACAAAGAAGGAATAGTGACTAAAGTGATAGCTTATTGAAATAATCTAGATAATTAACACCTAACAATTTATCTCTAACAGTATCAATCAATAGTTATTGAGAACCTGGAATCAAGACAAGGGCAAACCCAACTTTACCCTCAGCTGGCTACCAGGGAGCTGAGTGTGTTGGTAGTAGAAGTCAGGCTATCAGAAGCAAGGATTATGGAATACTTAAGGAAAAACAAACCTGGGACCTGCTCTCCTATCCTGGGAATAAAGGCGAGGTAGAAAAAAAGATTTAAGGAGTCCAAATGGGACAGCCAAAACAGCCCCAGACATAATAGTGCTATGAGGTCATAAGGATGAGTATAATATAGTAGGCACAAAAAGGTAATAAGCTACTCCACTCAACAAAACTCAGTGTTTCAATGGATCTGTGATCTCACTGATGTGAGTGCTCTGTCCAACAGCACAGAATGCAACCAATCCATACCTTCTTATCTTGTGCAATTCTTGCTCCAGTCTATCCATACATCTTCAGTAGGTTTCCCAGTCAAAGTGACAGGGGCCTTTAGTTTTCTTAGCATTACATTGGTACCAGTTACAAAATCTGAGTTAGTGGCTCTTACTATCTAATTAGTCTACTTCCATTCCTGGTCATATTATTAATTGGTGATATTTTCTATGTTCCTTCTCATACACAATTAGTTGGTATTTGTAAGATGCAGCCTACATCATATATCGGCTCAATACTATCACAGGACCCAGAATTTTGATTATATAAAATTACCTCCTTACTTCACATCCAGATTATTTAATACTGTATCCTAGTCAAAAAACTTCATCTTCCATTTAATTCTTCATTTCTAAATTGTTTCTTTCATATCTCATTAATCCACACAAAGTACTGGTTTGCATATTTATAACTTACTATAATGTTTCATCCGTAACTGTCCAAATACAGTAGCAGATATACTTTTAAAATGACAGTAATCCTGATGGTAATCCTGATTTGGTATTTGACTTACATGATCCCATGATCGTAGATATAGAGATAGAAAGAACCTTAGAGGTTCAATCTTTTATCCATGAATTCAAATATCTTCATTTTCACAAATCAAGAAACTGAGTTGCAAAAAGTTAAGAGACTTATCCAGGGTTACACATTTCAATTTAACTTCTTAAAGGTCAATCCTGTCAAAGGCAGGATTTGAATTCAGGTCTGCCCTACTCCATCACTTTATCTGACTCCAAAGAATCAAAATCCTCTTTCAGCTGCTAATGGTAAAGAAGCAAAGCAAGTCGCAATCAATCATTTTTATACCATGATCATAGTATATTTCCCTAGTCAATTTTGCTAAATAGTTTTCATAATTAAGATATACTTATGTTACCAAATGTTTTGGGGAAATCAATAATTGTAATTTGGAAGTTTTGATTTCTTCTCTGAATTTCTCTAGGTTTTTTTGAATTACAAAAATGCATTTACATGATCACAAGTCACATTACAATTTCAGTTAGCACACAGTTGATAAAGGTGGCCTGTGAATCCTGCCATCCAAGAAGAATACATTGCTATTGCAATCAGCTTTCTCACCTTTTTTATTGAAAATTACATCAGACTTTTTAATTTAGTGGTACCTCCTCAGTTATATAAACACTTGCCCTTACCTTTCAAAAGCAATTACGGAGAATAAAACACTAAGTAGTTGTTTGAACGTGACTAGCTAAATCTCTTCCAAGAAATGCCTAGGATAGAACTGTCAGTTCTGCATTATTCTTCATAAGTACCCATTTTGATTAATGATCGGTTTAGATTTCCCAAGATCTTCAAGTTCTACATCCCCCACCTCTTGGCTTGGTTCTCTGGCACATCTCTAGATTCCTTGTAAAACTCTGAACCCATGCAATGATTAACCATTTTCTTCTTAACTTAAAGTGATCTAGCTGAGATGTCAAATATGTAAGTGTAGCCCAAACCAGTTTAAGATATAATTGGGCAATATTTAATAAAAATAAACAAAAACACAATAAAACATGATGTTTATATGCAGTTTTCTAAGATAATATGTGCCTGCAATTTATGTAAGATTTAGTGGTACCCATCACTATTTGAATTTGATGCCACAGCTCTACAGCTATTAGAATATTTCATGCAATTGGACTGGGTGAATATAGAGAGAAGAGAACTGCTATATACCTACTATCCCTTACCTCTCTATTAAGATCTTATAGATGTATCTATCCTAAAACTACCACTGGTTGAAAATAGTTACCTTTGATTCCTTTCTCACCTGCTTTCTCTCCTATCAAATTCATTCCATTACCACGTCCCATGAGTTTGAATCAGACCCTTTCAGGTTCTTCAGCTACCACATCAAACGTAGTCCTTTTTAATCCTCACCTGGAATGCTGTAATAACCTCTTAGTTGGTCACCCAATCTTCAACTTCTCCTTTCTTCAAGAAATTCCATCAGGTTAATCTAGCAAAAGTCTAGGCATGCAATTTCATTGATTAAAAAATCTTTAATGGCTAGAACTTCTTAAACTGGTATTTAATGTACTTATAACAGTGGTATCAAAGACACAGTCCACAACAGTCCTGGGCAGCCCAAACCATATTAAAATATAAGTGGGAAATATTAAACAAAATAAATGAAAATATAATAAATAATGTTAATGTGTGGTCTTCCAAGTCATTATGCACTGGGAGGGATGCTTAGGTGTTAATTAATGACATTTCTATTTGAGTTTGATATCACTGCTCTATATCATGACCCCAACATGCCATTCCACTTTGATCTCATACTACTTTCCCACACTGACCAAAATGGACTACCTTTTTGTTCCTCAAACGTGTTGTGAACTTCCCCTGTTCCTGTACTCTTCACCTAGAATATCTCCCCTTCTACCTCTTCCAAGCCTCTCTCAAAATCCTACCTATCCTTCAAGAACCAGCTTAAAAGCTGCTTTGTCCATGAAGAGTTCCTTGACCTTCCCAGCTACATTTAATTTAATTCAATGAATATTTATTCTTATGTATCAGCATAAGATGTGAGAGCACTAAGGTTACAAAAAATTAAATTAATAGTCACTGTATTCAAGGGGTTTGCAATCTGGTAGGGATGTAAGAAATGTACAGAAATAACAGTAATACAAATTAAAAGGCTAAACCCACAGTAAAAATCAAATTGGAACGTATAAGAAACATTAGGAGGGAAGCAAGTCACCTTTAATTAGGGTATTATAGAAAGCTTAATGTAAATACTGGTATAATAACAATGTTGCTAGTAGCTGCTGTGGGAGTGTAAGACCAATAACACCAGCACATAGGAGGGCTGCTAACACAGGTTCTTTGATCTGCTTTTCTAAGGAACGTAACTTTAAGGGGTTTACAATCTCACTTTAATCAAACATACATATATCATTCACTTAGTTCAGGGGAAAAAGTCAGCACCCTGAACTTCTGAGAAAATACAAACAGAAATTATAAACAGAGCAAAACAACACAAATCAAAAGACATGCTTCTATCTGTCTGACCAAAGCTATACATACATAGTTACCAGAGAGAAAAGCACCAACATCTGTGTTTTCAAAGCCAGAGGGCTCCTTAACAGCTACCCAGAGTCTCCACACCAACACTCTTCCAATGAGTGAGCCCCAAACAACATGCAACCTCAGAGTATACATATACTTCTTCAGGGTAAGAGCACTTCATACCTCTAGAAAGTTTCACACCTCTTGTGATTTAATTACCAAAAGGATGTGGGCCTTTCTACAAAAAAAGGCTATATTCAATCAAAGGCATTTGATTATCTTAGTGATGAGAAGCACTCTAAAACAAAAGACAACAAAAAGTCCCACTTTGCTATCCCTTACAATTGGTATCAGAGCTGAACCACACATAAATTGAATGATTTTTTTTCTTTTCAAAAATTCAGAACTTAACAAATGGCAAAGATAATGAGCATTCCTATAGACATTGTAGAATAGAAAGAGGAAATTGTATATAAAATATAAAACGATGAACCTATTATGAGGAGAGTGGTTTTTAAAGTATGTAAGCTGCATTGAGCAGATGAGAGGCTTAAAAGGCTTGGTATTATTGGTTTTGCATTTATTAGTTCATTCATTCAGATTGTTTTCTTTTTAAGAACACAATAAATTGAACATGTAACTTTTAAAGCTATCCTTCTTGTCAGTGATTCTTCTGGGCTTCTGTTCTCATATTTGTTTCTTTGCAAGCCCTATCTCTAGCCTCCTTCTCCCACGGAAAGATTAAAAAAAAAAAAAGAGGGGGGGGAAAGTGGAGAGGAGAGGACAATAAAGGAGAGAAGGGAAGATTTGTTACTTGTGTAACAAATTTGTAATCAAGCAAAACAAAATACCTCATTGATCATATCCATAAGTATATCTAATTCTGCATCTTGAGTCCATCAACTCTTTCTCGCAGGAGGTGAATTAACATGCTTAATTATCTGGAATCATCGTTGAGCAATATGCCGATCAATTTATTAAATCTTTCCATTTTTTTTCTTTTTACATAGTTACTTTATATATTATTCTTCTTACTTCAATCTTTAACAGTTTGTATAATTCTTTACAGATTTCTCTGAAATTGTCCTTTTTCCATTTGTTGTTGTTGTTGTTGTGATAAAAAATGGAAGGAAAAGATTTCAACAAAAATACCTTGGAGAATACTTCTGCCAAGCTTTGCAAATTTACAGAGGTATAAGAGGACAGAATGAGCACTGGACACAACTGATAGTCTATTTTGTCTATAACAAAGAATTGATGAAAGTAGCATAAAGTAAAAATGTATTTCAGAGGGAAAAGAAGCAGGATAACAGGAGCTTTTACAGTAAGCCAGGTGAGAGATGATGAAGGTCTGAACAAAAGTATTGGGCACTGGAATGGAAAGGAGGAAAAAAATGGGTGAAACATTCTAAAAACACAATTATGATGGCTTGACAGCTGATTGGATATGATAGAAGAGGGAGAAAGAACAGTCAAATTATGCCTTCAAAATTTTGAACCTCAATAACAGAAAGAATAGTGCTGTTATCAAGAGAACTAAGGAAGAGGTGTCCCAGTTTTGAGGGAAAGATGTTGAATACTTTTTTGGATCTCCTTTATACCTCTCTTACTGTGCGAACCACTTTCTACCTTCTAATAGAGTTATTTCAGTACTTGGCCTCTCCCTTACAATTCTATAAAATCCTTAAAGTCAGCAATAGGATTTTACTTATTTCTGCATCCCACAAATATATTTGTGCCATACCTGAAACTCAAAAGATGCACAGCAAATAACTTTGAGTTAATAATAATTTCTAAAATGCTTTAAAGTCTTAAAATTAAAGAGAAAAAAGGAAGAAAATGTAAAGATTTACTTCATTAGAGTTGCTGCCTGCAGTTGAAAATGAAATGATTAATTTAAATGAGGTTTACAAAAGATATGCTTTGTCACATCCTTATAAATATGGTCACAGATTTTCAGACCTGGAAGGGATCTTAAATCTAAACTATTAATTTTACATATACAGAAACAGGCTTAGAGTTGAAATGACTTGCATAAGGTCACTCAGCAAATTAGTAGCAGTTTTGAAATTAGAATTCAAGTTTCATGATTCCCAGATTCAAGACCATTTCCTTTTCTTAGTCTACACTTTACTTATCTCCTAATGCTCTAAAAACAAACGTTACCAGAAAATACCAAAATGCAAAAGAAAAAAGCTCAGAAACAGGTCTAACAGCACTGCCAATCATCAAAACAGAACAAAACTTTCAAAACACACAGAAAATAACATATCTTCACAAATATTGCAGAAAGGGAGAGAAAAAAATGTTTTTGTTTTTTTTCATAAGCCAACACGTGTGCAATCAAGTATGGTATTTCCCAGGTGCAGTTTTGGAATGGAAATCTACCTAGGTGGATTCCATGAACATGAATTTTCTATTCAATTTTTAAAGAAAAATGTTGGTGATAAGAAGTAGACTTCTGAATTTAAAATTAAAACTGAGTTAAGGAAAGAGAGTGAGATGAAGAGTGATGATTTTATATCCTTGATAAAAGACTTAGTCAATGGCAGATATTGAAGATTGGGAAAAAGGCCTAAAATAAATTTTAGTTGTCTTAATTTTGAGGCTAAAATATAATTTGCCCTGTAACATATGATTATAATTGTGCTCTAATACTGGTACTAACATCTAAAAATTTCATCATTCACTATATACACATACATACATATCTACATAAATATAAATGCAAATATTTATATCTCTGTTTAGACATAGATATAGGCACAGATACAGGTGTAGATGTACCTATGGATATATGTGTGTGTGTGTGTGTGTGTGTGTGTGTATCTTAGAAATGCACTACAATTGTAAAGAGGGCAGCTAGGTGGTGCAGTGGATAGAGTTCTAGGCCTAGAGTCATAAAGACTCATCTTCCTGAGTTCAAATCCAGCCTCAGATACTTCCTAGCTGTGTGGCCTATTGGCCTCAGTTTCCTCCTCTGTAAAATGAGCTGGAAAAGGAAATGGCAAACCATGCCAGTATCTTTGCAAGAAAACCCCAAAATAAGGTCACAAAGAATTGGACATGACTGAAATGACTGAACAACACCACAATTGGAAAAGAGGTAAGACCAGAACTGTGTAGTCTAAGATCAGACTAGGTTGCTTTTAAGAAATTATGCACAGGTTTTCAGTGCTTCCAAACGACTCAAGGATGTAAAACTCAGCTCCTTAACATCAATACTTTACAGTCATATTATAAAGCTAAATTAAGTGAGCAATGAACTCAGAGGAATTAGAAATAAAATTAATGAAAAAGGGAAATAGACTTCAAAATATTACCAATAAGACAAAGGATATGCCTGACATGTAGTTCAGGTTTAATAAATGCATACTGATTGAGTAAGTAATGTGTGATCAGAAAACCATATGCAACTATCATGAAATGAAAATAAGAGATCTCAGTTGGATGGTACAAGTGGTACTTTGTTATACCCAAGAAATTCACATTGGGTGAATCCTCTAAGGAAGATTTGTGGCAAGGCACATAAAGGGTTAAGTATAGAAAGTTTGTAATCTATAACAGTGGTGGGAGTACCCAGAACAATGAAATCATGTTGCATACAACAGTGTATTTAAGCTATAGAATGTTCCCTCTCTTCTATACATCCTAAGAAAAAGTACAGAAAAAATCATAATTTCTTTGGTTACATAACAGAGCATTCCTAATCATATGAAAAATAAACTATATGACAACAACAACAAAAATCATTGAATAATGACATGGTGAAATAGGTATTTTGAGCTGAAATGAATTTAATCTACTTTATCCTAATGGAATTTATTAAATCTACCCTAAAGCTCTTTGAAAGCCACTAAAAAAAGTAAAGTGACCAAGATTTTTTTAATTAAGTTAAAAACAGTGGCTGAGATACTATAGATTACTTGAAATTCATTCAAAATAGATTCTTAACAAATAATTATCTTAGTAGAATCAAAGTATTACAAATCCATGAATAAGCACTCCAGCAATGTTTCAGAAAAAGCTACAATAAGATTTTACATATACTTAAGATGATAAAATGTCAACTTAGTGGTTGAACAGGCTGCATCATAAGACAGGATAATAGCACTGAAATTTGTATCTATGACATTAATTATTTTAAGATGACTGCTGATATCATCTGTGTGGGCCCTTTCCTACACTAATCCAGATCAGATCCCATCCAAGTCTTTTAGACAACTTCATGTACTTGATATGGCCAAAAAATAAACTCATTACTTAATGGCCAACTCCGCTATGATGAGACTTTCCAAATTTAGCAAAATTACTCTTAAGATGCCTGCCTATCACTGGGGCCCTACTTGAGGTCTTTTCAGCTTAGCAAAATCTGTCAGGGCTTTTACTCTGCAGTCCCAGTAAATCTTCAAGAATTCTGAGAATTATCTTCACAAAATTAAGAAAAAAAGATTTATATCTATTTCAACTGAGATTCCCTTCTGCTTATTTTTTTTTATTGGATGACCTCAAATGTCCCTTAAAACAGTTCCATTTTTCTCTGAGGCTACATTTAACCTAAACATTATTCCTGTAGGTAAATTACCATTCAAATTTAGTTTTATTTTCATACCATATTCTGTTATGAAACAGTAATTTATTAAGTTGGAAAGCATATTACAGGAAGAACTATTAAAACACATTACTGCCTGAATAAGGGATGTGAAAACAGTGTCTATAAAAGGAAATGGCTCAGAATGGAAAGAGACTCATTTGGCTAAGTGGCAAGAATAATCACGTAGGAAAGGGAAAGATTTCATAAAATTCAGCATTAGGATACTGCAAGTAGTGAAGGCTAAGCACCATTACTTTAAAAACCTTAATTTTACAGATGAAACAAAACCCAGTTCCATATAACCTTAACTTCTGAGGGAATTCATGTACTGTAGCAGTTTGGAGACATGGACTATATAGCTTAATTTAACCACAAAGCTTATTTTCAACACTCTATGTTCCATGACTTGGCATATCCACACTCATAGGCACCTACCTTGTCACTTCCTGGAACTGTTTCTTTCTTATGCTTGTATCCCCTACCTAGTCCAGAAAAAACTACCACCCAAAGACAGCTGATGCCCAAAACAGTGACTACCCTAACTGAAGTGAGAGAGGCTATATTTCTGTGGCCTAACTGACTGATAACTTCACACCCCAATTGACTAATTTGTAACTTAAGTAGAAGAGCATCCTCTGTTTGGGAGATCCATTAGAGACTCTATAACACTTGCCTATGATTAGAATACTCCAAAATGCTTTTTCCTTACCTTGCAATGCTAAAGGCTGATTGGTTTAGGACTAACTGTTGCTGAGGCAGCTTATTCAGCAGCAATAGTTAAGGGCCCACACCAACAATAAGGCTCTATGTCAGGCATTGAGATTACAAAGACAAAAACTAAGCAAGGACTCACAGTCCTTGTTTGAAAGGGGCTTGTATCATACCAGAAGAATGCAATATTACAGATAAGTACAAAAGGATATACAGTTATACAAAATGATATCAAAAGGGATGGAAGAAGCATATTCAGGACAAGGACGTGGAGAACAGAGACAGGATGCTCTTCACAGAGAATATCTGGTAAGTCAGTTTAACTGAAGAGCGAAGGGAAGTGACATAAAATAGGACTGGAAGGGCAGGGAGGTCCCAGATTGTGGAAGGCTTTACATTATATTTTATTCAAGAAGCAACAAGGGAACCACTAAGTAATAATGAAATGGTCAGATATGTTTACAAATATGAATTTTTCATTTATGAAGAGAATGCATTGGACAGCAGAGAGATCAGAAGGACAGAGACCAATGAAGAAGGTATTGCAATAGTATAGTGTAGGAGTCAACTAGCATTTATTAAGTACCACACCCTGTGGTACACTTTGGGGATACAAAAAAAAAAAGATAAAAAGGTAGTCTCTGCTCTCAAGGACCTCAGAGTCTAAGGGAATGAGAAGAAATGACAAGATCTATGACAGGTGACAGTTCTTGACACATACTGCCAATTAAGTGATAATCTAATGCCTTCTCACTGTTAATTATTTCTATAAGTCTATATTTCTTGTTTGTGTATAGTTGTTTGCATGTTGTCTATCTCACTAGATTGTGAGCTTCAAGGACAAGAATTGTCCTCTAATTTTCTTTGCTTAATAAATACTTTTTGACTGACTCCCCAGTTGTTGATTGACTGTCCTGTAATTGGAGTAGAGGTTGTGTGAGGGGAGAGAAAGGAACAGATCTGAGAGACATTATCACAGCAGTCTCATCATGATTTGGCAACTGATTGTAACACAGATGGTAAGGGAGAAGGAAGAGTCATGGATGACTTCTGTGTAACCAGAAGAATAGTTAGTTGTACCCTCAACAGAAATAGACAAGTCTGGAGGAAGGATGGATTTTGGAGAAGACTACTATATTTCTGTTTTGGAAAAGGGGAAGGTGAAGTATTTATTTAATACCTACTACAAGCCAGGTGCTGAGTCCAGCCCTTTACAAATATTATCTCATTTGATCCTGCAAGATAAGTGCTGCTAGTTGAGGAAGCCAAGACAAACAATGATGAAGTGAATTTTTCCAAGATCACATAGCTAGTAGGTCTCTGAGGCAAGGTTTGGACTCAGGTCTTCCTTACTCCAGGCCCAGAATTCTACCCCACTGTACCACCTAGTTGCCTCAATAAGTTGAGTTTGAGATGTCCATAGAACATCCAAGTGATGACATCTAGAAGGCAGTTGGTAGTGTTACCTAGAGTTCAGGAGAGAAATTGTAGCGGGGTCCTGAGTTGAATCAATGCAAAGAAAAAAATCACAAAACTGGGGGACTGCATATGAACATTAATACCAAGCATCCTATCTCTGAAACACTCAAAAGACTGTTCCGACACTTCCCTCTAGCTCCGATTAGGAGTAAACCTCTGAGTATTCAGAATATCCAGGCACCAGAGATGATATGGCACCAAATACACACATTCTTGCTGAGTAGGCCTGAACATAAATAACCTTAATATAGAGCAGCTCTTGAGTGGGGGTTCCTTCCGTAGCTTGAACTTAAAACTTGAGTAAGAGTATGGGTTGAGTCAGCATTTACTGGCACAATAATAGGCTTTTGTCTAATGACAAAGATTTTAAAGGGCTTCTGCAAGAATTATTCAGGTTATTATATCTATTCTTTTCTTGTGCTATGTTAATGTTCTCTCAGCGTAAAGGACGAATGGCCTGCTTAAAGCTCCTCATTAAATGACAATTCAATGTCTTTCCTAGGTTCCTGAGTAGCTGAGTCTCCAAAGTTGCCCAAGCATATCAATTATTGACCCAGAAAATAAAGAGGAAAAGATGAGGCATTTTAGAAAATCTTTCCTTCTCCCAACACTCTGAGTTCTCCATTCTCTCAATAATAATATTTCATTAGAGCCTAGAATCAAAAAGCAATTGAAATAATACCATTCATGCTAAAGCTATTTCACATGAAGTGATAAATTGAAAATAAAGATGAGCTTCTACATCTTTGATTTAAGCAAAAGGATGAAAAGCTCATTGTGCCATTTGGTTATTACCCTTACATAGGACACTTTTTAGGATGTAATGGAAAAAGTGCCAGACTTGGAAGGAGAACTAGGTTCTTGTCCTAACCCAACAATAAAGAGCGAGGTAACCATAATCTACTTCCCCTTTTGGGGCCTCAACTTCCTCCTCTAGGAAATGTATTAGTTGAACCAGATGACCCCCAGGGGTCTTTCCAGCTTTGACTGTCTGACTTTATTGAAGGTCTAAATATCAATTATTGTATAATCTTAGTTGATAGTGACAAGAATACCTTACTCTTTGGAGTTCCTATCAAGTTTTAGGAACATAGGATTATAGATCTGTAGCTGGAAGTGCCCTTGAAGGTTTTATTGTCCTACTCTCATTTTCTCAATGAAGACACTAAGTCTCAGAAGGTAAGAGGTTTGTTCCAGGCTATGTAAGTGGTAAGGACATATCAGAGCTAGAGTTCAAACACAAAACCTGAAACTAGACGTTCACGGCTCTTGTCAGTACATTATGTTCAGACACACACACATACATACATACGTATGTATGTATGCATGCATATTATGTGCATTGTGTACATATGTAAATGTGTGTGTGTGTGTGTGTGTGTGTGTGTGTGTGTGTGTGTGTAAAAGAATGAAAAGAAAAAAATAGCTATAGGGTTTCTTCTTGACATTGGCACTTCATGCTCTATCATAATTGCTTCCCCTCAAATATAAGTTCCTGGTTCTCTCTAGTCTGTCAACTCTTTTTAAAATTTTTATTTTTAATTTATGGAATAAAACAAGTATTTGCATAACATAGTATAATGAAAAAGATGAGTGTGAAAAATCTCTACTTTTAGCAAATATATCTATTTCAAGATTTGTAAATATAATAGCTCCTTTGGGATAACTCACCAAATTTGTACTTTCATTTAAGGACTGGTTCTCTGGAAAGTTAATATTTTACTTTTTATGGGTGCTGTGTAGGTGACAACTTCTTAAATATAGCTCATGAAACCCCATGGGTGTGATTCCTCTAACAATTAGCAAATAGGCAGAACTGATTCAATAGAAAATCTACCCAATGTAAACCTGGGGCACACTCTCCCACAAATACAGAAAGATTTTGCAGGAAGCATACAAAAAAATAAGTACACAATGGCAGTACTGCATACATGTAGCTGATGCAATTCACAGCTATAGTACTTCAAGACCCCAATGTCCTTCTTCTCTTCATAAAGTTTTCACAGAACCCCACTGGGTAAAATGCATCTGCTGGGCAGGTTGCTTAAATGAGTTACCTCTCCACAGCCTGACTCTGAATTGTCACTTTCTCAGTTTATCTTGATTATCTAGGTGGCTCCCTTCTCTCCCAGGAGCTGCTTCCTTCCTCAAATGAGTGCTTCTCTCTATCCCTGTCTGTCTGGAAAGTACATCTCTGTTTTCTCCTGGATGGAGTATTACCTTCTGTTGAAGCAGCTCTAAACTTCAAAGCATCCTGGCTTCGAGGAGGAAAAACACTCTACTTCTAATCCCAAGAACAATTCCCTCGTCCCCAACTGATGGCCCCAAAGCCTAGAATCCCTGGAACTGATAAAGTGCTACCAAGCTCAACTATGGTATTCAGAGGCCCGGCCTGTTTTCAGCTCAGATCACTTTGTCCCTTCTGACTCAAAAGCGTTCATGGGGAGATGACATCTTAGCAACATGTTGCTACATCAAGAACAGTGACAAAAACTAACCTGGAAAGGAGGAGGGGAGAGCAATAAAATCCCTCTTTTCTCTATACAAAGAAAGCAGGTGATCAGAAAGGTAAGAGATAGAGATATTCTGATAGCTGTACAAAATAACCATCAGCATCAGAGCACCATTTTCTCAGGTTCCTCCGACCCAAGGAACAGAAAGTCAGTAATGGGAAAAAACTACACTTATTTTAAAAAACACCCTAAAAAAACAAAAACAAAAACCAATAAAAAACGAAAACCTGAGGTAAGTGAAATCACTGATCTCACACTAGCCTAGACTCTCAGGAGACACCATAACTAAGGAAAAACAGTACCCCAAATAGTGACCTACACAAGAAGAAAGGTGTCACTCCAAAGCGAGGAAAAGACAATGTTTCTAGTCATGTCTTCTGATCTCTTTCTGATGTAGGCCATCTCTAAGATCAACTTTTCGTTTCAAGGCTGCTATTGAATGTTTGTTTTGCATGATGACTAGAAAAGAATCTACTATCAATCTACAACAGTAACAATTTCATTAACTCGGATGTATTCATTGTTGGGGACTTTGCTACCAAGGGGACAATCATATAGGAAACATAAGTATATCCCCTAGAATATGGGATTTCCTTCCCACTGAACTCACCAGGGTACTCTTTCCCTTCCCCTTTGTCTTGTCCAGGTGATGTTGACTATAGCTTTTTAATCCATTTCAGTGGGCCCCCAAATCTCCTTGAGCAGGCCCAATATTGCTATGATCTACAGGATGATTCCCCTCCTCTGAGATGACAATACCCTGTACTTCCTAGGAAAATAGTCTTCTCTTCATTGGAGCCTAGGTCCTGGCTCATCTGGAGAAAGTGTAACTGTTAACTTCAGATGCCACATCTGACTTACTACTGAGAAGATGAGAACATTGCCTACTCCTCTGTGTAACCAGGCTTACCGTTCAGAAGATTCTTATACTATGATGATTTATTCATTCGTGTTCCCATTACACTGGGACCAAACAACACAAGTCAGATTTTTTTTGGGGGGGAGGGGGGAAGGGGACAAGATCAGCAATATATGCGCTAAGACAGCCCATCAGAACAAAAAGCACCTAAATCAAACATTAGAGCTTCGGGCTTAGTTCTATTCTGGGACAGCCGGGGTTCTTTCCCAGTCCGTAGAACTTCTGGGATATTCTGGGATATAAGGTTAGCTCCAGGGGCAATCAGCATTTACACAAAGAGTCCCAGACTAGATAATCTATTCTAAAACATCACAAAATAAGTGTAGTTATTGAATATAGCTTCCTAACAAAAAAGAAAACCAATCCTACTCCTTTAGTCACTTTAACCTTGTGTCAGGAGACAAACAATGAGTTATCGGTTCAAGAAACATTTTGATAGGACTCTCTTGGAGTTACACTTGAGCTATCATCAGTTAAAGTACTAATTGGGTTGGATGCAGGCATGAACATTCTAAATAGGACATTTAATAAAAACGAAAGGGACACACCATCTGTTCCTGAGTCAGCAAGTCAGAGAATTTGAAATCAACTATTTTATCTGCTTATATCATGAAACATGTTTTTTAGTTGTTGTTGTTGTGAAAGGCCTCTGGGGGCAAAACTAAATGGCAGAATCAAGATGAAGAATGTAGAATATGAATTTCAAATAATGTTATAATGACTTAAAGAAATAATGGATGACGGTTGTCAGAGCTATTACATGAGAAGTAGTCATTTACTAAGAACTATGTTCTAAACTGGTTAGACTATCCTCCTAAGTGGTAAGAATTTAAGTGCTTAATGTAAGGTATTGCCTAATTTTCCTCTTTCCCAATGTCAACAAAAGATGCTCCCCAAATTCGTGCCTCTGAACACTGGTCGCTTCAATCCCGTCAGCACCTTCTAGCACTTATGGATCACTCAAAATGATTATCTACATTTTTTAACATTGCTGTTTTCTATATTATCATGCATTTATATATGCATTTATCTTATTTCCATTATTGACTGCAAACTCTTATCTTATGTTTCCTTGGAAGTGTTCACAACTGTACTCTATGAGAAGGCGATTCTCAATTATGTTACTCACAAATATTCCGCCTGAATGCCCCCGCCAAAAAAAAAAAGAACACCAGTTTTGAGATTCTCTGAGATGCCCAACTCTCTAAGCCCTGTATAAAATTTAAGGAGCTTAGCTGAATTAATGACAAAAATACCTACAAGCATTGCACTCTGCTTAAATGGGGAAGAAAGAAAATCAAAATCCCCAAGCTCCAACTTATAAAATGTTTGAAACTAAGGAACCTTAGAATTATTCAACATACAGCTGCCTTAATGAATCTGTGATCCTAAGTATTTCTGCCAACCTAAGCATAACATTTTGTAGCAATGCCATCAGAATAGCAGAGACTGAAACTAAGCTTCCAAAATACATTTAAGTAGTTGGTCTTGCCTCTCCTTAACCAATTCTTTATCCTCTCTGGAAGATGAAAGCCTCATGTGCATGTGTGAGAGGCTCAGGGGGAAAGGAATGGAATAGAAACAGGGAAAATAATATACTTTTACAGAAAAAAAATGCATTTTAAGCTGTTCTTCCCACATTCCATAGACTTGCAGCACTATTTCTGATAAGGGAATAGTCTCAGCCAGCTGTCTCAATGCTATATCTTCCTCCAAAAAGACTCATTTCACTTATTATACCACTCTGCTGCTCACAAATACAGAATCAGCAGCTTTGCTTAGTTGCTGTTCTTAAAATGAGCCAAAAATGGAAGGGAGGAAACCTCACAGATTTTCTGTGACATTTAAATATGTCTAGATTAGTCCTGCTCAGTGACCACTTTATTTACAAATCAGTTATGTCTTATTCCAGACTGGAAAGAATTTATTTTGTAACAGTGTTACAGCTATTAGATTTTTTAATCCAAAAAATGTTTATATCCCAAATGTAGGTTTTAAAAATTGGACTGCAAACAAAATGTTTTATTTTATCAACAGTCTACCAGAATGGCCCTTCATTTACTGCTGTCCATTGTGACTACTATATGCTAAAGTAATTTTTGATATTTCAAAACTGTAATGATGAGATTATGAAACCTCCATTAAATCTTTACTCTGATACTACCTCATGTCCTGAGTTTGAAGGCTACATAAGGGGTTTTGAAGTTGTGGCACACTGTGGAATGATTTAAGCACAGACCCAGTGTTGGACTGTGTGTCTGTCACTCACTGGTCAGTTACCTCAGGATTACCATGCAGAGTTTGAGAGGCTCATCACCACAAGCTTGACTACTAGTTGAATATTTTTGTGACCACAAAAATTTGGGAGACTACCAACATGCAGAGGGTCTTTGAGTACAGTGAGGGAGGAAAGGTCATATTGATTAAATCAGTGATCTTTCAAAGTAGTAAAGATGATTTTGGAAAACTGACTTTCTATGAGATGTCATTTTGATAAGCCATCAAAGATTATGTAGGAAAATAGGCAGAGATTCTAAGCCAGAAAAGGTAGGATCTTTCATTTGGTAAATATGTATAAAGTGTTTATTATATACATGGCACTGTGCTAGGCACTGGCTATATGGAGATGGACAAAACATAGTCCGTGTCCTAAGAATAATTTACAGTCTTGGAGCAGAAATAAGAAATGTTCACAAATACCAAAATAAAAAACTGTCATCTGATATGTGTGGAGGAGAGGTATAAAAGAGAGGGAGTCTTCTAGCTGCATGGGGGTGGGAGTGGGGGTGATCACAGGACAGTATTAGGAAATCTTCATGAAGGAAGTGACATT
Source organism: Trichosurus vulpecula (assembly GCF_011100635.1). NCBI lineage: Eukaryota > Metazoa > Chordata > Mammalia > Diprotodontia > Phalangeridae > Trichosurus > Trichosurus vulpecula. Next base: position 204,920,642 of record NC_050574.1, on the reverse strand, counting down.
GGAGATGCACTTTGATATAAGGGGAATATTTTAATAAGCAAATTCCTGTTTGGTTTCTAATTTATGTAATTTTAATAGGGCATTCCTAGCAGAGGAGAATGCAGAAACAAAAGCACAGAGACAGGAAAGAAAAGAAAAAAAATTTGGTGAATGTTAAGAAGTCCAATTGGGCATACCACAGAGTATTTAAACAGGAGGAATAGATATGATGAGACTTTAAAGCACGCATCCTTATCTTTTTGTTTGTTTTGTGGCATGGGCCCTTTTATAGTCGCAGAGTAATATTCTTAAATACATAAAATAAAATTCATAGGATTGCAAAGGATGCCATTTATGAATAAATATAGCTATCCTTTTTTTATTTTTAAGTTCACAGATTCCATGTTAAGAAGACCTGCTTTAAAGCAAATCTGAAGGTAGGTTATAGAGGATTTTAATCCCAGCCTAAGGGAATTAGACTTTATTTTTTAGGAAAAAGCCATTAAAGATTTTTGAGTCAAGGAGTGCCGTGCCATGATCAGAACAGTACATTAAGTAGATTACTTTGGCAGCAGTGTGTCTGATAAGGTTAAGGCAAGAAAAAAAGTGGAGGCAGTGATATCACTATCAAGTGTGGATCAATAATCAATGTATGTGACGATGATGATGATGATAATGATGATGAGAGCCTAGACTAGGATAGCAGCTATGGGAACACTGAGAAAGACAAGGATTCCAGAAATGCTGAGGCAGAAGAATTATCAAGCAATTGATTGCATATGGGAGATGAAGGAGACAAAGATGACACAAAATTTTTAGCCTGGATGATTGAGAGAATGGTGATGTGATTAAATTAAGAGGGAAGAGATTTAAGAGGAAATTTTTCAAGTTCAATTGTTGAACACATCAGCATAGGGAAAATAATACTACATTTCAAGTCAGATTACCTAAATTTGAATCCTGGCTCTGCTATTTAGGATCATAGCATTACAGATTTAAACTTTAGAGGCCAATGAGTCCATTTTTCTCAGGTTATAGGTCAGGAACCCATAGCACAGGGCAATTAAATGACTTTCTCTATGTCATCCAGCAAAGTATGATTTGAAACCACATGTTCCTAAATCCCAAACCATTACCCTATCCATTACCTCATACTGCTTTTGTGCAATATTAGACAAATCAATACCTCTCACAGTTGTAATTTCCCTGCAAGTAACCCAAAGGGAGTTGAGCTAGTTACAGGATTTCTTAACCTGAGGTCTAGAGATACCCAATAGGTCCCTGAACTTGTATAGTAAGAAATTACATTTCCATTTTAATATAGTTTCTGTTGTAATCCTATGTATTTTATTCATTTAAACCATTATTTTATAAGGGATCCGTAGTTTCATCAGACCACCCATGGGGTCTATGACATCAGAAGGCAAAAACAATCCTGTTCTGGATTTTCTCCAATATCACGTTTAGTTAAAAATCCTACCACTGTGACCTTAAGGTTCAGATGTACAATTTACACTTAATCTCAAGAATATAGTCAACATGAATAGGAAAGTGACTTGTAAACATGCTTCAGGCAAAAAAGGCACAAAAGCAGGTCATGGATAGGATGGAACTCCTAGGAGTTCCAGTATGAAGCCATTAATAATGTACAGTTTTTATGTCCTTTATATGAATATAATTAAACTCAAACATTTATTGAGCAGTTATTGAATGTAAAGCATTGTAAGTATTCCAGAAAGACACAAAGCATATGTGAGACAGGGTTTAGTCTCATGGAAGAAAATAGTCCAAATGAATGAAGTTAGTATGAAAAGAAGATTTTTTTTGATGAAGCTTTAATGCAGTCGAATTTGAATGTAAATCAAAACACAGCAATAGAATATCAAGCATACTGATTTCTGAAGACACTATCATAACTACAGGAATTATCCAAGGGGCAAGAAGAGGAATCTATCTGTGAAAAGAGCCCTAGTCTGAATCATCATCAACTTCCAACTTTGCAGTGCCTGTCTGAATTAAAGAGTTCTCACTAAACTTGCCAAGAAGCTGCCATGATGGAATCGTGTTCATCTATTCCAAAGGGGCTGAATAATCTAGATTTGGGAAGATGCTGAATAAAAGCTATCACCTTTAATTTTTACCACTTTTAATTTTAGTTAAATCCAGGCACAAAAATGTGACAAATGCCTAAACCAATAATCAACTCCCAAATTAGAACAGAAGAAATAGCTTCCCTCACATATAATTCCCATGCAATTTGACAAGTGAAAACTACCTAGCATAAAAATGGCTCAGCTCTGTGGACAACATCAGAGTGCTACCAGAGTCACTTTTCCGTTTAAAGATACTATTGCCACCAATATTTATTGGATCAATTAAGTCACACACACACACACACACATACACCCCACGTGCAAAAAGGTAACAACTGCAAAAAATTCTTCAAACATAAAACATGAAAACTCTGGTGTGTTTTTAGCTCAATAAAAGGCAAAAAGTTGGGAGGAACAGTTAACACATTGGCTAAAAGCGTCTAGATCCAAAACATATATATTTCACCATGCTAGAAGATTGGCAAAATCTAAGAAGATGAAATTCAGTAAAGATATATTTAAAACTTCAGTTTAAAATAACAAGTCAAAGATGTGCACAGTATAACTAGTCCACAGTGAATCTTAAAAGAGCTAGGATTTTAAGTGGCCTGCAAACTCAATGAGTCAACAGTAATATGGACACCTAAACATGATTATAACCTTTATATTACAAAAGGCACACTGTCCAAGACTACAGAGGTGAAAATTCTTCTATAATCTACTTGGTCAGAACATATCTGGAGCATTGTGTTCAGTTCTGAGCACCATATTCGAGAAGGGATATTGATGAACTCTTTCATTTCCAGAAGAGTGTGGCAAGAGTGAAGAAAGGGCAGGAGATCATGCTCTATGATGATCAGCTGAAGAAACCAGGAGTGCTAAACCTGGAGAAGCAGAGACTTGAGTTGAAAATAAACGTCTTAAAGGATTTCAAAAGCTTTTCTGTGGAAAAAATAGATTTATTCAACCTGGTTCCAGAGGACAGAACTAGGAACAATGAATGGAAGTTATAGAGAGACTGACTTACTTTCATGTAAGGCAAAACTTCCTAAGAATTAAAACTATCCAAAAGTAGAATGATCTGCCTTAAGAAATAGTGTTTCTATTCATTCAATATCTTAAAAGGTGGGGTGGCTGCTAAGCACTTTTTTAAAGGAGATACTTATTCAAGTGTGGCTTGGACTTCATGGCATCTCAGTTCCCTTCCAACTCAGATTTTCTAATTTTTTATTCTGACATGACAACCAAATATGTTAAGGCAAAGTTCGATTACATTAATACAAGTAAAAGTTTGGGAGCACAGAAAATGATACCTGGTTAGACCAGGTAGTACTCTGTTCAATTATATGTACCACATTTTAGGAAGGATGTTTATCTACTAAAGAGTGAATGAAAGAGCAAATAGTGCGCAGGAATCGTCTTGTCGCAGCTCATGAGAGTCAACTTTTAAATTTTCAGCACATCTCAGAAGTTAGCAAATACTAAAAATCAGGGCTTGATTTATTGTTTTGTTGGTTGTCTAGACTTAGGAAAGTGTTATGGAAAATATTAATAATGTAGATTAAAAATAAAAGTGTATTGTGGTTATTTTTAAAGAGATCCAATTGTTAATGTTTATTTATATTTATTTATTTATTTATAAATGTTTATTTATCAGTATCTCCCTACTTAGGAGCATGACAAGAATGGTGAAGGGCCTAGAAGCCATGCCATATAAGGACTGGTTATAGCTAATAAAGAAATTTAGCCTGAAGAGTAACCTTAGGAAGGGCCTGATAGTTTCCTCCCCTATAACCTGAATGAGTCATTATACATAATCTCTAAGATCGCTTTCTGCTATAAATTCTATCATTCTGACCTTAAGTTTGAAGTGAAAATGTCACTTCTTCTCAAGAATAGAGGATTATCACATGAAAAAAGATAATAGAATTGCACCACTTGGCCTCAGAGGGCAGAACCAGAAGGCATAGGGAGAGTAGCAAAGAGATACATTTAAGCTAGATGCAAGAAAAAAAAGACATTTCTTATAATTATAGTGCATAGGTACTATATTATATGTGTATATGCACGCATACACAAACATATCACATATACATATATGTATATATATATATATACACACACACACACACACATATACACATACACACACAATATATGGTACATATTGGGCTGCCTTAGAATGCAATAGGTTTCTTTCTCACTTGCTTTAAGTGAAAGTCATTTATTGGTAATGTTGTAAATAAGATTTGTATAGTGCATTGCATTCCATCCTAATTCAGATTATGTAAATCTGCAACTATTTCCCATCTAGAATATAAGGTACTCTTAAAGTTTCCAGAACATTAGAGCCAAAGGCTCCATAAAATTTATCTAGTCAAATGGTTTGTAACATGAGGTTGATGAACTTGTTTGTATTAAAACATTTTGGTAACTATTTTTAATATAATTGGGTTCCTATGTAATTCTATACATTTTATTTTATATATTTAAAGACAATATTCTTCTAAGAGCTTCACCAAACTGCCACTTGGGTCTATGACATGAAAATGGTCTAGTCAAACATGAACCTCTAAGGAATCCCTTGAATGGGTCAGATACTTGGAATGATTTGCCCAAGTTCAGAACTTGTTTCTGGCAGAGATGGGTCTAGAACCCAGGTCACCTAACTCTAATCAATGTGCCTTTCATTATACCTTGGTTTCTCATAAAGGCAGTTTATTTTTCTTCAAACATAGGGATTTTTATTCAAGTTGATTTTTGTGTGATTTTGGCACCCATTCAATCATCAAAATCTATCTTGAATTTAAGCGTGGAAGTATTTGAAAAACTATCTGTTTTAAAGAAAATCACTGACATATATTTTTTCATGCATGTACATCTGCACAATATAGAGAAGAAGAATGGTTTAACTAACTAATAGAGCACCCAAATTGGAATTTTACCTTAGATACCTTAGATACTGTTCAATTAATTGAGCAAGTCACTTCATGTCTCTGTCTCATTTTCCTCATACATAAAATAAGAAGGTTGGACTGAATTGCCTCTAAGGTCCCTTCCAGTTTAAAATCCATGATCCAATGAATAATAATTTTTAGTTACAGTCAATATTATTTAAGTACATTAAATAACTTCCCATGGTCTTCTTCTGACTACATTGTTATGTTAATAATTTCACTGAAGATAAAAGAAATATTGCCCAAGTGTCACCTTTGACTACAAAATCCCTGATGTTATTAGTGGAATTTAATCTGACATTTTCCTGGTAGCTCCCTGGTATTAATATTTATAGAACTCACATTAGATTATTAGTTGGTCACTGATATATGATAACAGGCTAAATCACAATAAATGTGGGAAAAACTAATTCACACAGATGCTTTCTGCAGTGAAACTTCGGTGAAGGACAAGATATTTATGTATCAGTGCTAAAATCTGGAACAATCTGTACTAACAAGTTCTTTTCTTACAAGCTGGAACTGGAATACAAGCTATTACAAAAATGAACTGTCTCACCTAATGTTAGTGTTAACCCTGTTTTATTAAGTCAAAACAGCAGACTGTTTATAAATGGCCTCAAATCAATCAGACAACCAATTTTAATTAAGCATGAAATAAGAAATTAAATACTATAGGGTAGTTGATTTGCATTTAACCTAAGGAAAAACTTCTTAACATTAAGAACTATGCAAAAAATGAAATAAGCTCTGTCATCCCTTCTAAATCTATGATGTTTCAGAAAAAAATGTCACATTTAGCATTATGTGATTTTATGTCCACAGGATTATTTTGTGTACTATTGTGCACTGTGATGAAACTACCATATGTATGCATTAAAGTACTGTGTTATCTGTTCAAATGCCATCTTAATTTTTATATGAGTATATCCGTAACTAGAATATGGTTAAAACTCTGGTAAAAGCAGCTAGGATTATAAAGCCACTTATTGAAGTGGCTGAGGTTACTAAAGGGGTCATCATATGCAACTTCAACTTAGATTAAGACCCAGCTAAGAAAATTAAACAAAAAATCTTTTAGGAAGTTGACACTATCTGCTATTTTAAGGGAAGGATGAAATATTAGCTAATTTTCTTTGGAAAAGGGCAAAGGGATTCAAGAAATGTGTATATATGTATATACATATATGTATATGTTCATCCCCATGTATAATATATACATATATGTGTGTATGTGTGTCATTAGAATAGCATTCTATAAGAATCTACGAAGACCAAATGATATAATCTATGTAAAGCACTAGGCTTCAACTATCATTATTATCACTGTTATTCTTATTATTTCATCCTTGTCCTCTTTTTGGTCTTGTTCAGTTAGAAAGGATCCATTCTTCTTTTAGGTTTAAAGATCTGAAGACTATCACACATGTGGATAAAGTAGTTGTCCCCCCCTCCCCGCACCCCTCCCTCACAAAATTCAAAAGTATTGGATATGAGCTCATTTTACGTAAAGTCAAAGTATCATCAGTAAAACTCTAGCAGCAGACAGGATGACAAAGAAAACAATGACATTTTATTCCTACATGATTTTTATTTCTTCCCCTAGGTTTTTATATCTGGATAGCTTTTCCTTCCACAAAGTTTAGAGATTATGACTTGTAGTATTATCTCATTCTCATGTTTTTCAATGGTGTTCATATAAACAGTCCTAGGCCAAGCTATTATCCTGTTATTTTTTCTATATATTCAATGTTCGGTGGATTGTGCCGAGGTTAATAAAAAACTGGGTTGTTTAGCTGAGTAAACATAATACAGCCTCTGAAGACTTAAAAGCATTTTCAGTACAGCTCCAGTAGGAGACAGGACATCAAGGATGATATATATATGTACTTTATGCTGTTTCCATAGAAATTTCAAATCCCTGCTCAGTTCTCTGTACATTCAAAGCTTTGGATTCCATATATCTTAAAGAGTATAAACTATCTATTTTGAAACATTGCTCTTAAGATTTTGTGACTCCATTCTAATTCTAGCTATTGTTGTTATATCAGCAGGAGCAGTGTCATCACATGTGTGTAGAATAGAAGACAGCAGCAAGAAGGGTTAAAACAGAGTATTAAAGGCTTTCTCTGATAAGAAATAAGAAAAGCAAACCATTAATATCCATTTAAATGAGCTCTATCAGTCTAGCCTCTGCCTACATTAGAAGAAAACTCTGAGCTGCTGGAAGGTTAAAAAAGATTCACTAGAGGGGCATCTCTAAAGTTAAATTGAACTCTTTGGATCATAAATTTAGAGCAGGAAGGGAACTGAGAGGCCAACTGATCCAACACCCTTATTTTACAGATGAAGAATTGAAAGCCCAAAGAGCGATTTTTCCAAGCTCATACACACAGAAAAAGGCAGAGTTCGAACCAGCTCTTCTGACTTTTAAAGAAAGTGTACTAGCCAGTGCACAAAAGTGCCTCAGTCTTCTAATGCTGTCTCAGGAAAGGATGTGATTCCAAGACATAGATGCAAAGTAAATTAGAAAGAAGAAAATGAGATATGGATAGAGACTAGATCTGTGATTTTATTAATAAAGGTAGGCTGGCCCCATCTCAACAGCTTAAAGTCTTTGAGAGGTGTCTAGAGCATTGTAATGACTCATTCAGGGTCACAAAGCCAGTATGTGACACAAGGCAGGACTGGAACCCAGATCTTCTTGGCTCTGAAGCCAGTTAGGATCCACTTCATCATGCTACCTTCTTAAACATGTGTAAACAAGAGGGGCAGCTAGGTGGTGCAGTGGATAGAGTGCCATGGGTCTTCCTGAGTTCAAATGTGGATTCAACACTTACTAGCTGTGTGACCTTGGGCAAGTAACCTAACCCTGTTTGCCTCAGTTTCTCATCAATAAAATGGGCTGGAGAAGGAAATGGCCAATCATTCCAGTATCTTTGCTAAGAAAACTCCAAATGGGGCCATGAGGAGTTAGAGATGACTGAAACAACTGAACAACAACAAAAATAAGCTATAATTGCCTAGTTAAGCTATAGTGAAAAGGTATAAACTTTTTCCTACTTTTTAAAAGATGCTTATGCTATGTAGCTGTGAGTAAAAAACACTGTTAAAGAAGAATTCTATGAAAAACTTAAGCTTGTAGGAGAGTGTTTGAAACCTCAGTTATATCTCATCCATTAGGAATTCAGACTGTGTAATACTTTGGAAAGAGGGCTTACTCCAGAGAGTGTCAGGGGCCATGACCTATGCAACCTTGGACAAGTCACCTCATCGCCCTAATTTAGTTGCTAATTTGTCCCTCCCCTTCAGGCTTCACATTGTGATCTACCCTTTACATAGTCGCCAAATTGATTTTCCTCAGGTATAGACCTAACCACATCACTCCTTTGTCATTAGAGTCCCTCATATTATGATTACAACAGACTTATTAAGATTTATTTCATCTTAATCCATTTCATACACGCTATCATCAAGCCAACTTGGCTATGTTACATATACAATATTTGACCTCTTGTTTCCTACATGAGGCCCTTCCTGATCCCCTCAGTTACCAGTGTTTTCCATCCCATGAAATTATAATGTACTTACTTTGTGCACATTTTGTATCTACTTACCTATGTATATGTATGTCTGTCACAAAAGAATATAAATTCCTTGAGGATCTCAACCCTTTTATTTTTGTCTTTGTCTTCCCAGAACCCAGCACAATTCCTGGACCTTAATAAATGCTTAATACTTGTTGAAAGGATGAATGAATGACAGTGAATGAATGAGACAGGAGGATCCAGTCTTCTAGAGAGAAGGGAAGTGACCAGACAATGGCAGTCTCACTACTGCCTTTCTAGCAAACCCAAGCTCAACCATTAGAGGGGCCTGTCGCCTAGTGATAGAGAAAAGGAACTTCCTAGGATGTACTAAATTCTTGGGGAGGAAAGAGGATTACACACCTGGTCCCCAGAACTAGGAGGGCGATAAGAAACTAAGCTGCATTATGGGGAAGCAGAAGACCTGGATATTGGCCTCTGCTGTTATCATTAATTATTTGGGCAGTACAGCATGGTACAATAGAAAGGAAGGTGGATTTGAAGTCAGGACAAACTAGGTTCAAATCCCAACACTGTCAACTACCTGAATAATCTTATCTAAGTCCTCTCTGGGCCCCATTTTCCTAATCTGTAAAATGAGGAAGATGCTTTTGGCAATCTCTACCAACCTTTCCATCTCCTAGTTCCAAAAGGAAAAAAGGTTGTCTCTCTAACTACCCACAAATGCATCCCTTCCAAGGATATTCCATACCCTCAAAGTATCGTCTATATAGATCTATCTCTAGGATAAAAGTGGTTGGCCTTTCTAGCATTCTCACATCTCTTTCTAAGTACAGTCCAAGCAAGACAATGATGCTACAAGTCTGGGAGATTACATTAAGTTCTTGAGAAAAGGCAGAACTCACTTAAGAGGGAAGAAGATGATACCAATTGCATGAAAGAGCTAAGTATGAGTCCTTTATATGTTTCTACATTTTCCGTGGGATGAAATAAAAGCTGTCCTGTATCTATTATTATTATGTTCTGAGTTCAAATCCAGCTTCAAACACTTACTAGTTGTGTGACCCTGGGCAAGTCACTTAACCCTGTTTGCCTCAGTTCTCTCAACTGTAGAACGAGCTGGAGAAGGAAAAGGGAATTCACTCCACTATCTTTGTCAAGAAAACCCCAAATGGAGTCAGAGAGTTGGACTCGACTGAACAACAACAGTCTATTATATGCGATGAATCCTTGAGGATATATGAATGAAATAGAGGCTCCTGTACCACATCTGTGTAAACCTAGTCCTGAGCTGCTTTAGGTGTATATTTGGAGGTTTCTAAGAGACAAATCTGAGAAAGAATGAGGCAACGGAACTGGGGAGGGGGATCATTAGAAGGGAAAGGGAACCCAATCAACAGAAGACTAGAGCCTGTGTTGCTGGACCACAGGGTAAAGAACTTCAAAGTATGTGTGAATGGATAGATGGATAAATAGATAGACAGATATGTAGATAGTTTAATACCATGATTAATTCAAATGTCTTACAATATTTTTTCCTTTCAAAATGAATAATGGACAAAATATCGTATCAGTCTCAGTTAACTACAAATATATATGATTGCAGCCTGCATGTTAGGGCCATAGAACCATAATTCAATTCAGCAAATATTTGATTTCTAACAACATGACTCTCTTCTCAATTCTAAAAGGAATACAAAAACAATCTCTCCCCTCAAATGTCTTAGAATTTAATACAAAAGATTCAAATAAAATAAAATCAACGACTTTATTCAGCCTCTATTATCTACCAGGCACAGCGCTAAGTACTAGGTATACAAAGAAGGCAAAAAAAAAAAAAACAAAACAGTTAGTTTCCTCAAAGAGCTCACTATCTGATGGGAACACTTTTTCGTTTGCCACTCATCTCTTACCTCTTGCAATGTGGCTTCCATTCACAGGTAACAGATTGTCTGGGCTTATGTGACATAGAATGAAGTGAAATATTAGAAGTTAAAAACTGTTCCCTTCAAGGTTACCAATGATCTTATTGTGGTGAAATCCAATGGCCATTTCTTGGCCCTTACCCTTTTTGTTAATTCCCTTAAGTGTTTCATACTTTTTACCACTCCCTCTTTTTCAGATACTCTCTCATCCCTGGGTTTGTGTGACTGCACTGTGATAACAACTGCCTCTACTGTCAGTCAAAGAGAGTCAAATGAACAGAAATTCAAGAGGGAATTCTGGGCAGTTTTCATTTTTAAAGGAATATAGATACTGTGTTCCTACTTTATAGGTCCTCTCTTATTGAGTATTCTCACAAGATTAAAAAACATTATGAAATTTTATGTTGTTCCTGTATTCAAATGCTAAATGAAAATTCAACTTCTATGTGAAATATTTGGCAGCACTCTCCCACCATGTAAACTATTCCCTGAGGCTGGATGTATACAAGTGCAGCACAACAGGATGTGACTGAAAGTCTTGTTGTTCCAATTCTCTATGGCTCATCCATATGACTGTCACTGCTAGGGAACTCAAGAGTAGTGGTCCCTAGAGCTTATGATGCAGCTTTACAAATCATGCAAAATCAAACAGAAGTCTTTTGGTCACCACTGTATCTCTCAGCATCAGACAGTCTGAATGTAAGTTAAGTCCTCAAGGAAGCTGCATCAAGCTCTTCAGGTCACTAGGATATATTCTAATGCATTGAACCAGAATGTCTGACCTTTGTTCCTTCCAAAAGACAGGCAGATTGACTATTTCAAAATCTGAGGTCTCTTACATTCCTATGTATTAGTGTACAAGGGCCTAACTGCTAAATGATACTTGTAGACATTTGAAAAAATTTGATGCAGTTTCTCCAAAAGCCCAACTTACCCTCAGGAAACAACTTAAACACTTCAGATTCTATCTGAATAATATCAATGTACTAAGATCCTATTAAAATAAAACTAGATATAATTCCTGCTTAGGAAAAAAGAAAATGAACTCATTAGTAAAATGTCAGTGATGCTAGTCAACTGGAGCTCTGTTTTGCAATTAATTGGCTTTTATTCTTTAATACTAGGAAAGAATAATGTGATATACTGAACAGATGTATTTAATATATTTTACTTCTGTCCCTAACTTTTAGCAGGTGCCTAATTTTCTGAGATTAATGAACACAGAGTATGCTTCTCAATGTGTATTTTCCATATGTTAGGTTCATAGATTTGATTTCCTTTGTGAGGTCTATGACTTGAGGTCATTGGAAAGAGCATATAAATTAGTTTTCTCACATAATTCCAAATGGTTTTGTTCTCTAGAACAGCTAGACAAATTCACAGTGCCACCAACAATGTGTGAGTTTGACACTTTGTTTTCCCTCTTCTTGCACAGAAATAATATAGCACTCTATAATAACTTGAAGGGGGGAAAACTACCCTTTTTTAAGGAAGAGACCAAGATACCCATTCACTTATTTCTCTGCTTTACAATACTTGAAAAAGGATATTCTGAATGATCTTTTGTACTCCTCAGATCAAAAAGTTTTAATGTAATAACTAGATTTGATTTTTATTTATTAAACAGCCCTAGACTGAAAAACATTCCCAACCTATTTCCTACTTGTGTTCTTACAGACTGTGATCTCATTGATGTGGCTATTTCCTCTAATGATATTGATTCATAGCCTATCTATCTATACCTTTCTTATCACAGGCAACACTTTATCATGTCCTCAACTAAATCCTCCACAGTATATCTAACAAACGTGCTTGGGACACTCCTCTAGATTTCTTACCATCATATGGACAGTGATGTATTATTCAGGCTGTCCCTCTGTTAGCTCTTGGTCTCAGGACATGACTAACCAACTAACTTTTGTGGTTATTTATCTCACTGCAGTAGAAAAGATATCATGGGTTTATTATTGGTAAAAGGTCGGAGCCTAAATGACAACCATGACCACTGACATTTACAAAATGCTTTAGAAATCACAAAATGCTTTATATAAACTATTTTCTTTGAGTATCACAACAACCCCATGAGGTTTTAAACTAATAGTAATAAGAAAACTGAAGCTCAGAAAATTTAACTGATTTTCTCATTTATTACATAGCCAGTTAAGTGTCATAAGCAGGATGTGAATATAGGTCTTTCTGGCTACTGTCTTAGAATGCTAACCACATCACACTACTATTGGAAGTTTTTACATTTCCTTTAAAGTGGCCTATAACTTGTTCCCTCCCACCCCAAGATAATGGTCTAGCATTACTCATAACCATATAATACAGCATCATAAGAAGACTATTGATATTTAAAAGAAATAATTTAGGGCAAAGCTTGAGTCCATTGCAAGTATTACACAATTTCATAAACGTTCATTTTAGGCCCAGTTCACTATCCATCTGCTCCGTCTGTCCAAAATATATATACTTATGGAGTACGTCAATGTGCTGTTCATCCAATTGTAATTATAGTCTAGACAGCAGGCTCCTACATTCACTTGTTAAGCCAGACTCTTGTGACTATTTGTTAATCTCATTTAGGAGCCTTGGCAATCATCCAGGGATTCATACAATCAGCACGATGTCATCCACAAATGGGAACATCTGTAAGACTTCACCATATTTAGGGAATTCTATGATTTGGATACTGCACTGGACATCCCGCATGACAGTGGAGAACATCTGGCAAATAAGCACATCCTGTTTTATCCCTTGATTGATATTCATATTCAAAGTCATTTTACTTTGTTGTTGCATCTATCATGCAATCTTACATGATTTTGGCATATGCATAAGAAATGCATATTTGGAAGATAGCTTTTAAAGCTATGTTTTGTCCTACTGAATTACATGTTTTTATAAAAGTCAAACAAGCAATAAACACAGTGAGATCCTTTATTCTCTACACCTTTTAGGCAACTATGAGATGAAAACCTCTTGAGTAATTTTCAATTTTCTTATTTTTCAGTATATAAGGCAGACCAAAAAACAAAATGTATTTTAAAGTGAATACAATTTTATTGTTAAAGTGCTAAGGTTCTTACACATATTTTCATCACTAGTGCTATAGAATACATAAATATATAAACATAAAAATGTGTATATGTATATCTAAAGATATAGCTACAAATATAGATAAACATAGATACTTAGGGTGAAACTTGGATCCATTGAAAGTGCTACAGTTTCACAAATGTAATCCATTTATGCAATATATATTTCTCTTACTTTTTTATTTTTAAGTAAGTCTAAGTAGTTACTGGTATGTCCTCTCCATCATTTTTTATTACTAATTTTTGCTTATGATGTTTTTTCTCATTTTTTAATATTATCTCTTCTTTCAGCTACCTTAATAATAAATCTTGCAGTGCCATCAACAGTGTATTCCATCAACCACGGACCTCCTCTGTTCATACTTGATCTGGAACCACTGTTTTGTGTCTGTTTTCTTTACTGACATTTCCACTTCCTCCTTTGGCTTATCAGGACTGTGATGTTAGAATACATATGTGATGACTACACTGGTTGTTGTTTAGTCATTTCAGTCATGTCCGATTTTGTGATCCCATTTGGGGTTTTCTCAGCAAAGATATGAAGCCATTTGCTATTTTCTTCTCCAGCTCATTTTACAGTTGAGGAAACTGAGGCAAATAGGATTAAGTAACTTATTCAGGGTCACACAGGTAGTAAGTGTCAAACTCACAAAGATGAGTCTTCTCGAACTCAGGCCCAGCACTCTAACTAATGTGCCACCTCACTGCCTTTACTACACTAGTATCAATATAGAAAATAGGCTGCTGAAGAAATGTTGACAAATATTTTACATTTTTTGTACCTGTTTATTATAATGCTTCCTTCCGGGTTCTTTTTTAAATGCTATTAGAATGACCTAAATTAACTAGGTCTTACTCAATTTTTTTTTCCAAATGTATCTTTCTACTACTTTTTTTTCCTGTTTTATAAGTTTATATTACTCATAATCTTTCATCAGATTTTGCAAATAAGTTAATATTCTAAACTATTGTTGCCTGCAGCTTTCATGATCTTCCCAAGTAGAAAGAAAGGTATTTGCAAACTGAGGCAATTTCTAGGCTCGTTTGGCCTCCATATTTCAATTACTGCTTTACAATTAATGGTTTACAATCCAGTCTTTTTCCTATTTCCCATTTTTCTCAGCAATACTTTATCTAAATAGGATTGGTTTGAACTGTTTTAATTGCACACCATAGCTTCTTTTCACCATTAACCTTCTAACAGTGCTGATTTTGATCTTTGCTCCAAAACATCAATAACCTCACTATACAGACAGCAACTTAAGAAATTCTTTTGATTATCAGTCACAAGTCATTAAAAAGCACTGGTTCTGGAGTCAGAAGAATTAGATTTAAATCCCAATTCTCATGCTTACAAGTCAACTTGTTCGACTGTGAGCAAGTCATTTAGCCTTTAAGACCCTTAGTTTCACCATTTATAAAATGAGATGTTGGACTAGATTGTTTCTGATGTCATTAACAGCTTTAAATCTATGATCCTATAATTATAACTTTTAAAATAAAGCAAGTTTCATTTTGAATAGGAGACTAGATTTTTCACCAAAGTATTTATGATAAATAACAGGCTTCTATCTACTATCTAATACTCTAGTTTCTTGTTTCTTAATCCTAAACAATATTTTCCAACATTATTTCTACCATTTTCTCCTATATCCACTTTACACTGATACCCAGTATTAATGTGTATGCTAATTTAATTTGAAGGATGTTATCAAGTTTTCTGGGGAATTTATTTATTCATCTACTAGAGGGAATGTTGCTGTATAAACTGCTACTATCTCTGGGTTGGCCTTTTACTCATGATTCTCATAATCACTTTAGGACATAATACCCAAATATTGCACGAGATTAAGTTTCTTATTGTCTTTGGAAACATAATATAGACTTAAAGTTCCTTTATTTGTCTCTCCAAGGAGTGAGGTGACTTATCCTTTCATTTAGTTATAAAGTCCTTCTATCTTCCTGGATCCACTTGTACTGAAAATGTCAGTGTCTTTCCTCCACAAATTCCTACTTTGTCCCCATCCTGGTGTGGATAAATCCCCTGGTTCTAAGAGCCAAAGTCAGTGGAATATAAGGGCTAGCAACTATGCTTGAAAGGTTTTGAAGATGGGGCACAGAAAAAACTGTGTTTGCTTTTCAAGTTGAGCCTAGGAAAGTAAGGACAGTCTCACACCAGTGGGCCAGCCAGTAGCTGATGAGATTCTTTGGCTATGACACCTATAAACTGAAGAAAATACAAAATGACACTTAGCCAGTGTGGTCCCCTTCTACTTCTCCAGAGATGGAAGTAGAGCAACTAAAAGAGAATCAGAGATGCTAAAAATCACCAAGTTCTTAAATGATCAATACATGTTAACTTATCTAAATGTCAGGGTTCAATATCCAACAAGTTTAGGGGAGGAACTACTAGGGGAGAAAGTGAATCTTTTCAATTACTAGAAATAAAATTTTCTAAGAACTGAATGCAATAGTGGTACATATCAGTTTTATGAAAGACTTTAGAAAGCAAAGTAGAATAAGAAACATGACATATTAATAAATTTCTTTCATATTTCTTTTGTCTTAAGTATCTCAACTTTTCTTTACACTAGAAACAAATTCTGCAAAGTGCACAGAAAATACAGCCCTAATCACAGTGATAAATGCATGCAAAGAATAACTGTTATATCAGCTAATGGGTGAGATTTCTTTTGACAAGTAAACACTTGTTTTCTCTAGAGAATTATTATTTCTAATTCACTCCTTATTAGATTGTGAAGCTCAACTCCAAAATGGCTTATGCCATAAGCAAATACCAGATTATTTGCCTGGTCCTGCCATTAAAAGAAGCAGGATTTCATTTTCTCAGGGAAGTATGTATTTTTTACATACAGTATTTTTAAAAGGGTGTATTTTTCCCAAAGAAACTTTACATCTGTTCTAAGTTATTCAAACTAGCTTTTATTACTAACTTCCAAAAATGTTCTTATTCATTCAATTTTTTAAAAATGTTTACATAGGATTACTTTGTTGTGACTTAAGTTATATATTGCAAAATTTATTTACTAAGAAAATTTATACTGGAAGGAGAGTATGCAAGCAACAACGTGACACTTACAAATTGCTGGAGTAGCTTCATTTTAAGTGGCTTTAGAAACTTTCCAATATGTTCACTATAATTGTTCTTTTTCAAAATGACAAATTCAAATGCCTTAACTATTTGATGTATTATCAATAAAGTAACAATTTATCTTTTTTAAAAAAAAATTAAGGGCATTTTTTTGGTAAGAAAAGCAAAGCATTTCTTGAAGTCAATGAGGGAATAAAGCCTGCCTATTGCATTAATTTCATGAAGAACTATGGAATAGTTCTAAAAGTATTTTGGGGTAAGTACTTTAGTACTTTCCTGTTAAATCACTATGACTAGATTAATCAGAAAAAAGGAATAATATATGGAAGATGAAAATTAAATTTTCATGCCTGGAGAGCAATCAGAAATTGCAGGTGATCTAGGTGCATTTAGAAATACAGAGATCAGAATCCGAGGTAAAGGAGAGGCTGCATAATCTTACACCTTAAACATTTGGAGGACTGAAACTATCAGTGAGATTGCTTTTTCACAATGTAGGAGAAACAATGAGAGAAAATGTTATTTTGGAATGGATTCTTATCATTAAAAAAAGAACTGGTTACTAAAGCAGAAATGATAGGAACTTTAGAAGGTACTATCCATGTCATCTTAGAATTCCTGTTACAGAAGGAAAGAGAACATAGTCTGAAACAAACCCTAGATTTTAAGAGAGCTGTTTTCAAAGAATTGAAAAAAAAAGATGAACAAGGCCTCATAGTGAAAAAGCTACATCCAAAGGGTAAGGGATGATTTCAATTATTAAATTATAAGCACAAAAGAACAAAAATTCTCAGATGAGGAAGAAAAGGAAGAAGATCTCCCTAAAGACAGCATTGTGGATGCACCAAATATCCAGCCAGTCAAAAAAACCCACACATTTATTAAATTCCATATGCTAAAAGCACTGTGCCAAGCACTGGGAATACAAAGATAAGCAAAAATTATTCCTGCCCTGAAGGGGCATGCATTCTAAACTGGATACAGAACATGTAAATAGCTAGGTAGATACTAGAAATATAGGGAGTAGATGACCATTTTAAGATCTAAAAAATATACTTGTAGACTGAAGAGAGGTTGGATTCAGAAAAAAGAATGGCATTTTTATCTAATAGTATCAGAACTTCTAAAGGTCAAAGAAACCTAATACTAAAAATTAATGGCAAAGGGAAAGGGAAGCTTTCTTAGCCATGTTGGGGTCACCAGGAATATCATATTAGGCAAAAAACCTCTGGGGTTGGGGGGGGGGAGTGAGTAGATGGGTGATGAGAAGGCTGAACTACTTTAAAAAATGTGTTTTTCACTTTAATGGTATTGGATTATAGAGAACAAAACTGAGCAACAAGGAATTGAAATAAAGTTAAGAAGAGGGAAAGATAGAGTCTACCTGCCCTCAGTGAGTGATTTTAAATATCCTAGGGCTCAAACAAGCTACATATCAGAGTACTAAAAATAACAGATAATATTTTTAAGCTGCTGTCAGTTATCTCTATAATGGAGAATGAGAGAAGATGCTGCAAGACTGATAATGGGAAAATGTTCCCATTAAAAAAAAGCAGATGGACTTTTCAAACTCTATTCCAGAGAGCTTGATGTCAATGTCCAGCAATATTTGAAAATGAATGATTAAAATATTTTTTTCAAACAGCATGATGATCACTAAAAGCTAATGATGCTTTAAGAGAACGTGGTGCTAAACTAACCCTGTTTTTTTTTTTGAAAGGTTTACTTGACTAGGGGCACTGTTTGGATGTTAATGAAGCATTTAGCAATCTATTTGATGTGGTTTTTGTTGCTGAGATAGAGATATGTGGGCAAGAAGTTAGCACACATATGTGGAATTAAATACAATTGAATGACAGGATCCAGAGTTGCTATCAGATAGGAGACTGACTTCAGTAGAGTATATCCAGGCACCTGTGCTTGTGGTCTTATGCCATTCAATGTTTTTATCTGTTGTTTGAATTAGGACATAAACAGAATACTTATTAACAGATGATATAAAGCTGAGAGGTATAGCTAAGATGCTTGAGGATGGATTCAGGATCCAAGAAGACCCCAAAAGATGATAAGAAGCCAATGAAAATAAGACAGAATTTACTAGTCTGATTTGCAAATCTTCTTCTTGATATTATCAAACACTGCTTATTTCACATGTTGATATTATCACCATCTCTATCTATTAATTGCTCCCTAAATGCAGCTTGCAGAATCACAGAGATAGAAGAGTAATCCCTTTAAACCAAAATAATTATCTCTGCTACTTCCAGTATCCAGATATGGAGAGAAGATTATCTCTACTCTTACCTTGAGTAGAGTGCTGCTTATGTGGTGTTTTACATCAATCTAAGAAATAACATTAAGGAATGGGAAGAGGGGAGGAGAACTGAGAGGTCTTGGAATGATCTGTTCTTTGGATAATCTACTTACTAATTCTCATCCCAAAGTATGGCTAACCCAGAGCTAACCATATGTAGCTTCAGAAACACGTATGTAATAACTCAGGATAAACAGTTGCTCTCAAGACTTAAAATTTAGATTACAAATATTTTATAGTAGTGTAATCTGTTGTTACATATTACCTCTGTAAGAAACAATCTGCAGACACTAATGAGATTAAGATTATTAGAAATAATAGAACATGTCTGGAAAATGTTATAGTTTTATCCTTACCTAGTTCTAGCAAAGGACTCTATTCTGGACAGAATAACTTTTGCTCATAATCATTAGAATTCTAGCTTTTATGGAGCACCAGACAGGAATAGGGTTAGATTCTGGGGGCACCTCCAGTGAAGATGACCTCCAGAGAGTCCTGGAGTACACAACAAATGTCTTTAATAGCCTGAGTGCTTTTTAAAGCTTTGTTTCCAACTTATTTTCATCACCATAAATTATAACACCTTATCTCCTCTGCGCTCCATTTTTAGCTCCTAATTCACAACCTTCAAACCCATAGAATGTCATATCAACTCAAAAACTTTCATTCAATTGTAATTATGATGAGAAAACTGTAATCTGAGGTGAAATTTTCAAAAAGCTGTCTCTAACAGATCCAGATGAGAATATGGCCCGGCTAAAAAGTAGAGGAATGATTCAATTTCAATGTTTAGCTTGAAGGGATCTTGAAAGGTCATCTGAACCATTCCTCTGCCTTTGGATAAAACCAAATTCTTCTTTCCCTTCATCTGGGGTACCAAAATGGCCAATTTGGCACAACAATTTTCATGAAAATTTGCCCTCAAAAGAAAGCAGTTTAAGTACAACAAAACCAAAATCAAAAACAATACAAACAAATGTAGATTTCATAATGCAAGAAGGCATCATTCAAATAGAACAAAGTCTGCTAAGCCTAAGATCCACCTTGCCACTAGAAGATTTTTGTAAAGATAGAAAAAGTCCTTGGATCAAGAATTTTAAGTCTAGAAGTAGAAATTGGAGAAAAATAGAAAGCAGATGACAAGTAAAAGATGAAGAAATTTCATAAACACTCTGAGACATGCCCGGATTTTTATACTTTTCAAAGCAGATTTGAGCCTATACATAACATAAAATTTCACCGCTTCATGTCAGGGAAAGAAACAAAAATTTAAAGATATTAGGTATATGGTGACACCATCACTAAGAACATAAGAAAGACAGTGCCTCAGTACAATGTTTCCATTAAAAGGAACCCTGTATCTATTTAGAGACCCACAGGAAATACTCCTAACAGATCTATTCCACTAAAGACAAAGAACAAAGAATATGATAAAACTAAAAAAAAAGTCAGTATAAAATAATTTAAATTCACCATTAATCCAGAGGAAGAATGGAGTTATAAATTCTAGGACCACAGGCTTAGAGCTGAAGGGAACTTAGGGGTTAGTCATCAAATTCAGCTTATTCCACCCATCTGACAGATAAGGAAACTGAGGCACTTACAGAGTGTTTTTTTTGTTGTTGTTTTGTTTTTTTAATTCCCCAAGGTCACACAGATTTTTGTTGCTGTTGTTTGGCTGTTCAATCACACCCAACTCTCTATGACCTGGTATGAGATTTTCTTGGCAAAGATTCTGGAGTTATTTGCCATTTCCTTCTCCAGTGGATTGCAGCAATCAGAGGTTAAGTGAATTGCCCAAAGTCACACAGCTAATAAGTGTCTGAGGCCGAATCTGACCTCAGGTCTTCCTAACTCCAGGCCCAGTGTTCTATCCATTGAGCCATCCAGCTGTCTCTAACACAGACGGTTAAGTAAGAAAGCTAGGGTTTGGACTGGTATTATCTTTTGACTACAAATTCAAAGCTCTTTCCTTAAGATTGGGCTGCCTTTTCAAGAAATATCTGTCTAGGGCTTAGTCTGAAATCCGCGTTATCCAAAGACAAAGGAATGGCCCAGATGCTCTCTCAAGATCACTTCAAGCTAAAGGGTTCTGTAGAAAATTAAAATTTTGATGGTCAAAATCCACCTGTCAATAGTGAGTACAAAAACATAAGAAAATATGACCAAATGGTCTCTTTTTATGAATGATATTGTTATAACACTGGCAAAGCAGATACAAAGTCAGGAAAAACAAATTCTGCAAACACATAATATATGGGTTCGGAAGCATACCACGTGTCACCGTTAAAGTTCTTCGTACATGGATCTTACCAAGACATTGCTATTGTCTAGTGATACATTTTTCAAGGGGAAATGGGGATTTTAAAAGGGTATAACAATGCTAAAGAGGGAAAGGCCTACCATCTGCAACAGGAGAACTACACAAAACCCAAGGGTACTGTTCTATCCAATCAGCCACCTAATACCTCTGCCAAAGAGACAGATGCTGTAATTGGAAGGGTCTCATCCAGGGCTCAACACTGGGACTTTATAATTGCTATCCAAAAAAGCAGCAGTCTCTACCTTGGAACAGGAGATCTCAGGAAGAATCAGCACTTTCTCTAAGGATTTTTTCCCCTTTCATTACCAGGAGTAGCTAACTAAAATTCTGTAAATGAAAATTAACACTAGTAGTTCTGCCTGATTTTCAGTAATGTGAAAATGCGGAGAGAAAACAAACAAATGACTCTAGGGATTTCTAAGATAGGAGGTAAAGTGACCACTGAAGATGCCTAGCAAAACCAACTAGGATGGTGAAGGTGGGGGAGGGTGATTTAAGTTTTTGTTTGTTTTTTGTTTTCGTTTTGTTTTTATTGAGAATAGTTTTCAGTGACGAAAGGGGTTAACATAAAATTAATTCATAAGTTACCCCCTCCATCTGACTTCAAACCATGTTGAGGGAAGGGAGAACTCTTATGGGGAAAAACAGATTTCTAGTGAAAAAATAGGACTATATAAATATATATATACATATAATATATATATAACTATATAAAAATATCACAATCATTAGAATGTATTGAGCAACTATAATACATTATTCACTATTTAAAAGAGTTTAGTTACCTTTCTTTATCACAGAAGATATTCATTCTTTGGGATTTCAGAGTGTGATTTCAGGTTTGTTGGAGGAGGTGTGGATTGGCTGATTGCGGCTACTAAGAAGGGCCACTCTTTCCATGTGGTCGAGCTGAACTTTATGGTGGTAGGGTTGTAAAGGTGTCTGCGTTTTGGGTGATAGGGAGGGAAAGGAAGGCTAGGGGCAGCTAAGTGGTGCAGTGAATAGAGCACCAGCCCTGAAGTCAGGAAGACCAGAGTTCAAAATCAACCTCAGACACTTGACACTTACTAGCTGTGTGACCTGGGGCAAGTTAACCCCAACTGCTTGCCTTCCCCCTCCAAAAAAAAAATGCTTTGCCTCTGACGCATACTAGTTTATGATCACCATAAGCTGAATAAACTGAGTGCCCCAAGCAATTCTCCAAAATTATAAATTGCAGATGAGTTGCTGACCTACATCAAAAGAGGAAATTTCCACATCAGAAATTCCCCACACCAAAAAAAAAAAAATCCTAAGACCAATCAAATAAAATAAATAAATTAAATAGCAATAACAAAAAAAAATAAGTACTAAGTTTAACTTTAAGTAGAGCTTACCCTAGGCAAACAATTAACTTCTCAGTGCTCAAGGAAACTCTGAGACTCTAAGTTGCAGAGAAGGTGATGACCTATTTTGATAGAAAGTTCTTTAGTAGGTTCTCCCTATACCAATGAAATTACAGGCCAGGCTACCTCTACCAATATCTAAGAAGAACTTTAAAATGCAAAATTAGACACAATTAAAAAGAGTTAAATTTTTGAATATATAAGATATTTCACAATCTGCATTTTCAGTTTGACAATAATCACCCTGAGAATATTTATTGCCCACTCCTCCTCTCTTCTCCTTATGGAGAACATTTTAATCCTACATTTCCATGTAGTCATTCAATATATCTTTGGTTCGTGAGTTTTCCTTTAACAACACAATAATTCCTCCATTTGGATTCTCACCCAAGAGACCAAATGGTCATCTTGAAAAAATCATACTGTAAGATTGTCTTAGGATGTTATTCAAGCCCTGGTAAAAACTGAACCAAATAAGATCCTTCAAAATAATCAGGAGAAAGAGATGTTTCCTAATGTGTTTCTTTCAAAAAGACTAGAGAAGAAGCATGAAATGAACTTCCCTAAACCTGGTACAGTAAAAAAAGCAATGATAGAGGAAAAGATCTATAATAATTTTTATCACTGTTTCAGTAATAGCATCAAAATCCAGTGGGGGTAAAGGAAAGATGTTCCTTCTCCCTCCCCACTTTTGTCTCTGTCTGTCTCTCTATCTGTCTGTCTCTCTCACCCAGTCTCCCATGAACTAAGGGCAAAATCACTCTCCTAAAAGAGACTATAATTGTATTTTTTTTGAACATTCTGAGTCACCAGAAAGAATAATTAATAAAGGCCCAAAATCTGTGAACTTTGGATCAGCTTTTGTTTTCACTTGAGGGCCAGGAAAACCTTGTTATCCATTTTATTTTTATTTCATTTTATTCTAAGACAAATTACTTAAGGGGATCATGAATTTTTATCATGAATTTTTATCTATTAAGGAAAAGGTAATAAAGGTAGGTAATAAGATTTTTTCCCCCTTCAGCTAGCTTTTCACTTCCTCATACCTCATTGCTTTCCACTTGTATTTATAGTGAAGAAACACCAAATATGCTCAGTTTAAAAGTTACAATACCCTGTTGCAAGACATAAAAGGAGTTAACTGATCCTTGTAGTAATAGATCTTCTGCCAAAGCACAAGTCAGTGGTACAATGAATTCAAGAGGCAATATAGTAACCAGAGAAATAATGGTGGAGCTGGCATAAGCAAGGTCTGAGTTCCAATGCTTTCTCGGCCACTTCATTATGAGACCTTGGACAAGTCACTTAATGTCTGAGTTTCACTTTCCTTAGACATAAAATGGGAATAATGATACTTATACTATCTTATAGTTCTCATATGATCCAAGTGAAAATACTTTCACTCCCTTATAGTTATCATATAACTCAAGTAATAATAATAATGATACCTGCACTACCTTATAACTGTCATATGATTCAAATATTACTTTATAACAGCTGACATTGAAAAATCACTTCAAGGTTTGTGAAATACTTAACATACCTCACATCTGATTGTTACACCTACTCTACGAGGTAGCTGTTATTCTCATATTACAATAATGTTACTTCAAAATTTTCCAAAGCTCAATGTAAGGATAAAGGTAAACAATTATAAAACTAGCTAAATGAACACCTTGGATCTCCTTAGTCATGTAATAGAAATTCCTCCTTTTATATAGTAAAAAATATTTTGAGTTTGCTCTCAAATCCCAGAATTTAAAAAGCAAGGTATTGTGCAACGAATGACTACTAAATAAAATATAAATTCCTTGGCCTGTCATTCATGGCTTTCTGCCATGTGTCTCCAACCTACCATTCAATCTTATTTCATCATTTACCCCGTTGCTTCCACTAAACTGCAGTTCCCCAATCTCTATCTCATGTACCCATTGTTCCCCTGGCCTAGAATGGACTCCTCTGACTGCCAAAATGCTTTTTTTCCTTAATGCCTGTCTCTGGTATCCAAGCCTCCATAATGCCTTTCTTGATCATCCCAGCTCAAACTGTTCCTCTCCTTTTTTTAAATCTCTCAAACCACAATTTTAACCTTGTTTGCACACTTGTTTGCACCTTCTCACTATCACTGCAGTTACGTGCATATAGCTCATTTCTCCTATAACATTATAATTTAAGGCAGAGAATGATCTTTCACCTTTGTAGTCCAAGCACCTAGCCCAGTTTACTGCATAGAGGAGGAACTTACTATTTGCTGAATAGAGCTGAATAATTTCTAAAAGTCAGAAAGCCAAGATAGAATCTATTAATTTTTATTAAACTATGCATTGCAGATTTCTATCTGTTACATATTGTATAGTGAAATTAATTTATTATTAAAGATAGATAATTTGGGTAGGATTCTTTAAAAAAAATAATCCTTTTAGAGACTAGGCAAGCATATCTCCCACTGTTTTCTTTTCTATTGGCTTTCCTTCCCTTCTCAATGCTCTAATTCAACAGCTTAGCTTCCTAGTAGGCCAATTATTGTCACCCTCAATATGAGACAATGTCTCTTGAGAGGAAAGCAATATTCTCTCTACCCCCAGGGCTTTATTTTGTAGAATTTCTACTACTTCATTATGTTACTGTACCCTCACAGGATGCATAACATTATATACCAGATGACAGTAAAACCCAGGTAGACCTAAACAAATTCCAGATCCATTTGGAGGGCAGCTTAAGTACTGCCTTTAAGGTCACTTCCAACTCTAAACATATGACTCCATAATCTTATGACCTCTTGAGGCAGTTTTATTCTACCTTCTGAAAGCTCCAATTATTGCCAATTTTTTTCCTACATTAAGCTAAACTTATTTCTCTGTAACTTTTACCCACTGTTCCTAGTTCTGTTCTCTAAGCAGAACAACTCTAATTAACTGTCCCTTAGAAAACACTTGAAGGCAGATATTGTTCACTCCCCCTTCCACCTTAAGGCAGTAAGCATGTATTAAATGCCTACAGTGTGCCAAGCACAGTGCTAAGCGTTGGATCCTCACAGAAACAATGTGTGAAGCAGGTGCTATTTTTGCCCTTCTTTTACAATTTACCCATGTGTCTGGAAATTCTCCCTCTATTTCTTCACCTAGACAAGCATGCTAAGCTTTTGGTTTTCTCATGTTGAAGGAAGAACAGAACTGATCATTTAATAAGATGACTGAAATATCAATGGAGCCTATGGCATAGAGTGAGTTTTTAAGTTCTGGTTTTTTTTTTTAAATTCAAGGCCAATCTTATTCTTAGATGTTCAATAACTGATAGAAATTTTTTTATATAACAAATAACAATAACAAATAACCCTCATGCAATTAGACTACAGCTATACTTCACAATGTCAAGTGGAAAGCTACCCAACGTATTTGGCCTACGGAAAGAGCCAATTCAAAATAATTCAAAACAAAAGTGTTTTTCATGTTACACACTGTATGAGCAAGCAAATACTCTGATATACATATAGACTGAATTCTACAATCCCTTAAAATGCTTACCACAGGTGGGCAAATTAGGTAATCTTTACAGCTCGACACGGAATACTTTTTTTAAAAGTTTACATTATTTTTTTACTATTTCTTACTAATTTTCTTAGCTGGCTGAGCACAAAATCCCAAATCAATGGAGAATTGCCAGGTTTCTACTTTGAATTGCATTTGATCCAACTTACCCAGAAATTTCTAAATATCTGTCTTCCTCCACCAGTTTATAAAAACCACTATTTCAAAAAATGAAATTTATTTTTTGTGCCCTATTTTTCTTCAGTGTATATAATCTTTAGTATTTTTACAAGTGATTTGGAAACAATGCATTACCCTCATAAATATTTTGCCCAACTGCTTTTGGCATCTCTAAAGGCACATACTGAATTTTGATAGGCAGTTAGTGAATCAATATAAAGAAAGTAAAAATGATTAACTAGTGAGATGCTTGTGATGCTGACTTAGGATAAATTCCCTAAGAAATTTTGTGTTAAAATTGCATCTTGTTCTGGTTCCCCTGACTATCCTCCCCACCTTTCTAGTCAGTATACAGTAAGTAAAGTTGTAAGTATCCAGTGTCAAGCGGCAATAGCAGGAAGTAAGATTACAAGGGGGAACCTAAAAGTCACATACAAACTGTCCCAAAGATTAAAAAAACATAATTTACAAATTGTGTCATATTTACCAAATAATCACATCCTGGTAATATATACTGAATCAGGGGAAGCCATCTAGGATTTGTTGTTTAGGGCCTTTTGGTTCTATGATATGTAAATTTCAGACAAATTCCAACATCAGCAGTAAGTCCAACAGATCACTGAAGGGGGTTAATAATTTTGTGATGATGTGGACATGCTAACTTTAAAGTGTTACTGACCACTCTGAAATGATCTGGATCCTTTAATGAACTAACCCCAAGGTGGCACAGATAAAAGTTAATCTGCCCCCCCAAAAACCCCTATAAAAATGAGACCTTCAATTCCTCATCTCCAGGCACTCTTTTATCTCCTAAAGGTCCATGTTTCCAACTCCGATCTTCAGTTAAGTAAGTGACTCTCTTTTACTCCATCCTCTTCCTCTCACTGCCTGCCTTCCTTCATCACCCCATCCTCTGTCCCCACCTCTGCTTCTGTACCCTTTTCACTACTTATCTCTGTGTTGTCTGCACCAATACCTTCTGTCCCATATTAAAGTGTGATTATAGTTTTGCTCCCCATTACCATTGTGATCTTTCCCGGCAACTACCCAAAGAACCAGGCATGCCTGCTCTATTTCATAAATTAATTATCAACTCAAATTTAATGCCAGGTATTTATGAAAGTTCCAACTATACATTTTGTCTAAAGAGAATCTGAGATACTTAGGCTTTTTGTTCCTCAGTCTTTGGATACTTGTGCCAAAACACAGTCCTGTCTCTAGATTTCTTTTATATTTCCAAAGAGCCAATTGAAGTCTGTTTTCTTTTTCCCTCTAAAACCAATCCAAATTTCAGTGGCACAGAAAATTAACCACTGCCCACAGAGAAGGGAAGTGAGAAATAGGGAGCACAGATAATCTCACAAATGCTCATTCTAATTAGGAAACAATATAGTTTTCACAGAATCCAAACTGTCCTGGGAATGTGTAACAATAAAAAAACAGATGTGTATGAGTATGAAATTCAATTCAGATGCAAAAAAATACCTTTATTATTTCGCTGGTTCCCCAGTTAATGCTTACAAAATTCCATTTTTATAACGGAGGAAATATTTAGATTAAACCATGGATACATTCCTTCTTAAAGAACCACAGATATGTCTTAAATAGATTATTTCACCTATCCCCAAGATGATCGTCAAGAACAAGGCCAAAAGTGGTCGTATCCTCTGACTTTGTTTACATATGCCAGATAGATAATTAAAGTAATTATATAGATAATTAACCAAATATCAAAGTATTTCAGGCATTTTGTTTTAATTTCTTTGAAGTTATTCGGATAGCTGCATCAATTCTCTACTTCCAAATATAAACTGTTTTCCATGGATACTTTTTACAAAGGGGAAAAAAAGAGTGGTGATTTTTAATTTATTCCATTTATTGTGGTAGTTCACTACATAAGTTACAGTTGTCATACTGTGTTCAAAATACACTTATGCCAAGAAATATATCTGGGCATCTTCCAACATACTCATCACTATCAATAATACATTCTTTAGTTCTACAAAAGAAAGATAAAAGATAGATGCCGAATTGCTTTCAACACATTTTCTAGTTTCTCATTTTTTCCCAAAATAGTGTTGCCTCACTAAATCACACTTCACCAGGGAAAGAGTAATAGTCTCCTGTAGGGCCTGAATTAACAATCTGGCACAGTAAGTAAAGAGAGAGAGAGAGAGAGAGAGAGAGAGAGAGAGAGAGAGAGAGAGAGAGAGTGTGTGTGTGTGTGTGTGTGTGTTATAAGAGGCAAACTTGAAGACAGTGAGAAAAAGCTTCTTCCTTTGAGAATATTCACAATCCTTATTCTAAGGGTAACAAAAAATAAAGTTTAAAAATTTTGTCATTCACTATTTGGCAGGACTTTGAGGCTAATGGCCTCAAAAATCCAGTGGTAAAAGTAAAAAGAAGGGGCCTACATTGTTATTCATTTGCATCAGTAATAACTGAAGTAAACTTAAGAAAGAAAAAGAACTGAATATCATCAAGTAATCTTTAGAATGTTAAAATTGCAAGTAAATTTGAAAGTAGTATGTGAATATGAACATCACAATTAGAGTTCACCTAGCAAGCAAACTGAAGTCCAATGAAGTGACATGTCCAAAGTTAAACATCTACATAGTATCTGAGTTTAGACAATAATTTGTGCCACTCATGTTAGGTACCAGAATACAGTTGTTGCAAGGGTTTTATAGAATCAAAGGACTAGAAGGGAACTCAAAATATGAAGTAGTCTCAATCCAAGAAATATGAAACCTCGGGTAACTCAAGAAAATCAATACTTATCTAAATTTAACGTCTATTTTTCTCATTAGCATACAATAAAACCACGGTTTGAGCAAGATGGTATCATGTTAACAAATGAGAGACATGAGTAGGAACTATTCAACTCCCAATTTGTTTGCATCTTATTTTATAAAGGAATGCTGTCAAACTAGAAAGAGTAGAACAATGAAAACTGAAGCTTAAAATGGAGCAGCTAGCTAATTACTAAACATTTTGTAAGCTTTGGTTGATTCCAAGTCTCCAGTCCAGAGGAATACATCTCACACTAAACGAAGGATGCTTAAAAGACTGCATATAAACGAGTGGCCCAATTTTCAAAAGTAAACTACTTGATATTAATTTGTGATGAAATTCTGGAAGAAATAATTAAACAGATTTTTGTGAACACTTGCAAAATAAGTAAACAACCATGGGACCCAGTATGGGTTCATGAAGAACAAGTTTCAAACCAAAATAATATTATATTCTTTTTAGACAGAGCTACTAGGGAATGGTAAATCAGGGGCAATGGATAGAATGTAATATCTCAACAAGGTATTTGACAGCATTTTTCAGGATATCTTTTGGGACTTATGTGGGACATGACTTGAAAATTTATAGAAGTATAGCAGTAAAAGAAAGAAAATACTTTCACTGCATTTTACATTGGTCAGACCACATCATTGTATATTTGACACCCTGTTACAGATTGGCAACATTAACTCTATGAGCCTAGATCTGACAAATCCTCAAGCTAGAATAGAGAAAGGGAAAATTAAGTATATAATTATGATAATGAACTATAAGAGGGAAAGGCTGAAGATGACTGAAAGATCACCTAAAACAATTCCTTCTCAAGCTTGAAGTCTAGAAAGGTGAATTAACCCACCCAGGGTCACAAAGGCAGGAAATGATATTTCTGGAATTTAATCCCATTTTTCCTGAGCTCATAGCCAGTGCTCTTTCTACTATACCATGCTGTCTCTAACTTTTCCAAGCTGAGAAGGTTCTCAGAAAAAAAAAAATATATTGAGAGAGAGAGAGAGAGATGTAGTATGATTTTAATGAAAACATAACAGGACAAACTAGGAACAAAAGATAGTGAAATAAGAGTTCACCTTAGCCCAAAGTTTACTCCTTTGACATCTGTCTCCATTATTCCCTTGTGTTTTCTTTGTGTGTTCTTTTAATTAAAATCAAGTGTGAATTTTGGAAAAAAATTAACTTCTCATCTTCATTGTAGTCAATGAAGATTTTATTCATAGGACTATCTGGTGTGTGCTACATGTAGGCATTATCTAAAAATACTTGTCAGGTGATTACAAGCTAATTAGATATTTCCACTGAGACTTCATTATTTATGGCTAATGATTACCAATAAGCTATAATTATCAAATGCCTACCACATAAAGGCTACCATATTAGGCACTATTAGACAATACTACCCAAAACACAGGAAACATGATCCTGCCTTCTGAGAGCCTAGAATCTAACTGCAAAGATGTAATGCATTTACATGTGATGAATACTTTTACATATATGCGTGTGGATATATGTTTACATGGGCAGCTAGATGGCACAGTAGATAGAGCACTGGGCTTGGAATCATGAAGATTCATCCTCCTGAGTTCAAATCTGGCCTCAGACATTTACTAGCTGTGTGACCCTGAGGAAGCCATTTAACCTTGTTTGCCTCAGTTTACCCATCTTTAAAATGAGCTGGAGAAGTAAATGGCAAATCACTCCAGTATCTTAGCCAAGAAAGTAGAGTTGGACACAACAGAAATGACATACATACATATTTGTGTGTGTATATATATATGCATATACACACACACATGTAAAAGCATTCAAAAGATACACACACAGATATATATGCATGTTATGTGCGTGTGTGTGTGTGTGTAAAACAAAAGTTGAAACTATAATAAAAAAGAGAAGGGTCACAGACCATTAGAGTTTGAAGATACCTTAGGGATCATGTAATTTCACCTTTCATTTTTTATATTAGGAAACTGAACTCAAAAGAGGGAAAACAATGTGGCCAAGTAATAGTCAAAGAAGGGATTCAAACACAGGACTTATGAGTCTAAGTCTTGAACTCTTTTTGCTACACATAAACTGTACATAAATATTATTTAGACTGAGAGACTAGAGGATCTGAGTAGGGGCTAAATTATCTAGAGATTTACTGAAGTGACTATATATGAGGCTTTGTAGGAGGCAAGGACTACTGAAGGCTAAAATAGAGGTGAAAGACATTCTGAATCTAAATCAAACAAGGATTAGACTATCCCTAACTCATTATAAATGCTATAGTAAGATAACTTGAAGACCAGTATGTTGTTGTGGCAGTCTAGGTGACTGCAACTGCTAGTTACGTGTAACTCTGTCTAAGCATTCGTTTCTCTGATACCAGCATTATAGGAAGGTGTGCTTAGAGCTAAAAGGGACCCTTTGGCAGCCATATAGGTCAATAACATCATTTTACAGCTGAAAAACAAAGAGAAGTGAATAAGTTGGCCAAGAATATAAGGGCAGTAAAATAGCTAAGATGTTAACCCAGACATTCTGACTCCAGATTCAACGAGGTTTCCAGTGTACCACGTTCCTGCCTAACCTATTCCTGAACTAAATCGCCATTGGTTCTACCTTCAACAGTATCTGTTACATGGGCAAAGAAAGAGGAGAAACACATAAAGGCTGAGAAAATTAAAAAAAATCAACACAAACAATACAACTAGTGAAAACTATTTTTTTCTCAATTACAAGGAGGTAGATTTCTATTGCAGTCTTTAGAATAACAAAATATTCTCGTATCTCTCCTTTGTCTATATTCATTTAATTGAAGTTGATAGTAAGCTATAATATCTTATGATTAACATAATCTCTTAACAGCTTGTCACTTTTACAAGAAAGTTTCTGCCTTCTCAAAGAATTTTATGTTTGTCATAAAAACAAATTAAAAACAATTTAAACTAGAGATTTCTGAGCACAGATTTAAAGTAGTTTCATGACAATATGTTGAATGTTCTTTCAGTAAAACACGTTTTTGGCTATTGGTTATTAATTATAACTTTCTTGTTTATACTGTTACAGTAATCTTAATTAAATTAATTCATAAGTTAATATCAGCTGTCATAATGTTGAACTGGCAAATAGATAATAAAATGTATTTAATTTTTTGTGTGTTTTTTAAAAATTTTATTTATTTTGTAATTTAAGTGGCATAGGCCACTTAAAAGGACTTTCAGAGTAGTCTTTAATAAAGAGGGTAGGAAGTTCTGGGAAGATGAAAAAGCAAGAAGTAACCTAGGGAAATGCTTTCCCCTCATTATCCCAAACAAAAAAAGTTACCTAAACACATCTGTAATGGCAAGAAGAAAATTGAAAGGACCACCCCCTACAAATACATACATACATACATACATACATACATACATATCTACACTAATCTAAAGACCAACTAGCCACCCCATTCTTACTTCTGCTCTCCTTCACACTCCCAACTCCCCTACCACACCCAGACCTATTCCACAGATGCTTCAACCGATGATGGATCTTCTTCGCCCATGGCAGATACAGTTTGAGTCACTCACATTTGGAGTTAACTTCTCATCAATATTCCAGGGAGAACCAATTCCATGATTAGGTGGAGACCCATGAATAAAATTATCTCTCATGTTCAAGAGGAAGCAGAGTAGATGTAGAGGAATATGGAGTTGTAGAGCAGTAGAACAAATTAAAGAGGCAGTAGAGGCTGGCGGCACTAGTAAGAGTACTTGATACTGTACATGCAGATATACTGTACAGAAGAAGCCACGAGAGAAAAGTAAAGAGATTCAATTGCAAGGTTCTCCTCTAATTCCTTTACCACAAGCCTCCTAGGTTCATCAAGAGAACTAAAAGTTCAGTCAGAGAGAAGCTAGAAGAGTCCAGAAGAGTAAGAGTAGGGAACGAGTAGAACAGGACCAGGTACAGGGGCCTCAGTCTTCCTAGAGCAACAGCCTGATGGCTTATCATTACTCTTTGAAGGCCACATATCTTGTCCAACACTGGCAATCTAAGAAAAGGCACCAGAGCTTGGGAGAGGGGCATAAAAGCACTGAATCCATAGAAGGAAATAGATGATAAGATGACTATTTACAACCATAAAACCCTTGAAAAACCTGCAGAATGCATAATAAAGGCAGCTAAAATCTAAATGAAACAGAACAAGTAATTGATAAAGATAACCATCTCACTGAACAAATTTGCTGTCGTTCAATTGCTTCAGTTGTATCTGGACAAAGATACTGGAGTGATTTGCAATTTCCTTCCCCAGTGGCAAACAGAGGTTAAGTAACTTGTCCAAGGTCACAAAGCTAGGAAGTTTCTGAACTAGTAACTGGAAGCAAAGGAAACTGAGTCAAAATCTCCTGAGGAAGTGAAGATATTATAACACATTTTTCAAGGTGCCGGGAAATAACGTTGCTACTTCAAGAATATCCAGAATGGCCCGGAATACCAAATAAAAGGTTTAAGTGAAAACACCAAAGCCGTAAGGGCAGAAATTAAAGCTCTTAATATTAAGAGAAAAGAAAATTTAGAATAAAAGTCAGCCACTCCTGAAAACAGTAGGTTCTCTGGAAAAAAAAAAAAGACAGAACTGTAACTAAAAATGGCAGAAGTACAGAGAAAATTAAACAAAATCAGAAAACAAGATTAGAAGAACCCATACAGCCTCTTAAACAAAGGAATACTGAGTTTGAAAATGAGGATTTTGGTCTTCTAGAAAAGCATCATGAAAAAGAAAACCTGGATACCATATTATAGGAAAACATGCAGGAAATTTTTTCTAAAAGACAATGGAAATAAGCAACAAAGTACAGATAAAGAAAAGGACACAAAACACTAACAGAAAGAAATCTCATTTGACTCACCAAGAAGCACTGTCAATCTTCAGAATTTTTAAATCAAAAAAGAAAGGAAGACATTGTTTACATGCAAACAAAAAACAGCTCATTCTTGAAACCTTTTCTTTCTCTTTCAAACCTCAGTTTCCTCACCTATAAAATGATAGTGTCAGAATAAATTACCTTTAAAACACTTTTCACCTCATCTTTGTGCATACCTGGAGATGCATACATATGGATATTTCCCACATATGATTCACAGAAATGTTCAAGTTAAAAGTAATGGAGTTTAATGCTCTCATTTTACAAAGGAGAAAACTATACCTAAGAGAAAGGAAGTGATGGGCCCAAGGTTACCCAACTAATGAATGCAAAACCAGGACTTTTTAGCTTCCTCCCAGAAATGATCTTAAAAACACAACAGCCTACTATGTTATGGAAATGCTTGTTTCATTCCATAAATCAAAAATAAAATATATATACTTTGAAAAAAAAAACACAATAGCCACACTCAGATACTTCTGTTCTCTAAACATACTTTGTGGTTTCTTATCTCTATGCTTTTCTCATAGTCACTTCCCTCACCTTCCCATTATAAAATAGTAGGAATAAATTTTCACAATATAAAACATCATCTCACAGCTCTAAAGCTTTCAATGGCTCACCATTATCTATTGAATAAAGTTCAGATTCTTTGTTGACATTCAAGAACTTTTATAGTTGGCTCTAACCCATCTTTCCCACTACCCACCTTCATAAAGCCTTACTCATTCTAGCCAAACTGGACTATTACTATTTTAAGACATCTCATGGTGTCCTATTTATTTTGCTTCTTATTTATTTATGCTTACATTACCCTCACATTTTTCTTTCTGACTAACTTAGCACTCAATCTGGTCAATCTAATACTATCTAATAATCAATCCTCATCCCTACACTCCACCTTTACAATTTCGACCTAATTCCTGAGGCCCAGCTAAAGTGATATATATGACAGAAATCTGTCCTTTATCCTCCTAGCTAGAAGTGATATTTTCCTACTATGAACTATCATCACCCTTCCTAATGCTCTTATTCCATTCCCACATTGTGCCTCCTATCTTTTCTCCTATGTTTCATCTTCCCTACTAACTGTAATCTTCATGAGAGCAGGGATCATGTCTTTGTATCTCCAGACTGCCCAGTACCTGCCATGTTCATGTGATAGCATAAATAAACCTATAAACAAGTGAATGAATGAATAAAAACTGTCCAGTGGAAAGTTAGCCAGTAAAAACTTGGATGTAGATTTTAAAAACTTAAGGGCATGATAGTCTCTAATTTCTACCCAATATGGATTATCCATTCAAATGTTTTTTATTATAATGTTATATAACAAATAAATGTCCAGGTTAATGAATGCATATTCTTCTTGCAGTACACATTTGTTATTGTCCATCTTTCTTTCTTAATTATAGAACATAGGATCCAAGGAAATAGTCAAATTTCACTGACCCACAGATGTACTCTGTATCTAGAAATATAGACACAGCCATAAAAACTGAAATTATGAAACACTCCCTAGAAAGCATTTGGCCTAATCTTTTGTTAAGGGGATTAAGCATACCACATATAGTAGAAAACATGATATTGTTTAAAAACAGATAAATAAATAGGGATAGGAACTTATGCTATACAAATATTCAGCATTATATGACATATAATAAAATGCTAAATATTGAACCACAGATAATGACTACAAAAGGATTTAGAAGAAAAAGACATCAGTTTTCTTTGGTGTCACCAGAAAAGTTTCCAGAGGAAGTAAGAATTCAGGGAAATTTTTTTTAGGATGAAGACGACATATGTAGCACTAACCTAAGCAAAGAGATTGTACTGGAGAATACAAAGAAATAATATTGGATAGAAAGGAGTAGCTGAATGATTGAGATCTTTGTAATGCAGGCAGAAAAAGTGGAGGGAGCAGGGAACTTTTAGAGAATCATGAGAATGCACATATTCAATATATTTTATTTAGTATTATTATTAAGGTTAATATAGTACAATCTGAAAAATTTATTCCATTAGTCTTTCAGCTAATAATATTCACTTAAAGCAGCAATCTAAGCACATAAGCGTATTGAATGTGTTCAAAAGGATGAAAAATCCCAGATTATTCTCAATATCCTAAACAAGAAATCAGTGCACTAGAATATGAATAGTCCTGAGTAGTTTAATTTTTTTTTCTCTTGAGTAAGATAAGCTTAATGAATCTGGGTGAATTCCAAAGCCACTTTTGCTATATTTTGAACTCAGATTTTTGTAACAAATTTGATATTTTCAAGGATGTCACTCAAAAATACATTTGTATTGACAAAACAATAAAGATAGACTTTCTTCAGTACCAAAAGATGATGCTGCTACACCAGGAAAATTCTGAGTTGTCTTTTTTTACCCATTGGTATACTCCCTCATTCACTGTCTCTATGATCAATGTACTATGTAAATTTAAGGTGCTATATAAATTTGATGTTGTTTTTTTTTTAAGAGCAGACCTGTGATTCCACTGGTGTAAGGAATTCCCTGCATCAGAGAAGTTAATTGACTTGCCCAGGGTCACATAGCTAACTAAGTATCTCAGGTAGGATTTGAAGTCAATTCTTCCTGTCCCCATGCCTATCTCTCTATCAATGGTGCCACCTGGTCGAAAAAAAAGAAAACTGCATATGAGTCTTCTTGATTCTAAAGTTGGCTAACTGCTAGACTGCCCCTCTAAATGTTAATTACTGCTAACAAAATAGTCTATGAGACTGACAGTGGTTGGAAAATTATAAAAAGTGCTTCTATTTACTTGAAGCTTTGTAAACAATAGAAAGAGCACTAGGAGGATCATCAGGGAAAGGGGTGTTGTCCTGTTCTTCCATTAACTAGTGGTGTGATCTTGGATGAGTCAACCTCTCTGAATCTTGGATTCATCATCTATAAAACAAAGGTGGTGATTTATATGACTTCTAAGATCCCTTCTACCTCTCAAATTCTATGACTATCTAGTTATGTATAGCAAAAAAAGCCCCAAAATAACAGAACTTTAAATTGGTTATTCCTGTTACCTCTCTTCCTAGTTCTGACAATATTCTAGCTACCATGGCAGAAAAAAGGAAGCAATGTGCTTCTTCTAGGCTACAAATAATTTTATTAAATTTGTTCAACATGAATTTTTTTTAATAGCCAACACATCTGAGTCAACAACTCAGATCAAAAAGATATAATGATGTGATCAGGTCCAACAAAATGTCACTATAATTGGCTACATAAGGCTTTTAATCTCATTTTAGAGTCAGGCTGCATTCACATGGCTGTTCAAAATAGCTTTTTAGTAGAACATGAAATAAAGTTAGGATAGGGCAAAATATGGTCACATTTTAAAGTATAGTCAGGGAAAATAGCAAAATTCAGAGGTAGAACATTGTTTTCTCATTTTTATAGCCAATAAGACTTGAAATATTGTAAAAGAGATTTCTATGAATCGCTACTTACGACTTTTATATGGTATTTTAAGTTTAACCAAGTAATATCCACACTTTGTCTTATCTTTTTGTCACAACAACCCCATAAATTAAATTACTATTATTCTCATTTTATAGAGTGTGCATTGTGGTACACAGAGAGCTTAAGTGATTTATACATGGTGATGGAGCCAGAGATAGGATTCAAACCCAGTTCTCTACTGATACCAAGGTTCAGCGCTACGTCCACTTCTTTCTGTTAGTCTTTCATTTTGAAGAGGACCAATGACATCACAGGGTGATGTCTTGACTCAGGCATGAATTGGATTTAAGTGAGGCAGAGCTGCAGCCTCTCTCTCTTCCAAAGTCACGGAAGTCTAGTGGAAAGACAAAAGTTAGGACAACTGGCTGGGAGATGATGTTGGCACCTGTGATGTCTGGTCAGGCTCTAAGCATTCCACAATGCCTGCTTCATGGGCACTGGAATAAATTGTTTTCATCTGTCCATTCTACTGGGATTAGTCTTCACCTGCTTGGGGCAGACATCCCTCTATCTCACCAACAGGTTTGAGGCCTGTCAGGTACCCTCAATCTGGTTTAGCCCATCTGCTGAGATGGTTCTACCAGGATTTGGCTGCTGTGCATGCTACAGCTTCTTGAAGCCACAGGTGAGAGTTAGGTGAAAGTGGACACCAAAGGTGGATGAGCAGCCCTGAAAAGGGCTCAACACGTCCCCACGCCAGAGGTACCAGTCCTCTTTGAACAACACATACACACAGGTATATGCTATACAAATGTTATAATTTAAATTTAAAAGAAAGCCTGTTATTTTGTTAGATAAGAGTTTGAATTTACAGAGGGGGAAAAAGAAAGAAAAATAAATTAAATCTAACTTCTTAATTCAAAAACATGTTTTGAATGTTTTGGGTTGGGTGAGGCATGAACAGGTTGGGTAGGGCAATTCAAAAGTTATTTTCATAAGTAGAAGACAATGCACACACCTGGAAAGATGTAAATACATTAAGTATACAGTGCACATATGTTTGCTTTAAAGCAAAATACCCAAGTAAAAATAGTTCCTAAAACCTGCATGAAAGGAAGAAGGATCTGGTAAGTTATCTTTTAAAAGTTTGGAAAAACACTGTTACCCAAGCGAATGGTAAATAATTGTCCCAGGACCTACGCCCAGAGGCTTCTCCATGCAAGTGAAGTAACTGATTATCCTTGGAGAGTTCAGAAAGCAAACTCCAAGGATTTTACCAGCTTTTTCAAATAACAACAATCACAACAGCAATAACCTGAGATTCAGATAAAAAGTACAGCACCTATGCTTCTTTTACCAATTTGCTTCATTAATTTAACTGCGTGTGTTTTTTTAAGAATAAGCAAGAACTATAGGCATATTGAAGACCAAGATATGTCTCAAGGACAGAAGATCTTTTCATCATGAAGATCTGATCATTCCCCTTCATGATCTAATAGTCTTAATCTGGAGCTAGCAGGATTCTTGGGAGGAGGGGAGGTTGGCTAGGGAAAAGCTTCAAATGTTATTTGTATAACTACTAGTATTTGAGTTGTTAAAATTTCATTATTTCATTTTATGAAGAGAATCATCATTTTCCAGTTTGTATTAACCAAATGAACTTATACTTCAAAATAAGCAAGTGTCCTATTTTATTTTTTTTCTCTGTTCACTTTCTCTTGTGGGTTTTAAAATAACATTCAATATTATTTCTAAGTTTGTGAAATCTGGCTTGAAATATTCTCAGAATAACATCCAAAATGTCAGTTCACAAAATTTATGATTATTAATTTAGTACTTTTTATTTGAAAAAGTTGCTTGTTAGTTCTCACAACAGCCCTGTGAAATAGAATCAGGGTTTTAATTTTGTTTTCCAGACAAATAAACTGAAACATAAAGGAAATTCAGTGATAACTAGAGTCAGAGTGAAGCAGTATCAGATCCAGATTTAAAGCCTGGTCTGTCAACATAAATTTACTGGATCTACCTTTCAAAAATTTCCCTAATTAATGTTGCCTAATGTTAACCTCAACAGTATTCTATTTAATCTCTATCAATCTGACCATTGCTCTAAGAATAATTCTTTTTTTAAAAAAAAATTTATTTTTGGAAGAGAATAGACTCAAATGGTTTGTCCCAACGACTAACAATATCTAGCAGTAATTTCATCCTGAAATTCTTTTAATTATCCTTTTTTTGAACTTTATCATGAACATAATATCATCTCCTATTAAACAGTAAATAACTGAACACAGTGTCCTAGCTGGAGTCTAATGCATGTGCAGAAATTTTAATGATCTGTAGTCTTATCTATCAGTTAGCAACACAGCATCCTTGTTTTACATCTTCACAAAATGTTCCACAATAACTATCACATCCTGTCCTTGGTTGTGATGATGAATGACAGTATTTCTTAATTCATACTCCTGATTTATACTGGTTTTCTACCCATGCTCATTTGCATTTTGCTTCTTTGATTAGGATAACCTGCATTTGCACAAACCTCCTCTCCAAGCTCTTCGCAGTGTGTTTTGTGGGTACACACTCTCATCGGCGGGTTAACAAGGTCACATAATGAGTTGGTGAGCTTTTCAAAACTAGAACATTCTAGTGACCTGTGTCCTTTACTGTCTGCCCTTCTTCCACATTAAGGTTCCACTAATTTTCTATTATTTTTCTGCCCTCCCGTCTATACTTTTAAGAGTCTTTCAGTTGTTTCAAAGCCAGCAGGCATTGGGGTGATCAGTTTGAGTTGGTTTTACAAGCAGCACAATTTTGTTGCAAGGATGATAATCAAGGCATAGTCTTAAGACAACTATATAAAGGAATGTTTACAACCTTCAAATTTTTAAAGGCAATCAGGTGGAGAAAGGGAGGGAGGGTATAAATATTGGTATACTGCCTACTTTATGCCAGGCTCTGTGCTTTCGCAAATATTATCTCATTTAATTCTCACAACAACTCTTTGACATAGGTGTTATTGTTATCCCCATTTTACAGTGGAAGAAACTAAAGCAAAAAGTGATTAAAGTGACTTGCCAAGGGATATATAGCTACTAAGTGTCTGAGGATGTATCTTAAGTGTCCTTTAACATGATTATATTAGCTATGTCAAATCTTCCTCCCCACCCCAACATAACCCTCACTGTCACTTTATCTCATTGCCTTTTGGTTCTTTATGTCTCCTTTATCACTCCTCTCCCTCTCGACCTATTATTAACTTTTTTTTTCCCCTGCTGTTCTAAATTAGATCTGAAACACCTTAAGAAAAGAATCTCCTTTAGTATTCTCTTCTCTAACCACAACAAATATCCACAGGAACCTGACAAAATATGCATGGGTTAGCCAGTATGATGGAATAATAGGTAGCTGTGAGCGAACAGGGAACTAGGGGGTAAAAGTCATAGGATGAAAATGTTTGAGAATAATGAAAACTTTATGAACCTAAAAGGCAAGAAAATTATTTTATAGCATTGATTACAAGGAATTGTCAAAGTTCTCCTACACAGAGGAGTCTAATCACCTTGGACAAATAATATATTTTTTTACTAAACTATTTACTCCTTGAGGGCAGGGATTCATCTTGGTAAACAACATAGTACTTTGCTCATAGGAGGTAGCCACGGAATATCTGCTGAATATGATGCTAAATATCTGAATTGTAGTAAAACAAAAGTAAATTCTACAACCACAGAACAATGTATTAATGAGGGAACATTAAAGCCCGTGTTGAAAGATGGTTAAATATAAATTATTTAATAATCATAATTGAACAATTTCATCATTCCTACAGACATAAAATGTGAAGAATAAAAATGAAGCCAAGAGAAGATGTTTTTTCAGCACCTAACAGAAGAAAATGTTGAAGTTTTACTTAAAAAAAGGTCATCGGGAAATTTTCTTTTTAAGTTGAATGTCCACAGAGTCTCAATAAAAGAGTAAGAGTAGCTAATGAAATAATAGGTCAAATCTAAGAAGATAGATTGAAAGGAAATGAAACAACTTTTTAAGGATGCAGAAAGAAATACCAAAAAGAACGAAAGAAGAGGTAGAAACCAAATACTACTAAAATGGCTGCTATGTGGATCATCTGATTTGTGCTGAGCTATCTCTAAGGACAGGGATAGAGACAGCACCTGGGATTTCATTGTTATAAAGATATCTTGGTAATGGGCTCCCTCTACCAAGCAGGTCAACAATTCTGGTGCTACTCTTAATCTTAACCAGTTGCCTCAAGCTCCTAAAAAGATAAATTATTTGTGTAGGATCACATAGACAGTATGTGAAAGAGGTCCTCCTTGAACCTAGGTCTCCTGAGTCTGGCTCTCTAACCACACGTCACCATACCTGTCAAGGTATCTCTAAAGAAGAATAAAACAAAGAAGTATTACAAAATTAGAAAGAAACATAAGTTGAACAAACAGAGCTTTGGAACTCGTTAGGAGTTAACTTTGAGATTTTCAATACATAAACCACCTAGTCCCTCCACTGAACTTGCAAACAAAGGTATTAAAATGATGACAATTTTTCCAATGGTAATTATTTTGAAAGGTTACAGCAACTTGACGAAGTACAATTATAGATGATAGATACACCCACGTAGAATCAAGCCAATGGCTTAACTAAGAACACTGACTACTGAGTAGATACAAAGATCTGAGGAATCAGTTGATCCTACAACTTGCTCAAACCTGAATTTGGCTAGAGTATGCATAACCCAAATTATAAAATTACAAGACTGTAAGAAAGCACATAAGGTGTTAAATTAACTCTAGAAAATGATGACCATTGGAGAAAAAATAAATTATTAAGACATATGGAGTATTGTGTAGCTCTCCATTAACCAAACTAGCTTGCAGTTCATTTCTTGCTAACTTTCTTTCACTAGTAAAGTAAGAAAGAGTATATGAATAGTGCTTGTTTCCTTTCAATTGCTAATCATAATCACATTTGTCAGTTTCTTGGATATCTACATATAAATAGACCATAGTCTGGCAGGAAGTACAAATGGAAAGGATTTAAGAGATCTTAGCTCAATCTAGGTTTCCTTTACACTGACAGGGTTAAAAAAAACAATTTTAATTGAACAGAAGCAGAAAAACATTCCAGTTCTTCCTGAACATGATAGTTTCATCATTCTGTCTTGAGTGCTGCTAATTCTCAGATCATTAGA
Organism: Trichosurus vulpecula; assembly: GCF_011100635.1. Taxonomy (NCBI): domain Eukaryota; kingdom Metazoa; phylum Chordata; class Mammalia; order Diprotodontia; family Phalangeridae; genus Trichosurus; species Trichosurus vulpecula. Next base: position 204,877,866 of record NC_050574.1, on the reverse strand, counting down.
TTCACTCATTATGAAACAGAGATGACACCCCCCACCCAAACGCATTTCAGTTAGATATAGGCCTTAGAAGGCCTAGACTGTAATCATAAAATATTAATAAAGTCTTAAAATAACTATAAAAGATAAGCTTATGTCTTGACCTGTATATGATCTGTGAATACCTTTCTATTACAAAATTAGAGGAAGCAACACAATTGAGAGAGTAATCAAATTTGTCACATCTTTTGGGGTTTTAAAATAGCCAAGACCTAAGGAGCCTGAGGCTGTCAGGAGCGGAACAAAGTTTTGAAGAACCCATGAGCCTATTACAAGAAGACACCAAAGATGGGGATTATTCCACCCTCTGCCCCATCACTATGTCATCACAGCTACTGGAGCCATGGGAGAGACTGTATTTGGCTGGAAGCAGAGACACATGATGCATACAGAAACCCAAGCTACAAAACATCTTCAAGGGGCATGATGTCTCTAAGTGGAAAGGACAGTAGGACTATACATAAGAGTAAGATGTGGGGAGCCTAGTTGAGATGTTGTACCCAAGGGAGCTGCATGAGGATGTTACAAAGACAGAAAAGACATTTTGGCCTTTAAGTACCAGGAATTGTAAACTGACTTCGCTAAATACACATTCTAAAGGTTTGCATTACCACCACTATAGTCAGTAAGAACCCTCTTTTCCTGTGGAAATGTGTATATTTATGGCAAAATATGCCTCAAGTTTAAAAGATGCATGTTTTTGTACCTACAGTTCTAACTACATCATCTGGGGCAAATATCTTTGCTATATGATAATTTTAGCTGACTATTAATGGGAAGCATACTGGTAGGGGCTTATGAACTACAGTAATAGGAGTAGCCATGCACTGGGGGGAACCCTAGTACTCAAAATAATAGTCACCCAATGGAATGCCATCCCAAATGTACAAGTGTGAGTTATGTGAATACCCCAGTGGAAGATATTGGGAGTTGTCCAGCAGGAAGGGGAAAATAAATTATAAAGTTTCCAGTTCACTCGGTAAAGTAAAATTTAAATATCTCAATATTAAGAATCAAGGTGTAAAGATACTAAACTGTCTAAAGGAATATATAACTAAAGTTAAGTAAACAGAACCTGGTATGTAACAGCATAAAAGAAACCGACACTCAAGAATGATTTTGAACTATACAGCACATTGGAAGCTTAAAAAAAGCAATGAAACTTCTCCTCATTCTAATTAATGCATAGTTTCTAAAACGGAAATTTATAAAATGCATGAATGAAGATATATTTTTAAAATCTATCTCTAAAATACTGAGATTCTTGCAAGAAATTTAACCTGAACAGAGTGACTGAAACAATTCAGAAATTTTTGGGCACTCTTTTTTTTTCAGACTAGTTAAACTCTGGTATCTAGAAGTTTACAGAGTTTGAATAGCATATGTGTTCTTTTTTAGAGTATGTACTCAAACAAAAAGTCAGATGTACTTCTTGCAATAAATGATATATGTGATGAATAATATTCCTGAATGTTTGTCTTGCTATATTAGATCTAGAAACAAGCTTCAATTAACATTATAAAAAAGCTTAAATCTCTCACTAACAAACACACACACACACACACACACACACACACACACACGTTAATCTCTAAATAAGAAATTCAGGCTTGTCAAATTCTTTTTTGTCATTTAAGTTTGGAAAAGGAGAGAGGTTTCCAATCTGACATTTTAAAAGATTCTCATTATCACAACCTCCCTGATGGCTTCATGCAAAATAATAAAGTACTCACCTTAGGTATTCTAATGTGGGAAATGAAAATTAATCAGTTGATTAAAAAATAGGCAGAATATAAATATTGTATATAGTATCATTCCCTAATTTGGCCATATACATTCAAGCATCAGAATTACTAAAGAAAGTTTCTTTAGAGTGTCAAAAAAAAACCCACGTTTAACTCATATTCCAGATCAGTAGAGTCATTAATAATAAACACTTGGTAAACTATTAACAGGTGTGCTGGTGACATCCTTGAATTCAACTCTCAATTGTCATTCTTTGGCGATATGACACCTTAAACCACAAGAGAACAATAAAAAATTTATCTGACATCTGTTCTCTAAGCTGTGATAACATAGTATCATTTGAACAAATAAACTAAAAGCAACTTGAAATTTATCTCAAAAAGTTTTAATGAATAAAAGACATCTAAAACATATTTGATCAACAGTAGCCATTGATCAATGGCTGGCCTTGGAATCAGGAAAATCAGAGGTCAAGTTACACTTCTGTCACTTATCACCTGTGTAACCAGAGACAACTCTCATACAGGACAAGTTACAGAGATATTACTCATCTACATGAATAGAGAGAGTTGGCACACTGAGATTTCCCTAAACCAACAAAATCATGGATCCAGACATATCCCGACTGCCCCCCCCCCCAAATCTAGTTATGGTAAAAAGTTATCTAATTTGTCAACTGTTATCATGTCAAGGAAGAAAACCCAAGTAGGAAGTCCTAATTAAAAATATTAAGAGAACAAATAGTCCAAAAAGTAGTATCCCATAATAGATACTATAAAGAAGTCTTTACTTATGAATTATTTTAAACCTTGTTTTTATTTCTTTTCTGAAGCACTCACAGGCAAGATGGACACCTAATGGAAAATTATACATGATCAAACATCTTAAACCTTTGCACAAATAAACATTTGTTTGTTTCTGCAACTCTTATGTTTCCTTAATACTGCTAAACTCACAGGTAATCATCCCTTAAGACTTTTACACAATCCATAGAGGGCTACCTCAAGGGTCAATGTTATCATCGCTTTATAGGTAATGAAGTGGACAGGGTAAGTGACTTGCCAGAGGGCAGGTGGCAACTCATCCAGATAGCTAGAATTTAGAGCTATCTGAACAGCAATACTCACATCAAACAATCAGTAGTATTTAGTGTTTGCAAGAGGTAAATAAGAGAAGCAATTCTTTCAGAAAAGGACATCTTTCTTTCAACTTAAATAGATTAGAGTTATGAGGAAATGATCAGTTTTGGTTCAGTGGATAAACTTGGAGATTATCACATCTAGTAAGAAAAGGTACAAGAAGCAGTTTCCTTTAAGAAATACAGTGGTGTGTAGTAAAACTGAACGTCTCTAATGCCTTGAAGATTCAGTAATCTTTCCAACTGCTGGTGGAGTTCATCCATAAGAAAAAGAATCCTGTGATTGCAGCTATTTTCTCTTTGTTTATGTAGTGGTACCCAAACTGGTGAGAAAGAATAAATCATTTCTTCTCCCCTCTTTCTAAACAGCAATTTATTTTCCAAAACATTATATGAGATGTGATTTAATTACCAAGGCCTTGCAATATTTTTTTAGTCAATGCTTAATATACAATGAGTCTATTGAGGGTCATTGCGCAGAACTTTTTTCACTTAACTACCTGACCCTCAATTAAGCCAATCTCTACCCCCACAGCACTTCAACACCAGTCATTTAATGTGTGGATTCCCAGCAAACATATTTTCAGTTTACCTCACCCTTTTGCCTACTCTCATCCTTCACTAAAATAACTTAAATAAAGCATTAGTATATTGCTTTAGCAAAGACTTGGGCAACATCTGTATGACACTGTTAAAATGTGTGCTATTGTTTCAAAAAAAAAAAAAACCAACTTTCCACTAAGGTCATATACATTAATATATTCGATAGCTTTTTAGGGACAATCAAGTATAAAGCATAATATAAAGGCAATTTTACATGGAGCTCAGGTACAACTAATTTGTATTTTTCTATCTCAATGCAACTGAGTTATAGAGGACAAACTTATTTGCAGGATATTCCAGGTTTATATTTCAAAATGAACAATAAAATACCTTGTAAGGATCTGTATCAATTTTAAGCTATTTTATGTCAATATTCTGAATACACATACACAGACTGACTCTCTCTCTCTCTCTCTCTCTCTCTCTCTCTCTCTCTCTCTCTCTCTCTCTCCATTTTCATTAAGACATCTTCATTTCCCAAACAGCATTCAAGGGAAGATTCATTTAAATGGAAACAAGTAATAAGTCATCACTTTCATTTATACTAACCATTTGAGACTCTATGGGTTTTTTGGTTCAATTTTTGACAAGTGATGTTAAATATATAAAAAAATTGGAAGAAATAAAATGTTGATATGGAAACAGTGATATTTTATCATACAGCTATTTTTTTTACTCACCAGTTGTTTCCACAATGCCCTCTAGGATGACGACAATCTCGAACTGTTCAGCTTGCATGCTTCGCTGGGATAGGTCATAGAAGGGGCTTTTGGCATCGATCACGTGGCAAATTGTGAGGGGGGAAACAAGAAAAAGTTGATCTGCCCCTGTACTAAAACCTACATCCAGTTCAAGTTGGTCAAGGGGGAGGAACTCACCCTCAGGTGTCTGTCGAGACTAGACAAGCACACAGAAAAAGAGAAGAAATCACCACTAGTACTGCAATGTTCAAGACAGCCCAACAGCAATTCACATCACTGCCAACATTCTGCCCTATCAATCATCTGCAACAAAATCCAAACAAATCATTATATGACTGTATTTTAACAAATGGGCAGAAGCTCCATATTGTTCATGTAGAAAATATATGCAATATTTATGATGTGATGGAAGAGGGATAGAGTCTGGCCAGTGATTTCATAGATGCAGGCTGGCATCTTCTGTGAAACTTAAAGACTTAGAGAGCTGCTTAGAGCAAGGAGAGGATAAGTGACTTGCCCAAGCTCACACAGACAGGATGTATTAGAAGTGGGACTTGAATCCTCATCTTTTGATTGCAAGGCTATCTACTACATGATGGCTGCCTCTCATTAAATTAAGCTTAATGTAATGACTCATGAACTTTGGGATGAAAAAAAAAGTATGCCCCCAAAATGGCTGTTAGTACAAAATACAACATGGGCCAATGTAAAACATAAAGAAATGCATGGCATCTCACTGCAATGTCAGAAAGTGGGGGGGGGGGGTTGTCAATTAAATATATAACTCCCATGCAATATTTCAAAGCATAAAAGTTATTACATTATGACAATGAATCAGTAAAATTAGACAAATCACAAGTTTATAATCATAAAAGAATATCATAGAAGTGACTGGAAACCAAATTAATATAGTGGAGAAGTTCTAATATACTTAAAAATTAATAAAGTGATGAAAATGATACATAGTAATGAAGAAATGAGGGAATTTTTTTCTCTTAAGAGTTGTTTTATGTACTTTATGGTTCATACAATATAAAAAAATCACAGTTGCATTTTGTTAGGGGCTTTCAGAATTATTATAAACTTGTTTCAGAGCTTTTAAATTTACTATTTAAATATGTTAGGAAAGGACATTCCATTGCAAAGATCTTTACTCAATTGAAATCTACTTAACCAAAACATGATTTTCATAGTGCTACATAACTTAAATGAGTTAAATGAAACATGTCAGTAAAAATAGATTTTTATACAACAATCATTAGAAAATAAAGTAAGTTCCAGTGAAAGGAATTGTTTATAATGACAACTGGTTAAATCCCATGTGTCCAGATTCGAAAAAATGTCATGGCAAGTCCACTAAAAATCAATGTAAACATAAAGCTGTCAGTAGATTTAAAGTGGAAGATACAGTCTCTTCCTTTCCATTCTCTTTTCATTTCATTTTTTACTACTATTATTAAGGGGAAGAGAAGGGAGCTTGATAAAAGACAGAAATTTTTGTTTACTTACTGAGAATGGATGATGACCAGGAGGTATAGGACCGATATGGTAATCACTAAATTTTTTAAGTTTTTCAGGCCCAACTAACTCTGGGGCCTTTTTGGAGGGAGAGGGGGCAGGAAGAGGGTAGGGCACATATCCAATGTAGTGGACAGGATGATAGTAAGAATATTTTTCTCTTGAGTTAAGAATCGAAAGGTGTAATTCATCTTCCTAGATGTCCAAATGACTCTCCATCATACATGATCAAAGCAAATTTGAAAATTTAAGAAATGTGACTAAATGAGAATTCATCCTAGAAACATAGCAGGGTGGAGGCCTTCAGTGGCAGAGAGCATCAGGATTAACATGGGCCACAAAAAAATTTCAGCTCTCCAATATATTGTGACTGCTGCCAGCATTGAGAGTAGATAACACAGTTGTAAAGGAAGGTCCTAAAGAAATGAGTTAGATTTCCCTAATTAGTGTGTAACATTCAATAACTAGACTGAAGCAACCCAGAATGAATGACTGAGAATGAAAATCCATAACAAACCTGCTTATCCAAAAAAAAAAATAAATGAAAGTATTAGCAACCTTCTATTTTTAAAATAGACTTCTTAATTTTGTGACTTTTGAAATTCACCAATTCTTTATGTCTCAATTTCATAAAATTAGCATTAGCAAAATTATTTTTCTATAAAATATTCTGACCTACGGAAAAACAGGTGCTATACAAACACAAGGCATTGTTATTATTACTAGCGGTAACATGCAACTTCATTATAAGTACACCTGCGTTCACTTCTGCACTATCTTTGATAAAGGTAGGTACCATGGATGATCCAAAAATATTTGCTATTTTATGTTGGAATATCCAGCTCTCTCTCCTCATCACCAGAATATTTATTTTTCTAATTTAATGTTTGCTGAAACTAATGTAATAATTAATTACTATTCCCTGAACAAGTACGGAAAGGTAACTATTCATTATACTGTGTGAGAGAGGGAAGCCAATACTGTAAAGGGGTTAATTTGGGATTAAAAAGAGTCCAGAAGACACTGGTTCAGTTTTCAGCTTTAGCACCTAAAAGCTTATTTAGTTCCCAGCTTTTTGCTTTAGTTGTTTTACTATGTGTCAAGTCACCTTATTCCTATGAGCCTCGGTTTCTTCATCTGATAAAATACAAATAATACTCACACTGCCTCTAACTCACAAGGATATTGTGAGAGGAAATCAGCACATAAAAGCAATCTCTGTTTATTACTGTATAAGTAGAAACACTAAATTAGGGAAGCTAGGGTTGACTACATAGGAAATTATAGGGCTCTAAAAAGACCCTTTTTTCTGAAAGCCCTATTCTCTTAAGAGCATATCTGGTCCCTCAGAATATTCTCTATCTTCCATCCATGTCTTTGTGGACAACCTTATCCATGATGTACCTTTTAAAAAACATGATAAAACTTCATTTATCTGGCTTCACTAAAAAATGAAATGTTGCAAAAAGGGAACAACTCAAATAAATGAAGGATTTGGGGCTTGTTGAACCCTAAGGTCCTTCTAGCTCTAAGTTTACAATCATCTATTTTTTTAATTGAGTCATTCCCCAACTTTTTAAAACACATGACATGGAAAAGGGTTTCCTTTAATTCCATTTATCTGCTCAAACTTAAAAAAAGTCTTTCCATTACCTATAGGATAAAAGACAAATTCTTCAGGCTAGCATTTAATATCCTCCACAATCTCCTCCAACCTACCTTTTCTACCTTATCTTGCACTACTCCATATGTTCAAAAATCTAAAGCCAAAAGACACCACCAGTTCCAACCCCCTGATTTTATGGATGAAAAAACTAAGACCAAGGGAGGTTAAGTGACACAAGTTAAGGTTACAAAATGTCAAAGAAAGGATTTGAACCCAGGTCCTCTGACTCCAGAATCAGCACGCTTTCCCTCTACATCATTCATTCTATATTCCAGTCAAAGTAAATTTTTCTAATTTTGCCCTGACTTCTCCTGCCAGCATGAACTCAGTTCACATCCCACTTGCTGAAATTCCTTCTTTCTTTAAGGACCATCACATGTAGGAAACTCCTCCCTGAAGCTTTCTCCAGTTGCCCCCAACTGAAAGTAATCCCTCAGGTGGTCTGGATATTGGTCTCACTGTCTTCATTTTTATTGCCTTAACTTCTCCTTAGTGTTCATCACATTCTATCTTGTCTCTTACTCATGTGCATGGCTTATTTTTCCTATCAGAATATAAAGTCTTTGAGGGTAAAGATTATGTCATTTTTTAAATCTTGTATCTTAAGCACTTAGTGCAATGCCCTGCTCATTTAACCTTTTCTTCATAGAGCCATAATTTTAAACATCTATTATTTTCCTATGCAGTCATACCTTATTTTTAGTTTGGCTATTTCCTCTCTTGTTATCAGGCTGTCAAATCTGCTTATTATAAGATTACTTTTTCCTTACTTTTTATTTTTTTTACTTCAGTAGAGGACGTCAAGCTTATTAAGAATAGTATATTAAGATAATCGAGTTTATTAAAATGGTACTAAGAAAGGACCAAAAAAGTTCTGAATGAAGGAATAAAATACATAGCTTTGGCAAAGGGCCTTTTAATAATCTCTTCTGTTGCTCAGACTCACCCCTTGGTTTGAGTTTATATTACATGGACTGAAATTGCCAAATAAATGGGGTGCTACTCATGGATTTCTGGCAAGGATCACACATCTGTGTTCATGATACAGACACCTGTATAACACTGTAAAATCTGTTGAGAAACATATACATTGGCTTTAATGTCAATAAAATTCATTCCAGATGATCCTAATTCTACTTCCATATCACCCCCATTTAAAGAGATTGATTTGAGCCAGCAAGTGTCAACTTCATTTTTATCTCACCCAATTTCTAACAATTGAATAAAAATATGTATATAAAAAAGGGTGAAGTGAAGGGGAATAAGATGCTTCTATTTTTATGATAATTTTATGATATGGAATTTTTGCACCAGCAAAAAAATAATTTCCACCACTATGAAATTATTTGTATTACTATTCAAACACACATTTATTCTAGTGATCAAACACTTGCCAAGTTTCAAAGAATACTTTAATTTACTTCATTCTAAACAAAACTATTCCAAACAAACTGATGTTAGAATAAATGTGAAAGCCACCGATGTTAATGTTACCTTCTACTTTCTTATGTGAGCTATTTTATACCTTATAATAAAGATGCCATTGACTCGTTGCTGGGCTAGATTACCTTTTTTGTAGCTTTATTGACTCCCCAATTTGAAAAGAAAAAGAGAATTTTAAAATGAAGCCATAATGTTTATTTTTGTGTACTCCAAGACTATAGTGATAAAAGTACTAAAATAACTGGTTGAAAAGTTAGAAAATACAGTATTTGCAATGTTATACAACCAGTTTTATATTTTTCATTCAATTGACCAGCTAAAGGCATGTAGACTCAGCATAAGATTGAAAGAGGGGTTTTTATAATATAAATTTGTGACCTTACAAGTTCTAAGACTTTATAAAAATATTCAATTAATTAAAAATCAATAGAGTAACTGGCTCACATAGGATTATAAATCATGGAATGTTAAGTCTGGAAAAGATATCGGAATTAATCAGGATCAGTCTTCTCTTCACATACATTAAAAAGCTGAGACCAGAGAGGTGATGATTTGAGGTGCCCTTAGATACTCTTAACATCTGAGACCTCAACCTATGTCTTCAGGGCTCTTTCCACTAGACCTTGCTCCTGCCAACAGACCACAATGAATTTTGTTTTCAAGTGTTAATTTCCAGGAGTATGTTTGCAGACAGACTGTATAAATAGAGGAGAGGAAAATACAAACATTTGTTTCAATTAAGCTTATTATTTTATTTTTACATATCAGGAATGATTATGGCAGTAGTTAGATTGTATCCATCAGAAACAACTTGCACAAATTACCAGGGGAAGAAGTGAATAGAATTCTTTAAGATATTACATACCATTAAATCCTTAAAAGTGACCTTTGGTTATGATTTCTTAAATTTTCCAAGAAAAAAAAATGTTGCCACCTATTTACAGGTATGCCCACATTTTATTTTATGTGTGAGCCCATGCGCTAATATTAATTTATCATCATTTTTATGTAATCAAATATTAAATTGCAATGAACACAGCTGTAAACTATCACAAAACTCTGAACTTTCAAAGAGGCAACAGAACAACATATAGATGAATTCATGCCATCATAACCTTGCCTTCACCAGGGGCAAAAAAGGGCACCAAAGATACAGAGAATATTGAAGGCAACTCTAATGACAGCCTTGTTTAACTCTTCATTTGAGAAACTAAAACTTAGAGATGGTAAATAAGTGCTACAGGGGAAACAGCAAAATTAAAGGGAGATGTCTCACCCTTGCCTGTTTCTGCCTTCCTTTTGGGGACCACATGACAATGAATCAATCCATGCTCCATCTGCAAGACTACACTCTGCCATCATGTCGGTTCATCTAAGGGGTCAAATTACTCAGCTTTTGTCAATAAGCACCTATCTGAAATACATTATTACTATTCATAAAGACCTATTAAAATGTAATTTGTCAATTTAATTTGGTTATACTTGGTATTATGTAAGGTAAATTAGGAATTTGCTGCCTTTCGCAGCACCCCCATTTCCCATCTATACTGCCATACTGTAGCTTTAATCTAGTCACAACTGTTCTTCCTCCTCCATAAAAAATGTCAAGAACAGTAGAGATCTTCACCTCATGCTATTTTATTCTCTGTGGATATTCTTCCTCATTGCAATAGCTTTGTCAGAATTGGTGGCCTAGGGATAGTAGAAAACAATAAGCTAGAATGAAAGAGAGAGGACTTCCTACTCTTTCATTTGTTATTATACTTTCCCATTCTTAAATATTTAAAAGGTATAGAGAGAAGCTCATGTAAGAAAAGAAAAGGAGCTGCTTTGGGCTGGAATTTTAACTATGAGCAAGAGTTAGGAATGGAGAACAGAACACAGTAGGGGGCAAGGACCAGAATAAGAATCAAGACTTGTTGTGCCAATAAGGTGGAAAGCAGATATAGCATTACGGTGGCAGCAAGAAGAAAAAAAAATGAAGTATATATTTAATTCTTTAGGACATATATATGCAAGGGGTTATGTGGCTCTGTATGTCTTTTACCTGTTTATGCTGAGAATGTCATACATACATGTTCCACTGAAGAAAGGTCCCAAGTCAAATGTGAAGACTTAATATATTAACCTCAGCAAATAATCTGTACTTAAGATTGTTACCTCCATATACTTGAAAACATATACTATGTATTGTGATGTCCCAAAGATCATATAAATAATAATAATAATAATTTGAATGAATCTGAATAAAATTTCAGAGAAAACAACTTGGACTGTATGGGTATCTTTTTTTAATAATATATAAGGAAAGATAAGTCTTTTTTTTTCCCTGTCTTACCACATTACCTTGCTGCTGACTAAATCCACCTCCACTACTGCTGCTCAACCTATGCCTTTCTCTTTTCTTTCCTTCTTTCCTCTTTCATTCTCAGGCTCTTGATGTGGAACTAGGGATCTTTATTTCCATTCTTTCAGCTCAGACTTTATGCTAGTAGTATATGGTCCCATCTTTGCTAATACCTTCTTTCGAAAAAGTTAACTGCTTAAAAAAACAACTCCAGTTAAAAAACAGAATCTTGGCTTTTTCATATATACATGTGGGAGTAATGAAAAGTAATCCTGATCAAATAAGAACCAACCTATCTTAAGTAGATAATGTAACTTATTGGAGAATTCAAGATCAAGTCATTGCTAACTGGCTCCCTCAGGGTCCTTGATCATTAAATGTTATTAACATCTTATTGATAATTTGAATGATGATGCTGAAATGTGGTCAACCAGTTTAAAGTAGAATTAAATTCTCTCACGATATTAAAAGAGAGAAGACTTCTGAAGAAAATGGTCTATCAAATACAACATGAATCTGTATAAGGACAAAAAAGCCCCTTTATGAAGGACAGGGCATTAAGAGAGTAATGCAGGAATGGACTGTGAACCATAAGCTGAATGAGTTAGCCATTATCTCAAAGACTAGCATGATGTTAGAATTATAAAAGAAGGTATATGATATAGAAGTGCCAGAAAATCATCTGTTGATCTAATTAAATTGAAATTGTTTGACTTGATACAGTTTTAGATTTCTATATTTGGTACCATAAAAAAGAACTCTGGCTCTAGAGTCAGAAGATCTGGGCTTGAATCTTGGCTCTGCCACTGACTATCTGTGTGACTCTCTGCAAATCACTTAACCTCTATGGGTTTCAGTTTTCTCATCTGTAACATCAGGAGATGGACTAGATGACCTCCAAAGTTCCTTCCAGCTCTGTATCTATGATCCAATGAATGACTTTCAAGAAGTACATTTGCTAAACACTGAAACAAGGTACCAAAGAAGGGCACTGAAATTCTTCTGATAATCATTGATAATGCAACAACCATTAGAATTGATGGCCCAAAGTGTTACCTTGCTCTTAAAAGACTTGACTACAGGATCATATGAGGTTTTTAGTTTCAACACAAAAATACTAATAGTCTAAATACTTTTCACCAAATAGGTGCATTTTTCTTGCTCTAGTTCCTTCATACAAATAATCCCCTTTCAAAACTTCCAGTGACTGGTTAAATTTAGTTGGTATAGTTTCCATCTTCCCTTTACCAGAAGTAAACACCAAACGTTATTCTGGGGCAACTGGGGTGGGATGGAAATACAAAACTACTTTTCACTTTCATCATTTGTACAACTAAGTATAGATAAATACTATGGATTACCAGACTAAACTTTTTTTTTCCTTAGCCTATGCTTTCAGATATAGTAAAAGCAGACTGTTCCAGATAATTAAATGAAATGTCTATATTTGAAAGGGGTTAAAGAATACATTTCATTCTTGGAATAAATGAAAACATCTTTGGCACAAGTGAAAAAAGGAAACAAAGACCAAACAAAAAGGGAAGGACAGCTGAAATTAGCTTCCATGAAGACCTAGAGATGGCAAAGGTATCAGAGGCAGGAAAAACTTCCTGCTGAAAAGGATAAAAATCTTTTGTCTATTTGGGGCTTTTCTTCTCTAAATTCTAAAACCCTATCTATAGCAGAATAAATTCTCTTAGAAATTTAGGAAATAATAGGATAATAAAGAAGAAAGTGGGCTTTGGTCTTAAGGTAACATCAAGGACATACAATTATCACATAAATATGCTGCTTTCATCTCTTTAGAAGCTGCAGCTTTTTTCTCTTCAAATTTTAAGAAAAAACTAATACACATTTCCAAAGATAGAGATTCAAAGTTGGGGATAAACTTTCAAATAACTTTGGGTTATACTTAAAACTATAATTCACTGCTTGAATCTTTATGGAAACAAATGTTAACCTAAATTATAAGTAAATATTTAGTGTTGTATATTTTTAAAATGCAGTTAGTTCATAAAGATCACTTTCCCAGGACATCTTTGAGAAAATTAGCCCAATAACTGACGACTATCTATTAAAGCACGAGTCCACTTTCAGTTCTGAGGGGAAAATGTTATCCCATTTTAATAAAATCTAAGACTAATTTAGAATTTTTCAGCTTGTGTTTAAATTAGGGCAATTACAGTAAACACTGACCTCAAATGAACTACTATAATTGGCTGGGTGAAATGCTGCCATTGAGGTCACCATTTCAGTAGACATTCTTCCCATAATTCTGCTAAAAAATTCATTCTCTATGTAAATTGTTTTTCTCTCTTCTACATAACTGCTATATCTTCCCCATTCCCCAGCATCTCAACTATCAAAAAGATATAAAAAGAATACTGCAAATGAAATTTTAACCACTGAATTATATGACCTTGTATTTATATAGCACCTTGCTCCAAGTTGCTCAAAATTCTTAAATATTAGGTTCTCAAGCAAGGCATCACTAATGGATTGTAAACCTACGTGATCTAAGCAGAATTACCTAAGGTCTCAGATACACTTCAAAAGGAACATACTTATGCGTGAAGAAGCAGAAATGAGCAATAAACTGACCATCTACACATTTCAGTATATTGCTTACTTTCAAGAAACTTACATGTACGGCAGAAAAAAATTTCTATAGTGATGTTTCAAATCTCTCTCCTAAAGTCAATTTCTAATATAGAAATTTGTTTCTACAAAATGTTTAAATTAAATTGTTTATTTTGGTAAAACTGAGGAATGTCCATAAATGTTTAATATCCATTTTTCATTCCAGTGAGGCCCAGATAAGACAGAACTGTGCTTCAACTACTAAAAGGGAGGCTTAGGTGGCACATAAAACAAAATTATTGTCTAGAAAAGAAATATATCCGACATTATTCATTTTAATCAAGTGGTAAATATTAGACTCTTCTCTGGAATATAATAGAAGAGTCCCATCCTCTGCCTGGGGATTATCTTGTCATCAGATCCTACGTAAAGGAAAGGAACTGGAAGAGATGGCCACTCCAGGGACTATCAATAATCTTTTTGAGTGTGTATGAAGATAAATACATGTATTAATATAAATCTTTATATGTGTATTATCCACATATGTAAGTCACACCAACTTAATATCATTACGAAGAAGGCATTCCTATATAAAAAGATCCAAAAGCCATAGGAAATGGCTTACTTACTGAAGCAATGATGAATAAAACAAAATTTCAAAGCAATTAAAAAATGTGGGCAAGCCATAGAGCACAGCCTAAACTGTAGCACATTTTAACGAGCAACATACATGATACAACTTTTATATATTACAATTAAAGTGACTGAAAATCTTTTTTTTTTCCAAGATTCCCTGGGTGAGATTTTACTAATGACTGTAGAAAGGTTTAGGGAAAACAAGATATCCTTAAATAAGGGTGGTTAATCTTTAGAGACATTTAAGTGATTAATACATTTCCTTTTATTACACTTAGTTCTGAAACTGACTTCAGCCGAACATCTTTTTTATTAAATATTTTACTCAGGCTCATGTATTTTTTTTCAAGTTTATCATATCTGAAGACTATCTAAAGCTAAACCCTTTTGGAAACAATGAATTTAAAATCACTCACGTAGGTTAAAATTGATTTGAATTGTAGTATTCCAGACCCTAATTGGGTGACTCTGCCATAAAAAGACAGCTGTGCCTCTTGTTTGTTCTAGTGCCCTCTAAAGACAAGATGGGGATGGTCAAAATCACTCCATATGCAATTTATTTTAGTCATTTAAGCTGCTCATGTTAGGAGGCCTTCTTTAATCGATAAGGAAAAGCTTCAAGTACAAACTGTAATTGACAATGACTTCATAGAAACAGTCAATTTAAAACCTACTTAACAAAGGCATGGGTGGGAAATGGTAGTTAAGGTTTCAAAAGTCTTTCAATTTTACTCTGCAATAACTTCTAAAACTTAACATCGAGAGGGGGGGAAAACTAACTCTGGCCCAGGTGTGACTTCTACTATCTATTGAGCTGGGCAGGGTTAATTAAATTTAAAAGATCCAAAGGTTTGTTTGTTTTGGGGGGGGGGGGGCGGGCGGGGGAGCAAGAGGAGAAATTTTTTTTCTTTTTTTTTTTCAGGAAAATAAGATTAAAAGTTTTTTTTCTTTTTTTAAGGAAAAATGCCTGCCCCAAATGAAAGTGATATCAACACCAGTTTTTCAAAAATAAAAGCTATTCAATTTTAACAACTCAAATTTAGTGGCACAAGGCGTAGAAAACAAATCTAAAGTGTAGTGAAGGGCGACACGACAAGGGTGAAAGGAAAAAACAAAAACAAAACCAAGCAGACAATTAATTCCCTCTGGGTTTTAAAAAAAAAAAAAAGGACCCAAAAGACGCTCCTGCTAAGTGTTACCATTCCAGAAAAGGACACATTCGCCCAACACAATGCATTTAACTAAAGGTGTAAAACGCGGCGAAGTGAGGAATGAATTGAGCGCCCTCCCTTGCTTTCCTAGGACAGAAAGTGAGTTTACCTGTTGGGATTGCGAACCCGAAGTAAGACTTGTTGGGGAAATCTAAGCTCCGCCTTGCTGATTGTTCCAGGGGATAAGGGTGAGTATGAGGGTGAGGATTCAGCAGGGAGGGGAGTGGGAGGATTTCTGACTTACTTTGAGCAGCTTGCAGCGGATTTGAGCGGAGACCATGTGGCTGTTTCGCAGGTTGCCCACTCTGAACATGAGCGTCAGCTTCCCGTCCCTCATGGAGATCACCGAGTGCTCGCTGAACATAAGGGTCTCCGCCCGCTTCTTGGGCTGGGACATCTTAATGAACATACAGCCGATCAGGAAGGCGTCGACGATGGAGCCCAAAATCGACTGGAAGAGGAAGAGGATGATCCCCTCGGGGCACTTGTCGGTGATGTAGCGGTAGCCGTAGCCGATGGTGGCTTCGGTCTCGATGAAGAAGAGGAAAGCAGAGGGGAAGTTGTAGACATTGGCCACACAGGGCGTGTAGTTGCCGACGTGGGCTTTGTTCAGGTCTCCCCGGGTGTAGGCGATCACCCACCACATGGACGCCATGAAGAGCCACGCCACGGTGTAGGTGAGGATGAAGATGAACAGGTTCCAGCGCCACTTGAGGTCCACCAGGGTGGTGAAGAGGTCGGAGAGGTAGCGGCTAGTCTCGCTGCCCAGGTTGCCGTGCTGCACATTGCACCTCCCGTTCTTGTCCACGAACCGCTGTCGCTTCTTCCTAGGGACCAGCTGCTGCTGCTGCTGCTGGGGCCCCTGGCCCTGCAAGCCCGCGCTGCTGGACGAGGTGGTCACTACCTGGTAATCGTCCCCAAATTTCCTGCGGAGCGCAGACATAATACGGGGGAGCGGGCCAGATTCAAAAAGGAAGGAGGCGCAGGAGCGAAGCGCTGCAAACCAATACCAACGGGGGGGGGGGGGGGGAGGAAGGGGGAGGGGGACGAGGGGGTGGGGGGGTGAGGATAGGAAATGAGAGGAGAAGGAAATGGAGAGGAAAGGGAGGAGGGAGGACACCAAAACAGGTATCCTAAGTCTCTTAGCACCCCCCTCTTCCTTTCCTCTTCAGGTACGACGCCTTGGCACCTCCCCTGGGACAAATTTCTTCTTTCTGATTTGAGTCCTAAAAAGGGGGGTGGGGGTGATGCTCTCCCACACTTAGCAGGAAAAATGCAGACAAGGACAGAGAGCCCAGTTTTACCTTTGTGCAATTAAAGCTCTTTTATCCCTTCTTTCCTGTTCATTTCCCCCTTACCTTCTACCTCTTTTCTTCACTTCTCCCTCCCTTCAGTTGCACTCGCAAGTTGCAATAAAAACAAAACATTAAAAAAAAAAAAAACTACTCCCACTCCACCTGCAAATTAGCTGAGAAGCTAAGGGCTGAACGGTCTCCCTGGACCCTCCCCCCTCCCCCCAAAGCCACCCTCTTCCCTGCTGCTGGTGTCAGTCTCACTGCTCCCCTCCACTCCCGGTTCCTATCCTTCCGCCAAAATTGGATACAAAGGCATGTCTGACCAGTTATGGTGCGACACCCCGCAAATCGCCCCCCTTCCTTCGGTCTCAGAAGATAGAGCGGAGCAGTCCCCCTCTTGTTGGCAAATCCGAGACTACCCCCAATTCGACGTCCGGCCAGGCTTTCACTGGCGACAGCCAGGGCTCTTCAGCTGGACCTAAGAGTGGCACATGGGCCGCCCCCCTGCGAAGAGACGATGGGACTGGCAGTACCAAGCGCCCAGATCTGGGAGAGGGAGCGCCAATGGGGGGGGTGGGGGTGTTTAGGAGGGGGAAGCAGAAGGCAGCGGCAGCAGCAGTGGCTTCCCTTCTCAAGAGCCTCTCTTACTCCCAGGTTGTTTTCATCCTCGCCCCCACTTTTCCTGGTTTACCACGTCGGGTGCCAATGCAGCTCCCTCATAGCCAGCCTGCTCCAGTGCGTACCAAAAAGCCCCCTCCCCCAAAGGAATCCTGGTGCGCTGGGCACAGTGGGACTTGAGGGCTGAGCTCCTGGTTTCACCGCGTCTCTTCACTCCCCTCCCACCCCCTTTTCCTGGCAAATCGCGGTGATTCCTTAGCCAGGAGGTTAAAGCTGGGAGCTGGCGATCAGACTTTCGGGTCAAAGGGGAACGCTGCTCCACTGTTGCCTCTTCATAGTAAGAAGATTTACCTCTCTCCTTCAATCTACCCCTTACGCTATTCCACCTGAGTGTATATGTGTGTGTGTGAGAGAGACAGAGACAGAGAGGAAGGAGCAGAGGGTCTGTGGGAGTGTGGTGTTGGTGCGTGTGATCAGCTGCAGAGCTCAGCTAGCCCCGCCTGTCCCAGCCTTCCCCCACTGTTCCAACAGCCTGAATTGCACCTCCGCTCCTGAGTTGAGCCTGCAGTGTCTCGCAGCACAAGAAAAGGCAAGCCCCTAGAATCAGCAACGTCTCAAAATCCGCTTGCCAAAACCAGCCAACTCTCCTTCTTTGCCCCATCAGCCAGAAACCTCCCCAGCAAGCAAGTACTGCTAGCCTGAAGGAAGAGCATTGCACTCTTTGGTTATAACTATGGCTCTAACTCAAAAATGATGCCTAGTTGTGGTGCTCCATCATTAACAGCAGAGGTCCCTTTAAGTAGGGAACAACCAGCTTCTGAGATAGGGAAGCAAGAGACAGGGCTGTAAGAACTCCGAGGTGCATGCGGCAAGAGGGGCTTTAGCAGAACGGTGCTAGGTATATAGGAAGGGTTCCCAACTTTTCCTGTCAACAATTGCTTTGCTATTGGAGAATCTAATATTCAAGCTGTTGATTCATTCCCTTTAAGAAAAGCTGGGTAAAAGGGACAGCTCAGTTAGCATAATAGAGGGGTACAATGCAGGGGGGAAAGGATTTGAGGAAGGTACCAAGCTTTATTTTATTTCTCCTGCTTCCATAAAGAGCAGTGCAAATAATCAGAGGATCTCTTTGGAAAATTATAGTATCATAGCAATGTAAATATAAAAGACATCCATTTGACTGAGTGAACTATCCAAAAGGTACCCTACAAGTAAACCTGTTTGGTATGTATACAGGGTACTCCTTTTCATCCCTCCTCATCTGTAAATTTGATTCAAACAGAATCTTCCTATACTGAAACGTTAGCATGACAGACACAAGAAGACAAAAGGGGACTTTTTATTACTTGGATTATATGACAAAATATGTTGTTCATGTAAGCTTTTTGATAAGAGATTGGCTGGACTATCAAAGGTTTTCTACCATTGTTTTTGTTGCTAAGATTATATAATAGCACTGTGTTCTTACTGTTCTTGTCTATATGCTCATGGCTGTGCTCTGGAGTTACACTTGCCAACAAGAGATCACGAGCCATTTTAAAGAGTTACCCTGATGCTATGGACTAAGTCAAAAGGCATCAGAGGTCTTATAGGAGCTGCCTTAAGGGGTTCTCAGCTCCCCAACCCCTTCCCCAACAGTATTCACCAAAGTCTTCCAGAGCTGTAACATAATGGAAAGCTATCACTAAATTAATGCAGAACAATGTAATAGAACAAAGCAAAAAGAATAAGAAATAAAGGTAGGATCGACATAGCATTAAGCACCAGATGAAGTTATCGGGGTATGGCTGTGTCATACTTAATATGTGGATGAACCTTTGACCTGCTTTAGACATCTTACCCAACTTTTTGAAGGGTTTCACTGATGGAACCGAGAGACCAGGTAATGGAAAAGTGGCAGCATCCACAATAGAGACATCCTGAAGGACAGCTGTCTTCCCAGGATTGAAGTCATGCTTTCAGCAGTTTCGGCTCCCTGGGCCAGGACAGGTAGAAAATGTATGACAAACAGTTGGAGACTAAAGCAACTGCTGTCTGATGAGCTGAAGTGGAGCACTGAAAGCAAAAAGGGTCAAAGCAGTAGTAGAGCAGAGAGAGCTGTGTAATTCCGGAAAACTACCCAGAGTGCAACAATGGGAAAGGGAGGTTGAAGGGGGAGCTTGATACTTGGCCAGGGTTAGCCCAGAATGTGAAAAAGCAAAGCCACAAATAATGGTTACCTACAAAATTCTGGAGTTGATTGCTCTAAGTTTATAGATAGCAATATCATCAATAGCAGCATCTTCAAAACTGAAGAACTCTGAATTTATGCATCATACTAAATAAAGCTGCCAGACTCATGCAACCACATGGTCATTTAATTACCCGTCATAGTGGACATTAAAAGCAAAGGTCTTTGCTCTTGGGAAGCATATTTCTAAAAAATTACCAAATAAGAAAATTTAAAAGGCAATTACTTTAGTATTTCAATATTTTATAGTATAAACTCTATTGTACGCTCATTTCATCATTCACTGGATGGCCATAGTGACTTACAGCACACATCTTTGGCATGAACTCTAATACATTATCCAGACAGGAAAATGTGCTTTATCTTCTACGTTATGCCATACCCACTCACCCCCTTCCTATTTCTAACACTGATGGCAGTTTGGTGTTAGGGAGAGAAAGGCATGGGGGACTAATTCTCTGTTGCTTTATCTGAGGCATTTTCCTTGGGATATGTCACTGGCTATTCCTTACACTTGGAGGAGGTTACCCTCTGAACTTCTTATATGTAGTGTGGGGAAACAGCATGGTTTTCCACTTTTACTCTCCCATAAAAGAACACTGTGGTTATTTCCTCTGCAGAAAAAAAAATCGGTTTGGGATATGATTGCTCGGATTTGGAAAATGAGAAATTGACTTACCAGAACAGGTAGTTCATCCCATCCCATCTTAAATCTTAGCTCCAAATTGTGCCCTCTTCCAGAGGATTCAGGGAAAAGCAAAAATGTCACCACCCATGATCTGTTTATTTTAAACCCTCAAAGCTTTTTATGATTTAGATCCAAGCGTGGTAAGTCCTTTAAAAATGCATAAATGTATAGCAAGAATTAAGCTTCTAGTTAAAGGAAAGTAACTTTTAGATTGAACAGTTTTCTCAAGTTTGTTGTCAGGGCTTCATTCATGGACAGCAGTGGAATGTGAAACTCTTTGAGGGTAGGGATTATTTTTAATTTGTGTTTTTGTCTCCAGATCGTAGTACAGTGTATTTCAAATGAAAGTTACTTAATAAATGATCAACTGGATTGGTTTGAACAAAGAGTCTCAAGATTTCTCTATTCCATTTCAGTTAAAGACCAGGGCCTTTTCTTCTGAAAACATTAAAAAGTTCCAGTATTTCAAAATCTGCATCTGATGGAACAGCCTCTATTATTGAATTATAGCTATATGTTAAGTATAAGTACTGCATGAAATATCATATGGAAATCTTCAACAGATTAAATTAACATTAACTTCATGTCAATATTCCTTCGCTTACCTCAGAGACAGTATGAATGTCCAAATGAACACTATGGCAATTTAACTGACAAGTTCCCCAAAGTTTTCGACTTTTAACTCCCACATATTTGGTGTATATTTCACCATCATTTTTTTCACTTCTTATGCATAGAGCCTTTTAGCCAGTGTTATTAACCAGTCAACATGGAAAAGGTCCACCACAGAGTGAAAAAGCAATTCTGTAGAGATTAGGGGTTCTTAACCTTTTGCTGTCATGGACCCCTTTGATCTGCTAAAGCTTAGGGACCCTATCTCAGAATAATGTTTTTAAATGCATACAGTAAAATTCCTAAGGTTACAAAGGATTATAGTTATAAATATAGTTACTGAAATATGCTTAGCCAAAACAATTTTTTTAAATTCATGGACCTCAGTTTAAGAACTCATCATAGATGGTCATTTTCCCCTAATGTTTCTGTTTACAGATGATGTTGTACTGATTAAATTCTAGATGATTGCAAAAACTCTGAAACGAAATACAGTCACTCAAAGGGATGTGCCTAACTATCTACACAGAAAAAAAAAAGTGTAGGAAGGCTGAATATTGACCATGCTTTTATTATGTATTGGCATGTATATCTTGGACAGACAACGCAAATGGACAATGAGCTGGGCTCAAAATTTAACAGAAGATATGACGGTATTGCCCTTAGGAAATTGCAGATTATTTAATAACTTAAGCGTCTCCTTGAAATAGTGATCCAATTTGTTAACATCAATCTTCTTCCATTGGTTAGACCTGGAACTTTCATAATTGTAACTCATGAAAAATTATAGACTCCAAAAGATTGATGAAGGTAAAAACTATGTAAAGGCCATGGAAAGTTACACAATGAGCATATTGTTATTGTTCAGTCATGTCTTATTCTTTGTTGTCCCCATTTGGGATTTTCTTGGCAAAGATACTGGAGTAGTTTGCCATTTCCTTCTCCAGCTCATTAACAGATGAGAAAATGGAGGCAAACAGGGTTAAGTGACTTGCCCAGGGTCATACAGCTACTAAGTGTCGGAGGCAAGATTCTCAGGAAGATGAGTCTGCCTGGTTTTGGGCTCAGCACTCTATCCACTATGCCACCTAGCTGCCCACACAATGGGCATGAGCAGTCTGTAATACATTACAAATGTGCAATTAAATAGCAAAAGTACTATAAAGGATTTCATAAAAAAGATATGATAAGAAAAACATGAGCCAGTTATCACATAGCAAGATCAAGGTATTTCAATGGCAGGTGGTCTATGCTCCATTAGCACACATGCTATGTGAAGAAAAGGAATTAATTCAATTCAACCAGCCTTTGTTAATTATAGCATGTGCCAAGCACCGAGCTGGGTGTTCAAAATTCAAAGAGAAAAATGAAGCAACTCCTAACTTAAAGGAAATCATATTCTAGTGGGAGTAAACAAGATTTCACAGATAAGTAAATATGAAATATATGCAAATTAAGCACCAAGTAATTCTTTCTAGAGTTGGAATGCCAACAGCTGAGGATATCAAGAAAGAACATTTTCAGATGTGTCACTTGAGCCTTGAAAGAAGCTCAAGGCTCCAAGAGGCAGAAGTGAGGAGGAAGAGCACTCTAGAGATTGAAGATGGCTTGTGCACAGGTAGAAAGATGGGAGATAGTATGTCATGTATGCTGCAACTGGAACATCAGAGTGTGTGAGGGGAAGTGATACAAAAACCATTCTGTAAATGTAGGTTAGAAACAGATTGTAAAAGGCTTTACAAGTCCAACAGGAGAGTTTGTAAGAAGCTTCTGGAACAAAGAAGTGACATGGTCAGACCAATGAGATCCCAGCATTTAGGATGGATCCTTTATGGTGTTCTTATGACACGAAGAAGAACTACACAAGACAGGCAGGCATGGATGGCTTGCAATTTGCACCACTTAAATGAATGCGCACATCAATGAGATCACAGATTGGCTAGAATGTTAATGTATTGTATAGTGCCCATGAGAGCATTGCACATAAGTGGACACAGCTATTTGATAATTATATTCCTATCACTTCTAACTAGTCTCTTTCACAGGGAAAGCTCTTTTTAGTGATGCCTTAAATAATGGGGACTGGGGGAAGTTTAAACCATTCCAACGACCCACACAATCATAAATAAGTGAACTCAAGTGAGGAGAGCTATGACCATTGAATTGTAAAATCCATAAATGTTTTAAGGATTCTCCTTAGTAATGTTGCAACTGTTTTGTGTGTACAAAAATAGTGCCTTCTTAATCATTCTTTTCTGAGGCACTTTTACAGAGTAACTTAAAAAAATCTATTTTTTTTTAAAGTTCAGAACTCTGAATGCAATAAAACCAGAAGTGTACATTGGTGCCTTTCTATTTCATATGCATTGGTAGTGGAGATAAAGCTAAGCCCCTGTGGCAGAGGTGACAGAGGGAAAAGATTGCATTTGTTGAGTTGGTAATTATGGGCCTTTCAATGAGATGATCTTGCCTTGTGATAGTGAATGAGATGATCTATTCCAAAAAAGCCTACCTAGAATGTCAACTGGATTCTAAGCTGTTATTTTATATGCATTTTAGAAATTAACCTATCCCCAGTTCTCTATCCATGGCAAACTCCCACTAAATTTTCCCCTATAGAAGTACAATAAAGACATATATTATGTTCATTGCTTGAGATTCCAAAGTTCCCTCCCTATAATGTGACTCTCAGGACTTGGAAACTAAGTTGTTTTGTTTTATTTTTGTTTCTTAACATGATGAAAAACATTTAAGCTGCAGACATATTATTTAAATATTGCCTTCTTCCAATTACTGGTACCAATAACCCAAGTTTTTATTCATTTCAATTCAAATTTTAGTGAGTAGACAGTAAATATTTTCAAAAATTCATTCATGTAAAAAAGGGAAGTAAAATATAGTATGATGACTATATAGAAAATTTATAGCTCTCTCTTTTTATCCCTCAGACACATGCTGCTTGTGGCACCAGAAACAATTAAAATAGTGAAATAATCCCCAAGTCTCCTTGTCCTTTTCCAACCTCTCCTCAAGTAACTCTTTATCTAGTAATTATGAATCCTGTTCTGTCAGCACAACCCAAATGAATGTCACAGTAGACCAAGATGAGAGAATTTCTTCCTTTGTTGCTAATCCAAATGGACCAAAAGGACTTTTAATAGCAACTGTTTGGGTATTAACTTTGTGTTGAAGATCTAGCCTAAAGCAGATGTATCTTTTTAGATTTCCTGTTTGTTTTTGTTTTCTTTTGAGGGAGATGAAAGATATAAAGAAGCATTGAAAAATCTTCTACAAAAGTATCAGATAAATAATGAATTACCTTGCTGGGTATGTGGACAGAAATTCCTTTCAGGATGAAGTTTCCTTTATGATAAACCAGAGAATAAGAATGTAACACTCAGAAAAGCTAAATGAAAAAAAGATAGATGGGAAA
This sequence comes from Trichosurus vulpecula, assembly GCF_011100635.1. Taxonomy (NCBI): domain Eukaryota; kingdom Metazoa; phylum Chordata; class Mammalia; order Diprotodontia; family Phalangeridae; genus Trichosurus; species Trichosurus vulpecula. Next base: position 204,853,365 of record NC_050574.1, on the reverse strand, counting down.
ATAAGAAATCAAAAACCCAGTTCTAACAACCAGTGGACAGGATCATTACCTTGCGTTCTGCAAGGCGGGAGTTGGCTGCTGATGAAATGTCCTCACATATTCTGTCAATGTCAGAATGCAAAACTCATGTCAAGATGTCACACAATGATTATTTATGCTTCTCTACAATACTGATGAGTGACAAAGCAGCTCTAGAGCTGTGAAAGGTTGCATACCAATTGTTAGATGCTAATACAGCTAAAAGACAACACTGTCACAGGAAGTAATCTAATCTACACTATTTAAAACATACCTTACCTACAATATAGCCACTATATACAGTCGTAATGCTAGTGAATTTCCTGGAAGAGATGTATGCTCTTAATTTTTCATAGTTACTTTTAAGGGTGCTAAACATACAGTAATTAACACGTCTTTTGCATCTGTAGTATTTATCAAGAAGAATTTTTTTTTAAGGAAGTGCTATTTTATTTCTCATAGACAAAAGATGAAGAGGCAGCATGGAGTAATGAATAGAGAACTGGTTTCAAAGTCAAGAATACCTGGTTTCAAGGTCTAACCTCTGAATCCTGGTTATGTGACCCTAGATAAGAGATTTTATATCCCACAGTCTCCTAGGCAACTCTCTAAGGCTAAAACTTTAAAAAGACTTACACATCTGCATTGGTAGGAGACTCTCCAATGGGAACTCCCTATATAGCAGTGAAAACACAGGTCTGGGCCAGGGCCAGGGCCAGGGCCAGGGCCAGAGATTAAACCTGTGGTATCATTAATACAGAGGACTTTCAGACAAGGAAACTTTCTGTACTAGGGCAGGTCAGTACCTTCTTTGTAATTTGGAGTCTAGAATGTTAGTTATCTAGAAGCTAAGTGGCTTGACCTGGTTCACACAGCCAGGATGTGTCTGGACCAAGAAAAAAATAAATTGTTTTTTTCTTAAACATAAGAGTTGTTCAGGAAAATCAGGTCAGTTTGCTAAATTAACTTTAAAAGATGAAGCCATTGGTTGGGACATTGACTCTATGAAAAACTCAGTACCTTCTAGATAGATGTGAATGTCTCTATAAAGTAGTTTAGTCCTTCCATTTCCATGGATTAATGCACTAGTACAAAGGACCTTGATTGCATTTCCCTATGAAAAGTATGTATGAGCATACATATTTGTTAGAGATTGGAGAATTAAAAATATCATTACAAATTGTCACAGAAAGAATGTCAATTTTTAGTAGATGACAACATTTGGACTCCCAGTTCTTCCTTATTTCCAATAAGCTTCTATGATCAGTTGGCATTATTGAGAGTCTAAGAGAACAAGACCAGTCAGGATGCACAGAATCTCTGTATTATGAGAGTTCTTGTGGGTCCAATGATGGTTGAAAACTACATAAAAGACTGAAATGATATTTTCCCTACAATGCAAATGCTATTTAGAAATTATTAGAAAAATTTTGCCTATCCAGGTAGGCATCCATAATATTAATTAAGTTGGGACTTTTTTTTACTGTTTTAGAATGCTAAATTAATTGTCTTTGATTGAGTCTTACTAGGTGCAAAGCCCCAGGCCCAAACCCCTAATTGCTAAGCCCATGTGGGTGTGATGCCCTCAGGGTCTTAAGGGGAGTTGCTAAAACCAGAGCCAATAGTATGTGCCTAAGTTCTTGTCACTCAAATGATGTTTGATGATGTCTAAAGAGTGTACAAAAAGAGAGAACACAGCTGTTTTGCTTCACGCTGTCACTCCTGGAGGAGTGTTGGCCTGACTCTGGGTAACCGCTCTAAGAGCCTCCTGGCTTGTCAACCCAGATGTTGATGGTTTCTTGGTAACTATGAATTGTGATCTATTCTGTTTACATTGTGTATGTTTGTAACTTGTTTGTATTTTCTCTGAAGTTCAGGTTGCTGGCTCTTCCTCCTGAACTGAGTTTATATATATATATATACATATACATATATACATATACATATATATACATATACATATACATATACATATACATATACATATACATATACATATATATATATATATGTTGGATTAAAGTAATATTGTTAACCCCCTAATGCTGCTTTCCTTAGTAAAGCAGGTCAAAAGAACCTGTGCTGGCAGTGTTCCTGTTGTTGGGCTTGTGTTGGTCTTTCACCCCAACACCTGCTTGCTGAATTGTTGCAACAGCATCATAACCAAATAATGCAGAGTGACCACATATGTACTGCAAATATGAATTCCTAATGGATAAAATATAAATTTATGATCTTTTACTTTGCCTCAAATTAAATGGATTGTTACTTTCTGCAATAATTAACATGTTAAGCCACATGTAAAGTCTAGTTCCCAGCACCATTTGCAAGGAAGTTCCTTTATCCTAAGCACCTTTCCAAACATAGCTTTAATTGGAAACATACATTATTAAAAATAAACTATGAATTTCCTCCTACAGTATGAAGCTATGTTAGAAATAACTTTAAAATGAACCACTTAACTCTAGGAGCTTATATTCCAAGGCAAAAATATTAACAAAGAAAAAGCCATAAAATGGATAAACATATAAAATATACAAGTCATTAAAGTACAGTGAAACCAACTAAAAAAAAAGTTTAGCTTAAAAAAAAACAGAAAACAGCCTTCAGCATGTTAGGTAGATTCTCTATGGAGGATTTATGAAAAAATAAAGAAACTCTGCAGTTTAAGAAGGCTTCAAGGAGTTGCCCTCTCTACCAACAAAAAGAATATACTCTGATCTCATAAAATATAAGCTCTTTTGGGGCACAGACTGTTGCATTGTACTCTTTGCATCCCTTGTACCTAGAAGTACCAGGCACATCATAGGTTCTTATTCAGTGTTTGTTGATTTCTTGTTAATGAGATCACAGCTGTTTCAAAACACCAAAGTAATCTTACATTTGAAATCAGGAAAATCAGCTACATAATTGAGTTTTCCAAATAATAAGAATATACTAATAACTACACAACTTGTATTATTATACTTGTTTCAATACCAATCTTTCTTCAATGTGTTACATGCTGCCTTGTCTTCTTAAACAGAATATACAGAAAAAAAGTTTCACATTTTCTGTATGATTTAGCATGGTCATTATGAATATCCTTTCTCTTTCTGTAACATAATGTTGCCCTCAGGAGCTTTTGAAGTATGTAGTTATTTGTTCCCACACAAAATGACTTAAGATTGCTGTGATTTTTTGAGAGTTCTCGTATATTTTCATTGTTGTTGTTGCTGTTCTTCTTCTTCATCTTTTTCTTTTTTGTCTTCTCCTCCTCCTTCCACTTCTTCTTCTTCTTCCTCCTTCTTCCTCCTTCTTCCTCCTTCTTCCTCCTTCCTCCTTCTCCTTCTCCTTCTCCTTCTCCTTCTCCTTCTCCTTCTCCTTCTCCTTCTTCTTCTCCTTCTCCTTCTCCTCCTCTTCCTTCTCCTTCTCCTTCTTCTTTTTTGTCTTCTTCTTAAGGCCAGGCCTAGACAAAGGACAAGATACTTTATAAGGTATTGAAAGCATAGACAGATGTGGTTAGTGAGCAAGTCCTGATGGGAGAATCGCAAATATCATCACAAACTTATAAAAAGAGGGGAGGGATCAAATCACATTTCTATTCCAAGCAACATTCTAGGATGCATTATTAAAGGGAAGGTTTGTGAACATTTAATAAAGAGAAAAAAGGTAACTATTAAAAGTTAGCATAGCTTCATTAAAAACAAATCATGTCAGTATAATGTCATTTCTTCTGAGTTTGTTGTTGTCTTTTCCCACCACAGGAAACTGGACTGGTAGATTAGAGGAGTGCTATGGACATGACAGAAAGATTTCATTGAAGTAATTGTCAAAGCTACTCATTCTAGCCTTGTGATTGAGAAGTGGAATTATTGGTAAGAAGGTAATGTATTTCAGTGACTTTGGTACTAATTGAATTATCATGCTCATAAATATAAGTCTTAAATAGGTTGATGTCAGTTTGGAAGGTGGTCTCTCATAAAGTATACCGGAGATCTGTTCTTGGTATTGTGCAATATAATATACTGTGCTTGGTAGCATACTGTTTAACAGAAAACATATCCAAATATATCTCAACAAGTCATAGCAATAGAATTAATTGAAAAAGATGAAATTTAATAGGTATATATAGTTAAAAAGTTCAATATAGTTTGCAAAGGGGAATGGGTTTGGCTAGATAACAGTTCCTGTAAAAAAGATCTAATGGTACTATGGGACCTCTAGCTCAAAATGAGTCAATATTAATGTCTGGAAACCCTAAACTTAATATTATTTTAGGCCATGTTAAGATTGGCATGGTGTCTAGAGTAAAGGAATAATAATTCTGCTCTATTCTGCTTTGGTTAGGTCACATCTGTCCTGTGTCCAATTCTGGGAACCACATTTTAGGGAAGACATCGACAAGCATCCAGGAGAGAATAACCAGGATGAGATAACTGAAGACAATTGCATAAAAGAATTGGCCAAAAGAATTGAGGCCATTTACCTGCAGAGAAGGTTTAGGGAGAACTTCATGGAGGTCTTCAAATATTGGAAGGGCTAATATGTAAAAAAGGGATTAGACTTTTTCTACTTGGTTCTAGCAGACAGAGCAATATGTTTTCTATCTATATGATCAGCCATTCACAATTGGATCTTTAACATAACTATGTACCCAAAGCATGATGTTGCAGGAAGAAATATTTACTCTTGTAAGGAAAAAAATGTCATAAGAATGAGATATGTCCAAAAGTGTAGTGAGCTGCTTTGGGAAGTTATGAGTTCTCTTTCCTTGTTTTATTTTTATAAGTGCTTTGTCGGTGCTCTTTTTTTTCATTCTTCTTGCTTCCCAATGATACTCCCTCCAGCTCCCCACCTGAAGACAAATACATATACATACATAAAACAGATCATGGTTCAGACAAGCAAGCCTAACTGAAGCAGCAAGATTCTCTAAGGGGAAGAAAAAAGGCAGCATGTGACAGGTCAGTCAAACTATGCCCACAACCTCAACTATCTTCTCCAACTAATGACCAACTGCCACCAACAATCATGTGTTGCAGTCAATTACATTAAAGAAGGTACATTTGCTTTGCTGCTTTATCCTAAGGACCATGGAACCTTTCCTTCTTATTGCAGCTGAAATCTCCTGTGTGTTGTCTCTCTCATTACGTTGTGAATACCCTGACAGATTGTGAAAGCCAGGACTATTTCTGATTTTCTGTTTGTCTCCCCAATGCTTACCACAGTGCTTTGCACATAGTAAGCACTTAAATGATTTTTCATTTATTCAATCATTCATTCATTCATTTATTCATTTAACTGTTCCTTGTAACAGCAAAAAAAAAGTTTAAGCAAAACAAACCAATATATTGGCAATGTCTGACAGTTCATGCTTCATTCCTCATTTAGGGTCCACTGTTTTCCTGTGGAGAGGAAACAGGTATGAATCGCCATCAGTCCTTGATTCACCTTCATTGTTCACTGCCTTGATCAGAGTGCTAATATCTGTTGGTGGTGTGTTACTGTGGTCATCATGTAATTTTCTTGTTTCTCTTTCTTTCTGCAACATAAACCATGACTTCTGAAAGTAAACTTCTCAAAGATAGTAATGCACACTAAATACTATTAAGTCAGATACATATACCTTACTATAAAAATGTCACTGATACTTCAGTTCTTGTCTTAGAACAAAAGAGCTGCTGCCTCATCATTTGCCTTCAATAAAAGAAGGAATCGTAGGAGTGTTTAAAAGCTACAATATCTTTAGTGATATCTTTCTATAATAAGGGTAAAGCAGGGAAATGTCACTTCCAAAAATAAGAACTTTTTTATGCAGCTTTTCTGATGGATTAGAGGTCTTTTGATTTAGAAGTATGCCTTTTAAACGTTCTCATTATTCATTATTAGAACTGATCCTACAGGCAATGGTACCTACCTACCAGTGGGAAATAAACTGCAAACTAGGAAATTGTGCAGTCCCCAAACTATATTCCAAGTTTGACGTGTTGGGTAGCAAAGAAAACATGGATAGGTGGCAAAGTAGATAGAACACTGGATTTGAATGAAGTTGTTGTTCAGTCGTTCAGTCACGTTGGACTTTTCGTGACCCCATGAAAGATTCTTCTATCCTCTACTATATCCTGAAGTCTCTTCAAGCTCAGGTTCATTGCTTCCATCTCACTAACCATCAATCTCATCGTCTGTCCTCTCTTTTTTGTTTTGCCTTCAGTTTTTCCCAACACCAAAGTTTTTTCCAATAATTCCCATCCTCTCATTATGTGGCCAAAGTATTTAAGCTTGAGTATTTGACCTTCCCGTGACCTTCCAATTAATTCCTTGAATTAATTTTTTAAGTATTGATTGATTTGAATTCTTTGTTGTCCGGGGACTCTCAAAAGTCTTATCCAACACCACAATTTGAAAATGTCCATTTTGCAGTGCTCAGCTTTCCTTATAGTCCAACTCTAGTAGGCATACATTGCTACTGGAAAAACCATAGCTTTGACTATACAGACCTTTGTTGGAAAGGTAAAATTTTTGCTTTTTCACATGCTGTCCAGATTTACCACAGCTTTCCTTCCAAGGAGAAAGCATCTTTTAATTTCATGGCTGCAGAAGCCGCCTGCAGTGATCTTTGAGCCCGAGAATATAAAATCTCACGTTGCTTCCATTTCTTCTCATTCTATTTGCCAGGAAGTGATTAGGACCAGTTGCTAATATCTTAGTTTGTTTTTTGTTCCAAGTCAGCTTTTACATTCTCCTCTTTCATCCTCATCAAGAGACTTTTTAATTCTTTTTCACTTTCTGCCATCACAGTGGTATCATCTGCATAGCTGGGCCATCTCCAGTTGTCCTGATCTGTATCTGGCCACTGGACCCAGATGGCTCCTGAGGAGAAAGTGAGGATGGTAAATTTACACAGCTCTCCCTCACTTAAAACCAATTCACTTGCAAGTCACGGCATCATCTTCCTGATGTCATGGTTCTCATCAAGAACAAAGGACAAACCACACGTACAACCATACATCTGCATGTCTGAGATTGTTAATATTTTTTCTCACAACTTTAATTCAGACTTTTGATTCATCCAGCCAGTTATTTCACATGAGGTACTCTGCATATAAGTTAAATAAATAAGGTGACAATATAAAGCCTTGTCTTATTCCTTTTCCAACCTTAAACCGATAAGTTGTTTCACATTCAGTTCTGACAATTGCTTCTTAGCTCACATACAGGTCCCTCAGGAGACAAGAAGATGATTTGGTACTCCCATCTCTTTGAGCACTTGCCGTATTTTGTTGTGATCCGCAGTCAAAGGCTTTAGTGTCAATGAAGCAGAAGTAATTTTTTTTTTCCTGTAACTCCCGTGCTTTCTCTATTATCCAGTGAAGCTTGGCAATTTGGTCTCTGGTTCCTTTGCCTCTTTGAAAACTACAGTGCTCTTCTATAATTTTCATTCGCATATTGCTGAAGCCTAGCTTATAGAATCTTAAGCATAACCTTGCTAAAGTGTTAAGCACAGCGTTGGTAAAATGAACACAATTGTTTGGTAATTTGAACATTCTTTGGCATTGCCCTTAGGAAGTCACAAACTTGTCTTTTTCCAATCCAGTGACCACTGTTGAGTTTTCCAAATTAGTTGGTATATCTAGTGCAGCACTTTAACAGCATCATATTTTAGGATTTTAATTAGGTAGCCAGAATTCCATCACCTCCACTAGCCTTATTGTTAGCAATGCTTCCTAAGGCCCACTTGACTTCATTTTCCTGGCTGTCTGGCTCTAGACCAGTAACCACACCATCGTGGCTATTGGTTATGTTTAGATTTTTATTACATAGTTCTTTTGTTTATTCTTGCCACCTTGTCTTATCTCTTTTACTTCACATAAGTCTCTACTACTTTTGTCTTTTGAGTGAGAAGACTTGAATTCAAATTAAGCCTCAGAAATTTGCTAACTGTGTGACCCTGGGCAAATCACTTGATTGCTCTGTGCCTCAGTTTCCTTGACTATAAAGAGGATGTGATAATAGCTTCCAACTCCCAGGGTTGTTCTGATGATAAAATAATAAGTTTAGATTTTATCTTTTTGTCAGTGAAGAAACACTGAGAATAGGAGTTACATGATCATATGATTTAGAACTGGAAGGGACCTAAGATATCATCAAAGCATAAGATAATAGCATTCTAGACTTGCAGTTGGGAGGGATATTTAGGATCATTTAGTCCAGTCCCCTTTCTTTTACAAATGAGAGGAATGAAACTCAGAGAGTGTAAAGGGTTTTTTCCAGGGTTACAAAGGCAACAAGTAGTTGAGCTGTTTTTGAAATTCAGATCCTATGAACCTAACTACAGGACCCTTTCAAATGTACCTTACTGTCTCCCCCTCCTTTTATTGATGAACAAATGAGATACAAAAAAATTTAGTACTTCCTCAATGTCACATAATTAGTGCAGTGTACTGACACTATTCCAAAATCTTCAAAATGTAACACTGTTTTTGTGCTATAGATGGGGTCTAGACTTATTATGTAGAATTTGAGGCCTCACAACTCTCACTAAGATTTATGAAACACTCAAATTTTCTCTGTTTGCCTTTATTCTCCAATCTGCTTTTTTTACACAAGCAAGTCTATGTTCCCAGCTATGGGGCATAACTAGAGTATTATATTCTAACTCTCTGTAAGAGCCCCAGAGGGTTACCCAAGGAAAGGAAATATGCTTGAGCCTCCATGCAATATGTTTTCTATCTATGTAATCATCCATTCACAATTGGATCTTTAACATAACTATGTACTTAATAAAATAAAAGAAAAAATATCATAGATAGTGCTAATAAAGAAAATACATAAATAATAAAAATCATAATAATACAAATATAAACCTAGGGCATACTCTTCCATCAATGCATTCAATAACCATGGTAAAGAGTGAGTACTTTCTCACAGGTCTCTGATATGTATTCATCCTCAATATCCAATTAATTGTTAAATCCTCTCCATCATATTATGATAACTCTTTTTGTATATGTCTCCTATGTCATCACCACCTTGAATAGGCTTTTATCACTTCAAACCTAGGCTACTTGAATAGCCTTCTGGTTGGTTTCTCTGCCTCTAGTCTTTTCCTACTCCAATCCATCCTGAATTCACATGTCAAACTGACCTTCCTATACCATGACTCTGACCATGTCATCTCTATCACCAACATTCAAAGGACTCTAAGTGGCTCCCTATTAGCTCTAGAATCAATAAAATATACTACTCTGATTAATTTTTTTGATCTTTCTTTACCTTTTCTAGGAATTCTTGTTGTGATTGTGTCAGATTTACTTTTATTTTCCTTTGAGGCTTTCTTTGTATCTGTTTTTATATCATTGTATTCTTCTGCTATAGCAGATTTTTATGGTTAGGTTTTCTTTTCATTGTTGTTTGTTCATTTTTTCAGTCTATTTCTTCACTTTTAACTTTAGGTAAAAGTTGGGCTCTGCTCATCTGCCAAGGGTAGGGTAGCATGGTAGTGGTTTAAGGGCCAGGGTTTTTTTTGTACTGTTGTTTTGATAGCTAGTTCTGGGATGTGGCAAGTTTTTAGTGTTTCCAAAGTGTTGTTGTTACAATCTGGGGTGCTGGGAACTCTAAACGGTAAGAGTTATAGGGTGCAGGTCTGCCTCGAAAGAATTCAACCACTCAAGCCTTGTTTCAGTCCAAGTAGCAAGTTTATTATGATGTGGGTTGGGGTGGATGAGATTCCTAGTGAGTCTGTATGTTTGATAAGGACAAGACTGATAAAAGTACTGTATAGGGAAAAGACTATGGGAAGATCTGGATGTGATCTAGGAGTGGCAAGTAGCCTGGGGTGGTCCAGAGGTAACAGAAAGGGAGTCTGGATGGGATTAAGGAGTGGGAAGTAGCCTGAGGTGGTCCAGAGGTAATAGAGAATGATGGGTTGGGCTGTTTCGGAGGCCACAATGAAAGGACAGTTGAAAGCATTATACTGGGATGAACTGGATGCCTCAGGCAAACCCAGGTTCCTGAAATTTGTGGGAAAGTTCAAGGGCTGGGGGTCATTTTGGGGGTCCAGATCTCATACCCCACCAGTGTGATCCAGATAGAGATTTGGTCACTGCTTTCCTGCTCTGTGCTTTCGTCATTACCCAGGAAGAGTTCCTGTTCCCTTGCAGCCATACCAGTGCTCCATTCCTCCCTGGAAGTTAACCTATAACTGGATATGGGCAATGGAGTTGGTAAATAGCATCTGGTCCTGTATCCAGTGCTAGCACAAGGATCCCATGTAACATCTTTTTGACCATCTTTCCAATCCCTGTACCATCTCTAAGATGAGAGCTCCAGAAGCTACTGATGCCATTGTCACAGCTTTCTCCAAGGTCCACCGTTGGTGTTGTTTCTACATATGCTTTGGATCAGCCTGCATACCATGTCACAGACTTCTCTTTCCAATCTCCTAAGTTTTCTTGGGCTGGGAAAATGGCTCATCCTGACTTTTTGTTGGCTATACTGCTCCAGAATTCAATTTGAAGCATTATTTTGAAGTTATTTGGAGTGAAACATAGGGAGAGTTCAGCTAAAAAGCTCCTTCTACTCTTCTGTTTTATTGAATTATTGTAGTTTTTAATAAAAACATATTGACTTGCTGAAAAGAAAACTCCTGTGATTAGTGCAACATAACTCTAGACTTCAATGTTATTGAACCATTTAGGAATATCTATACGACACAAAAATGCTTCTATCTTTACTGCTTAACTGTTCATCCTTACCTATCTTAAACTGGGTATTCTCTATTCTCCTCTCTACCAAAGCATGGCTTTTATAAACTTTTTCAATGAACAATTTTACTTAGAATTACATTTAGAATGTATTAGAATGTATTAGCTCCTAATATGAATAGCAGTTCTCTTTAAGCCAGACAATGGCTGCAGTCAAGATACTGGTTATCTCTAAACTATATGGACAAGCCTAAGAAGTTATTCACTCAGGAATGTGTGGTGATAATGTGATTAAAGATTTTTCTCAGCCCATTCAATAAGCCTCTGGTGGGGACAGTTAAGGGAGACCTGATTAGAGGTAGGCCTACACCTTTGTGATGCCAATCAGTGATTAAAGATTTTCCCACACCCTTTTGCTAAGTAGATGCTAAGCCTCAGGCCCATACCCTTTTGCTGATGGGTGTGAAGCCCTCGGGCCCTAAAAAGAGTGTATACATCCAGAAGGTAGCCATTGAGAACTGAGAATTAAGAAGTCAGAATCCAGAAGTGAGAATTCAGAATCCAGCCCCAGGAGAAATAGGAACTCTGAAATGACAAAGCTGCAGAAGGAATGTGGAGCAGAGAGTGGAAACCAGGAACTTCAAAAACCAGAGAACTGAGGGGCGAGAGAACTCAGGCAAGCAGACAGGATTCTTCAGCACTTATGCAAGGTCCAGGAAGGGGGGAGGTTACAGGATGACTTGGTTACTTGCTATAATACTGTGTTATAATTTCCTTATTGCTACATCGAGATAGGCTTCCTGGTTTTGGAATATAATTACTGCTATATAGAATTGGATTTATGGGTCTTGGGATTTGATCATCTGGTGTCTAAATAAATGTTATACTTCCTTTGCCTTCTACCTAGAGAGTTTTTCAGACTTTGAGATTCTGAACCATACAGGCATGTTCATGGTCATCCTTAAGGTCATGAATCTTGCCTTACTGATACAGAATGCTGCACTGTTTAATCAGAATGAAGCTCACAACAATATAGGTAAGGTATACTTTTGAAGTCAGCTCATCAGTGTACCAGAGGTTACAAAATTCCTCTTTTTCCTTCTCAAGGCAGAGGTGGCAAAAGAGAGAAATAAACCCTTACTAGAAGCTCCACCTTTATGCACATTTAGATGAAGGGTCAGTGATATCAATTTCCTCTTGGGCCAATCAGAAATCACTCAGCTGAGCTGAATACCTCTAACTGCCATAGTTTTTTCAGTGTCCCTATTATGTCTTCTAGGTTTTTCCTCTACTGGTGTTTTTCATGATGCCTCTTGCTCTTCTCTTTTGTTCAGTGACAGCTTCTGACTCTAAGTGCCTTGTCATTTGCTTAAAAAATCACAGCTCCCCAAATTTCTCCTATCAAACCAACAGTCCTTTTTAAAAACCATGCCTCAGTCTCCCCACGTTTATATGATTTCCTATTTACTTAGTTGTACTTTATTAGGTCATAAAATATGTTAATGTAAATTAGAGGAGGTACCCATCATGCCTCCTCTTAAGTTTCCAATGAGGCAGTCCATCTCTTTTGGTGCCCTTAAAAGTATGTTTCTTCATGCTGACATTTCTGTAGTTTTTAATAAATCAAAGATTATTCTCTGCCTCTTTATAACATTAAACTATTCCCACAGAAATAAGGCATCATTTCATAGTGTTAACAAAAAGATGAGTCATCAAATTTATACCAGATATTGTTTTCCCTTTAAACAATCCTTTGGGGAGTACCCAAAATCTGCTCTGAAAGCTATGTATCTTCATGTGTGTGTGTGTGTGTGTGTGTGTGTGTGTGTGTGTGTGTGTGTCTGTGTCTGTGTGTGTGTGTGTGTATTAGTAGTATATATTAAAAACAAGGTTTTTTCCCTGCTCATATTAGATATCAATTGTTTATCCATAATGGGGGCAATATTTTACATAATTTGACAAGCAATATAAATCTCTTCCTTTATACAAAAATTGTTCCATATAAAAAAGAGCCTTAAAAAGAAAATGTACTTATGACAGTAAGAGAAAAAAGATTTGAATGCAGGTTCTTTGACTCTTATTAAAGTTGAGTTTTACAGGTATTAATTGGGTTGTGGTGTTGACTCTGGATTAGAGGTGAGAGAGAATGGAGAGAGGGAAAATTGTAGAAGATTTTTGCAATAATGATTCAAAATAAATGTTTGCTGAAAAAACATACTTTCATTCCCTTCAAGGTTGTGTTTCTTGCTCTATGAACTTTGCTGTCATGAATGAACTAGATGCCTTATTTCCCTGGACTATTCCTCTACAATGCTGGCTGCTTTCTCCCACTGGTGAATTCCTTTTGGAACTTCCATTTTGGATACTGACCAAGGTCAGCCAAGCTTCGTTCCTCTCCCAGTTGTGGGTCTGTTTCTATTGACTTTACCTTAATATTTTCCCTCCCCACCCCCAAGCATCTAAACTTTTACATGTTGTCTTCTTCCATTAGAATGTAAACTCCTTGGGTTGGGTGTCAGGGACTGTGTCTTCTTTTTGCTTGTATTCGTATACGTAGTACTCAGCACATGCCTGGAACATAGTAAGTGCTTAATAAATGCTTATTGCCTTGCCACACTGTGCACTTGTTTCCTCCTAATGGTTAATATAGTAACTAAAAATCATACCATAGACATATCACTAGACTTGGACATATATTAAAGTAAGGAATGTCAGGAACAAATCCAATTTTGCTTTTTCTTTATAAAAATGTTTTTCTAATAATGTCACTCTTAATTCACAGACCCTTTGTAGGCCTGTACTATATACCTGAGGTAGGTTAGATAAACATTTTCTGGTCAACCCAAATCAGGGCCACTAGTTTCCATTTTTTTTTTCACATTTTTACTTCTTTGGTGACAAACTGAGGAGAAATTGCTTAACAGGAAGACATCAGGGACGCTGTGAGGAGATCAGTTGTCATCCTGAAAGATCCACACTAGTTTCACAGGAATTGTTAACAATGCCTCACTGAGCAAAGGTCAGATGGGTTTCTCTGGGAAATCACTTCCCTCTCCCGTGTGACATATCTCAGGTGTGGGCTTTGCAATCAAACAATCCTGTTGTGGACTGCTGAGACCCAGCAGGAGAAACAGCCGTTTGCTGGACAGCAATCAGAGCCCAGGCAGCTTTCTTGAGCATAGGCATCATGTGTCTCTTGAGGCAAACATGGACAGGTCACCCAAACAGCCAGAACAGCTGCCTAGGATAGGCTTCTCATGTGGCAAAAAGATTATTGGTTATGATTAGGTCTTCCCAATCCTGCTAGGGCTCAGATAATAATTAAAGGTATGCCCACATTATGGGAATAAAAACAGATGGAACTATATTATATCCATGGTCTCTTCCAGCTTTAAATCTTGTGATTTCAATATAGTTCAAGGACTATAACTGTTAGGAGGGGGAACAGAAGTGAAAAAGGCAGCCTGGGGAACAAGTATCAGCCTAGGTAGCATGAGTTGAGGGAATCTTAGGCAGGAATCCAAACAGCACTATACTAAGCCTGATCTCTGTAATCCAACCCACTATACCTTTGTTCCTTTGATTCCTGAAATATTTGGCGGTTTTCATAAATTTAATGTTAATGGGCAAATATTACTATGATAGCCTTTCTCCTCTAGTAATTCAGTTATCAGTTAATGCTATTTTATTACCAGCTCTATGGCCTCAACTAAAATTTCTTGGCCTTGGTTTATTTATTTGTAAAATGATCAAATGTAAAAACCTCTCTGCATGATTCTAATTCTAGTTCTAAAAATGTTCCCTGAATACTGACTCTTGGCAAAGCATTGTGCTGTGTACTGTGGGAGATACAACAACAACAACAACAAAAAAAAAAAAAACCCTGCCTTCAGGGACTCTGCAATATAAAAGGAGAGATGACACAGATACACAAAAATTAAAATGCAAAAAATAGATTTTGACTAGAGCATGAGAGGATAGTTGATTGAGTGGATAAAAAGTCCTTGGAGTCAAGAAGACCTGAGTTCCAGTCTTATCTCTAGCAAATATTGAGGCTGTGTGAATGCGCAAATAACCTAATCTCTCAATGACCTCAGGCATCTCGCTAAGACTACAAGTCACAGACCCAACTCTGCTTAGGTAGAGAAAGTTTCTTGATAAGTAGTCCGTTACACCAGTCAGTACAGACCCAGTCAAAGAAAGGGGAATGGGACATATGAGAGACAGCCTGCATTTTCTTTTTCACACAGTTTCAGGCTAGTTGTGGTTTGAAAAGACAGAATGATGACTAGCCATTTTTTTTTCAGATAAAGATTATAGGCACAAACTAAATAATGAATTTTAGGGACAGCTGTATGCCCCCATATGGTCCCTACCTATGTATGTCATCATTATGGAATCCAAAGCATTTCATTATACACTGTAGATCAATTCCCTGTCTTGACTCACAAACTCACACTATGAGTTCCCTAAAACTTATAAGCTTCCTTTTCTCCAGTGTCTTTGAGCCGAGCATGAAAATGGATATCTGTCACTAATACACAAAGAAAATAAAATGACAAGCATTACTATGTTTGCTTTCTCAGTATCATGGTTAACCACCATGAACTGGTGGTTATAAAATAGGACAATTGATATCTGGGTAGGGGCCAGAAACTTTGACATGAACAAATTCAGAATGAGGCAGTTACCATTCAAAGTAATAAAAGTTAATCTTTAAAATGGTTCACATTTAAAGGACTTAAAAAAATTTGTTCAGACCACATCTAGTAAATTGCTTTTCCCAAGTAAAATTTTTAGAGATGCATCATTTGCTTTGTCCTGAAGTTGGTGTGACTGCAGCAGAGCTGTTCTAGGATGCTCAAACTAACCCACGATGCCAAACTAATGGCTTGCTTCAGCATTCTGCTTTCTGTTGCAGAGACGTGTTGAGCCGATTGACAGGCTCATAATCAGCAACAACTGTGAAACAGGAGATATGACACTACAGAAAGATGAATTCATTCCAGCCATTGCAGATAGAGAGAAAGGTTTGGGGGAGGAAAAGAATGTACTTTAATGGAAGAAGCACTTGTTTTGAGTTTAGCTACAGACCTCTAGACTTCAGTTAGGTAGAAATTGCAATAGTTTCTAATAGAGTCTCACAAGACTATCAGGGATTCCAAATAAAAGTGCTTAGTCTCTGACTAATAGTTATCCTTTTCCTGTGAAATAACTATAAGAGAGAGAAGTTGCATTTACTTTATTAGTGAATGTGGGCTTGCTAGAGGGAAAGAACTTACTTTGTCTCTGCAGTATAGAAAATAAACATTTCTCAGTTCTTATTAGAAGAAAAATCCAACCCAGGAGGTAGGTTGAAAGTTTTTTGGATCTGTGATTTTAACAACATGGGTGTTTTCCGCAATGGCAAAGCTTATCCCTCCATGTCTTCCTGTAAATTCTCTGCAAAGATCCATCTCAAGAGCTTTGGGTCTTGGTATTTCAGGGATACCAGTAAATCTGATGGGCTGCCTAATTCTTGTTATTTGACAAGCCCACTTCCTTTTCCAGTTGTACATTTCTTTGATAATTCTTTTTGCACTACTTCTGCACAGCTTTTTGGCTGAACTACGACTTGAATTTTTCAGAGATGATGGCACTTTCTCATTCTACAGCTATACATCATTACCATAAGAATACTGGTATTTAAAAACAATAAACCTGGGGCAGCTAGGTGATGCAGTGAATAGAGCACCAGCCTTGGAGTCAGGAGGAACTGAGTTCAAATCTGGCCTCAGACACTTGACACACTTACTAGTTGTGTCACCTTGGGCAAGTCACTTAACCCCAATTGTCCTGCCTTCTCCCCTAAAGAAAAACTGGTAAACCTTTGTTTCAGGGACAAGCTTGGTGCCATTAAAAGAAGTAGACAATTTTCTAAGTGGGATCTCTCCCACTCTCCTCCTCCATTCAATCCTGGCTAGAGTTCATTGTCTGTTTTCTTTTTGCACAATACTCGGGTAAGTCCTGGTCATGCACACACAAACATAAACCATCCACTCACCAACACACACAGAACATTATCCACAACCTAGAACGTCTAGAGGACCTCACTATCTCTCTTCCATATAGAAGCTGCTGGGCATCTTCCATAATAGTGATAAATATGGGGACAAGGTTTGAATCTTAAAACAATCGATTTTGCTACTTAGACTCAGAGAATTGTTGTCTGTTAGATACATAAATGACATTCCCATTTAGTTCACTCCCCACAAACATTTTAAAAATATCTACAAGTATTTATATACAGCAATTTAAGGACTCTAATACACATTTTACGTAAGTTTCTTCTTGACTCACGCTAATCACTTTAAGTTTTGTAAAAACTATTTAATTTTCTCCAGTTTCTTTAACCGAGAATAAAAATGGGGTGCAGGGTTTGTTCAGCTAAGACTAGTATCTCTGGTGTCAGGGTTGCTGAGCCTTTTTAAGGGCTACTTTCCAACTTTGGTGTCCACCTGATCCACCTAAATCTCACCTGTGACTCCAAGAAGCTTCAAGAAGTAGGCATGGTGGCCACACCGTGATAAACCATTTTGGCAGATTGGCTAAACCAGGTTGAGGGTAACTGAGGGGTCTCAAACCCGTTGTTGAGTTGGGGGGTATCTACCCCAAATGTGTGAAGACTTCCACAGGTGGAATGGTTGGATGAGAACAATTTGTTCTCCATGAAGGCAGCTGAAGCAGGTGCTGTGGAGCACTTAGAGCTTGGTCAGACATCAAAGACACCAAAGTCATCCACTGCATCTTAAGCATCACTTTGAGCCATCGTGACTGTCCTGCCACTGGACTGTGATGATTCTGGAAGACAGAGTGAGGCCAACGACTTTGTGCAACTCTGTCTCACTCACATCCAATTTAAACAGAATCAAAATACATCACCCATACCATTTTACCTATCTCAATGTTCTGTGGTGACAGACAAGTGATGAAGCAGCAGATATGGATATACTGGAAGCCGTAGTCATACTCTCTTGCACACAGGTGGCCCAGGCCATAAGGTTGTCTTCTCGCTAGAAGCAGTAGTGGGATTCAGCAGCCCCCTGGGCATCTGACCAACCTTTTAAGGAGCACACTGATCAATGCTCCTTCTGTGAGGAAAGGGCTAGAAAAGTTGCCCTAAAAATTGTCTGCTTAACCAACCCTGGACTGATTAACACAGCAGGTGAGGGTTCTATCCTGTAGTCAAAAAAAAAAGTACAAAAACTTCTGTAAAGATCGTTCCACTAATCATTGGTAAATGAAATGTGCACATACTTATAGACAACACAAAATTCAATAGACCTGAAAGATGAACTGCTCTTATTGTGAGAGAACTCAGCAGGGATCACATCCAAATAGCAGCCCTGAGTGACACAAGGCTGGCAAATGAAGCCCAGCTTACTGAAATTGGGGCTGGATACGTTTTTTTTTTTTTTCTGGAATGGCCTCAGCGAAGGAAAGTGCCATGAAGTTGGTGTACATTTTGCAACCAAAACTAATCTAGTCAGCAAGCTTGTATGCCTCCCAAAAGAAGTGAATGACAGACTCATGACAATGTGATTGCCACTTGCAGGAAAATATCATGCCACCAACATCAGTGCCTATGCTCCCACCATGATGAACCCTGATGAAGTCAAAGAAAACTTTTATGAAGACCTGGAGACCCTTATTGTCAATGTGCCAAAAGAAGACAAGCTTATAATTCTGGGTGACATTAATGCTAGAGTAGGCTCAGACTACCAGACGTGACAGGAAGTCCTTGGGAGGAGTGGAGTTGGAAACAGCAACAGCAATGGTCACTTACTACTAAAGACTTGTATGTCTCATGACCTTCTCGTCCCCAACACTGTTTTCCATTTACCTCAACACAATAAAACTTCATGGATGCACCCTCACAGCAAACATTGGCATTTAATAAACTATGTGATTATGAGGAGAAGAGACAGGATGTGAGAGCTACAAAGGCAATGTGTGTCACAGAGTGCTGAACTGATCATAGACTTATCCTCTCCAAGCTAAATATTCGCATTCACCAAAAGTGGTGACCCAAGGCAAAATGACTACCAGAAGAATTAATGTCAACAGATTAGAGCATTTCTCTGAGTGAGAACAGTTTGTTGCTAACTTGGAGGGAAAGTTGAGCCAACACACAGTTGGCATCAGTAGAGCAGAAAAGGAGTGGGTAGCTTTCAGAGATTTGGTGTACAATGCTGTGTTTGCTCATCTGGGTCAGAACACTTGCGAACATCAAGACTGGTTTAATGAAAACAATGGGGAAATTCAGAAGCAGCTAAATGAAAAGTGAGAATGCCACAGGTTTTACCAGCAGGATAGTTTATCTCTAAAAAGGCATCAAAAGTATAAGTGAAGCATAGAGAGATGCAGACTTCTTGGCTCAGTAAGAAGGTAGATGAAATTAAGCTGATAGTAATAATCCAAAGTGCTTTTATGGCTCTGAAGGCCATTTAGGGATCAAAGACATATGGTAAATCTCAGCCACTCAGTGCTGATGGAACCACATTGATTAGTGATAAGGACATGATCTTGGAGAGATGGGCTGAACAGTTCCATAGTGTTCTCAATAGGTCATCATTAATCAATGCTGAAACCACTGACAGTTTACCTCAGGTTGAAGTCAATCCCTGCCTAGCTGAAGTTCCAACTGAAGAAGAGGTTTTGAATGCCATTAGGCTCCTTTCATATGGAAAAGCACCTGATGCTGATTCTATACCAGCTGAGACTTAGAGGATGGTGGTGGTGGTGGGGAATCCAAGGAAGCCTCCATTGTCCATCTCCATAAGGTAAAAGAAATAGATTGTCTTACGACAATCACAGGGGTCCCTCTCTCTCTTAGTCATTTTTGGCAAGATTCTTGCCAGAGTCCTCCTTAATAGGCTAATCCTTCACCTGGAAGATGGTCATCTGACTGAGAGCCAGTGTGGCTTCAGAAATGGCTAAGAAACAGTTGATATGTTTGCTGCCTGAAAACTCCAGGAGAAATACTAAGAGCAGAACAGAGGTCTGTATGCAATGTTTGTAGATCTTACCAAGGCCTTTGATACCATCAGTTGTGAGGGCTTATGGAAAATTTTGTCAAAATTTGGCTGCTCAGAGAATTCATCAGTATTGTATGTCAATTTCATGACAGCTTTCTTGCCCCTTTCTGGATAATGGATCAATGGAGTGAAACAAGGCTGTGTGCTTGCTCCCATGCTTTTTAGCATGATGTTTCAGCCATGTTACCAAACACCTTCAATAAGGACAGACACGTTGGATACCACACTGACAACAAATTCTTCAACTTGTAAAGGCTACAAGCTAAGAACAAGGTGGAGGGAGTTGGTGCATGATTTTTTGTTTGCAGATGATTGTGCACTCAATGTAACCTCTGAAGCTGAGATGCAGCAAAGCATGGATCCATTCTCTGCTGCTTGTGCTAATTTTGGCCTAACAACACCAAGAAAACACAGGTGCTCCATCAGCCAGCATCACACCATCCATACACGGAACCATCAGTTATGGCAAATGGAGAAGTTTTGAATACTGTTGATAAGTTCACATACCTTGGCAGTATACTTTCCAGGGATGTATACACTGATAATGAGGTTGATGTATCATGCATTGCCAGAGCTAGCTCAGTATTTGGGAGGCTTGAAGGAAAGTGTGGGAGAGAAGTCTTAGACTCCTACCAAACTGAAGGCCTACAGAGCTGTTGTGCTGACCTCATTATTGTATGCCTATAAAACCTGGGCAGTCTACCAGCACCATGCCAGGAAACTGAATTTCTTCCATTTGAATTGTCTTAGGAAGATTCTGAAGATCACCTGGAAGGATAAGATACCAAACACTGAGGTCCTTTCTCGAACTAAACTGTCAAGCATTCAAATTCTACTTTAGAGAGCACAACACTGATGGACTGGCCCCATCTGAATACCAAAATGTTGTTATTTTGGTAGGAATCAGGGCATATAACAAGAACAAATTTATTATTAAGTAATCATCATTCAAAGTAAGACAAATTTATTTTTTAAAAGGTTCAAGTAGGCACTGTACAAAGGGATGATACAAAGCATAGATAAGATATGATGCCTTTCCTTCATGGAGCTGTCAAGTCTAGTAGACCATGAAGATGAATAAGTTGAGTTTTAAGAGGTTAAGTGACTGACCAAAAGTCACAAAGAAAGCCAGTGGAAAGGCAGGAATTAACAACTGGTTGTCCTGGATCTAAGTGCAGAGCACCGCCTATAGACCATATTGAAGTATATATAGGTAGAAGGGAGAAAAAGAGAGCAGGTGGGGAAAGGGAGAGGGAAAAGAAGGAGAAAGGGGAGAGACAAATTTGGAAAGGGCCCTTTCTAGTTACTTCTTAAAAGAAAGGTTTATTCATCAGTCTCTTCCTTCGGAAAAAAAAAATCACCTTTTCCCTATTCCTAACAAGATCCTTGACTATCCAGTTTTAAAAGACCAGAGTCTTTGAAGATAGTCTTTAGGAAAGCCCCATGGCTTCAATTACTGAGAATTTCCTAGAATTAACTAAATAAAGAAATAGTCTAAATGAAATATTTCTTTGTTTAATGAGTTTTCAGTTTTTATGACAACACACTATATCATTATATGGTCAATATTATTTTAAAATAAATTTTAAGATAAATTTTAAATCCTAGCTTAAGGGCTATTCATAACTATAAGTAGTGAATATAATTTTCATGGTTGTCAGTTTTATATTCCTCGAATATAGCAACCTTCCAGCATAGTGTCTTGAATCTAAGAGGCACTCAGGAAATGTTTGTGGGAGATTTTAATGATGGAATCATTTAGCCTATGAGGTTTGATAGGATATGCTCTAATTTACATGTCTTCCCAAGAAAGAAAGAGGGAGGGAGGGAGGGAGAGAAGAACAAAGGATGGATGGAAGAAAGGAAGGAAGGAAGGAAGGAAGGAAGGAAGGAGGGAAGGAAGGAAGGGAAGAAAAAAAGAGAAAAATGACAGTCATTTTATGCTTTCAGTGATACTGTAATGAGACACATTTGGTTGTGCATAGAAATCATTGTCTGTAACCATTCCTCTTACTTCCACAAGATGCAAAGTTGCAAAAGTATCTACTAAAGCCTTCACATTTATATCTATGTAAAAGAACAATGAGAAGTGATATGTAGTTATCCCAGTGAATGCACTGGATGAATATGAACAGCTACAGTTTTCTGTTCCAGTTTCCTAAAACCTAGGTTGGTTTAAGACTTGTGGGGAAGTTTAGCCTTGACAGGAAAAATATCTGTAATTACAGGAATTAAATAAGGCATTTTAAATATTGAGGTAGAAAATGTCATATACAGTCTGAGTTACTTTTCTTTATCAGATGGAAAAACAACCTACAAATACAGTCGCAATACCATCATTAATTAGTTCTGTAATCTTGGGCAAATCAGTTCTCTTTTGACCTTGTTTTCTTTATCTACAAAATGTGTGGGAGAAAGCAGGTGGAAGGGTGATTTATCTTGGAGTTTCCTTCCAACTATAGCATTCTATGATTCTGTGATACAGCCAAAGAAAAATCAGGACACAGCCCTAAAACGGGCAGTATTTTTTTTCCTGTGGATTTCCTTAAACGAACATCAGGACATGCCTTGTGTACCTACATCAGAATTTTCTCTAGGTGTGGGCACACCCTTTGGCATATCTTTATATTCTTTTTAAAACAGGGGTTCTTAACCTTTTTTCGTGAACCCTTTGGAAATCTGGTGAAACACACAGAGCACTTCTCAGAATAATGTTTTTAAATGAGTAAAATAAAGGACTACAAAGGAAACCAGTTATATTGAAACAGTTATCAAAAATATGTAAAAACTAACAATTTTACAGGCCCCTCAAATTAATCCACAGAGTCTAGATTAAGATTCCCTGATTGAAGGATACATCATTCTTTGTTTAAACTTCAGTATTTATTAATTATAATAACCATAATAGCTGCTAGCATTTATAGAAAGCTTTAGAGCTTGCAAAGTGCTTTACAAATATTATCTCATCTTATCTTCACAATAACCCAGGGAGGTAGGTGTTGTTATCATTCCCATTTTACAGATAAGGTAACTGAGGCAGAAAGAGAGGTTCTAATATACCTAGTGATTTTTAACAATACAGGTTGTGTTGGGCTATTTCTATTAGGAACAAAGAGTAATTGCTTTATTGACTTAATTGAAAACTACTCAATTACGAGTTTTGCAGCAGTTGCCAGATGTTCATTAGTTATTGCTTATTCAGAAGATTGGCTATATTGGTATCAATGTATTTGTCTTCATATATTTTTAGGTTTATTAGTGTGTGAACGTATACTGTAATTATGAAGAGCAGATGATCAACCATCTGCAAATATCTCTCCCCTTTTCAAGGACTTTCAGACCAAATTGAGTCATATTCTACTGATGAGTTTCCCCTGGATTAAAAAGCTTCACAGCAGTGTAAATCACAATAATTATGGTGCTGAAAATATATTGTTGCCTTCCAGTGGAAACTTCCTTTTCTGTCCTTGCATCCCTCATCAATAAGTTCTAAAATAAATGCCTTCTTGTGTCATATGTTAATAAGCGTCTCTACAACTCCTTAGGTCAAAAATTTTACTTGGGTTTGACACAAGGATTATTGTTGATGAATGTGCAATTTATTTCAAGCTTCAAATCAGGGAAAACTAAAATAGTACATTGAAAATCTTTGGTTCATGGAGTCACTTAGCTCAACTCACGTGGACTTATGTCCTATCAAGAGTTCAAGGTTTGTTGGTTTTGTTATTTAGGAGAAAACATTGACCTTGTCTATATAGAAAAAGCAAGGAAGACTAAGAAACTCTCAAGAAATTTCAGTTTTATTCAAATTAGCTGAATTGAACATTTGCTTTCTTTCAGAGAATTTGCTAATGGAAATGAGTTTACCAGGGAATAATTTTAGTCTGAAATATGTGCCTTGATTTTCTCCACTTAGTCACAAAGGCAACATATTAGAAATGCATCCTTTAACTGGTGAAGAGTAGGATCATGAAACAGTGCCCTGTTTTAGTCCTTCACTACAGAACAATGGCTAACACTGATTAGTTTGCTGAAGTTCTTTAGCTTCTATTGCTTTTAAACGTATTCCTAATGAGCACCTCTAACAAGTGACTAAGATTTAAGGTGGTAAAGAATCTTAAGCTACTATACACCTGAAGTATTTCATTATAGGGCCAAACATAAATCCCTCATACTCTTGTATAGTTAAATTATAGGATCAGCTTTATGGGGGTGGTAGTGGTGGTGGTGGTGGTGTTAGCAGTGTGTGCGTGTGTGTGTGTGTGTGTGTGTGTGTGTAGAAGATTTATGTCGAGAGGGGAATAAGATAGGGACTAGACCTCTGACTTCACTGGTGTAGGTAATTTCTGGGAGAGGAAGCTCCTTCTGTGAATGCAAATCAGTACCTTTCTGCAATTCATAGTGTTAGAGAGTTGCCTAGAGCAGTAAAGGCATATGAATTTCCCAATATCACATAGCTAGTATTTATCAGGGTCAGAACTTGAACTCAGATCTTCCTGATTTTGAGGCCATGCAGCTTCACTACTATCATTATAACCCACATCCTAAGTGACTCTGTTACCCAAGAAAATCTCTTCTGAATAGAAATAAGGAGGAACTCAAAAGTATACAATTAATATCCTCTGTTTAATCTTAACAGGAAGGCAAATGCATCACCTCTCAAGGCAAACCATTCAACTTCTGCAACCTTTTTCTAATTGTTAGTAAATTTTTCCTGACAGCAAGCCTAAATTTGTCTCTTTCCTTTAATCTTTGTCTCATCTAAAAGTTTGATGATCATACCATCAATCCCTTTCTCCAAGTCGTTGATAAAAAAATATTAGCACAGGGGAAGTACAGATCTCTAGTGTACTTAAGCAGAGACTACTAGCCAAGTTGGCTTTGAATCATTAATTGCTACTCTTAGGATCAGGCCATGCAAACAATACTGAATGCATATAATTGCATTACTGTCTAGTTCACATATCTCTACCTTTTTCATCTGGTTAGCATAAGATACTTTAACAAAACCTTTACTAAAATATAGACAAACTGCATCACTAGCTGTCTTCTCATCGACTGATTGAGTAACCTTGTCCAAAAAGGAAATAAAGCTAGTGTAGTTATTATATTCCCTGGTGAACTCATTTCCATTACAAATTCTCTGAAAGAAAGCAACTGCTCCATTCAGCTAATTTGAATCAAACTGAAATTTCTTGAGAATTTGTTAGTCTTCTTTGCTTTTTCTAAATACTCAAAATTTTGCCAGAACAACAAAGCTATCAAACCTTGAACTCTTGATAGGACATAAGTCCATGTGAGTTGAGCTAAGTGATGATCTGTTCTCGACTTCTCTATAATGTTTCTTTGTAAGTATTCCTTTTTGTTTTAAATACTTAAGCAATTATCTCTTTAATTGCAGAGTTTTCTCAGGAAGCAAAATCAAGTTCAGCATCAGTACCTTTTAGGTTCTGTTCTCTTTCCTTTTCGAATCTTTTGCAGCTCACTCTGCTGGTACATACTGTTTGAAGATTGTAGGCCAGGATGACTAATAATCTAGCCGTAGGCATAGTACCATTTTACCATCTTCTCATAATTGGCACTCCACAACTAGGTCTCCCTGGTTCTTCATTTTTGCCTGCATACTAATTCCATAATCGATGTCTAAAACTCATCATCTATTTATTTCATTTACTCAGTAGTTTAATTCCTTAGGCCAATAAGTTATATTTCTTTCCCTTTTTAATCCTATCTAAATGTTCTAAAATATGCATTTTTCTTAGGTTAAAATCAACAAGTAAAGATGTTGTCAATCCAACAAACATTTATTAAGCAATAATTATTATTCTTGGCCAGGCACTATGCTAAGCACTGGAAAAGGAGGAGGTGGGGAAGGGAGAAGAGGAGAAGAAAGAGAAGGAAAAGGAGGAGGAGGAACAGGAGGAGGATGGGAAGGTGAAGAAGGTGAAGGAGAATGAGGAGGAGGAGAAAAAAAAAGAGGAGGAGGAGGAGTACCTACTCTCAAGGAATGGCAAACCATAGAAAACCCCAAAAGGGGTCATAGAAAGTCAGACACAACTGAAATGACTCAACGGCAGTAGCAAAATCAACAATAACCTCAAAGAACTCATAGTGGGGGGAAAAACATGTCAACAACTATGTACAAGCAAGATATATATGTAGATAAGCAAATATTTGTATATATACACATGTACATGGGTTTTATGTACATATATATATATATATATACACACACACACCTATATATATATATATATATATATATATATATATAGTGTGTGTGTGTATGTGTATATAAATATCTATATCTATCTTTAGCAAGAAGTCTTTCCCAGTCCTTCTTAATGTTAGTGCCGTATCTCTCATATTATCATTAAGAAAAACTGGGAATGGCTTCTCGCTGAAGATGGGAATTTAACTGAGACTTGAGAGATGAAGAGGGAGAGATATGCAGGCATGGGGGACAGCCAGTGAAAATGCCCTAAAGGAGCATCTTGTATCAGGAAAAACAAGGAACTCAGTGTCACTAGATCACAGCTTACATGTAGGGGAGTAAGATGGAAATGTAGGAAGGGGCCAGGTTATAAAGGGCTTCAAAAGCCAAATAGAGACTTTAATTTGATACTGGAGGTAATAGTGACCTACAGTAGTTTATTGAATAGGGTGTTAGATTTAATCATCTTTAGGAAAGTAGATGGTGTCAATGACATATTGACATGGAGGATGAACTGGAGTGGGGAGAGACTTGAGGCAGGAAAACAAACAAAAAGGTTATTATAACAGTCCATGTTTGAGGTGACAAAGGTCTACATCAGAGTGGTGGCAGTGCAGAAGGAAAGAAGGTAGGATTTGTGAAAGATACTACAAAATTGATTGAATATGTGAGGTGAGAGTGAAGAGTCTGAAATGATACCAATTTTTTGAGCCTAGCTGACTGAGAGCATGGTGGTGCTCTCAACAGTAATGTACAATTGAGGAAGAGGAGAGGGATTGTTAAGAGGAAGATAACGAGTTCTGGATTTGTCATGTTCAGTTTAAGATGTTTCAGGACATAGAGTTCAATATGTCCAATAGAAAGTTGGAGATGTGCATCTGAAGTTTAGGTTAAAGATTAGAGTGGGATAAGTAGATATGAGAATTATCAAGAGAGACATGATAATTGAATCCATGGGAGCTAATCATATCACCAAGTGAATAAGCATATAAGGAGAAGAGAAGGTCCAAGATATCCAGAGTTAGCAGACATGATTTAGATGAAGATCCAGGAAAGGTGCCTGAGAAAGAAATAATTGTATAAGATAAGAGAGCCAGGAGAGCTGGGTCACCAAAAACTATAGACAAGGGAATATCAATAAGAGAGAGAGTGATGGTATTAAAAAATGCGGAGAGGTCCGGAAGTATTAGGTTTAAAAAAATCCTTTAGATTCTGCAATTATATTACTGGTAACTGGAGAAAGCAGTTTCAGTGGAATGAAGCTGGAATACAGACAAGAGAATTAAGAGAGTAAGAGAAAAGGCAGTAGGGGCACTAATTATACACATCCTTGTCAAGGAGTTCAGCCAGGAAAAGGTGAAGATATAGGATGAAAGTCAGTGGGAACAGATGGATCAGGTGATGATTTTCTGTGAATGGGAGAGACATGAGCATGTTTATAGATAGTAGGGAAGAGCCAGTAGACAGAGAGAGATTGAGGATAAGTGAGAGAATGAGTATGACAGTGGAAGAAATTCTCTGGAAAAGAAAGAATGAAATGGAATAATTTATGAATGTAGTAGGGTTTGCTTTTACAATGCAAAAAGCCAGCTTTTTATGTGACATGGGAGAAGGAGGAAGAGGGGAGAAAAGGAATCTTTTAGTGAATGACCTCAGATGAATGTCTCCTTTTTTATATATTCCTACCCTTGAGGGGCAGAAACAAGATGATGGAGTAATGGAGGTACTCTTATGAGCTCTCCTATATTCTTCTCCAAAAAACTTTAAAATAATACCTCAAAATGAATTCTGGAGCAGCAGAACCAACAAAAGGATGGAGTGAAACAATTTTCTAGCCCAAGACAACTTAGAAGATCAACAAGAAGGGTCTGTCTCACTGGGGTGAGAATAGAGCAAAATCTAGCACAGATTGTTACAGCATAGGTTGAACCCTAACAAACCAGCCACAGGCCTTGGGGGCCAGGAGGACTAAATCAGCAGTATGGTGGCTTTTAGAGCTCTCAGCCAACAGATGGTAAGATGGTCAGAAAATTGGTCAGAAGGAAATCACATGAGACCTTTTGCTAGCACTGGGTGCAGAACTCTGTTGCATTGCCCATACTTCATTCTGGGTCATGGTCCCAGGGCAAAGGGGAGGACTAGCAGGAGCAGGGATCCTGGTCACAGTTCCAGAGCAGAAAAGAGTGTTTGTGGCCACTTAAAAACCAGGAGCACAGGTCAAAAGAGCATTGACCACACCTCTCTTTAGATCATACCACCTTGGAAGAACTGAAACTTACAGACCCACAGAACTAGCTCTGAAAACAACAGCAGGAAAAACCTAAAGGTTAGGACAGTGCCTCTTTTACTCTGGGAGCAGAGCTCAACTTTGACATAAAGTTAAAAGTCAAGAAATAGGCTGGAAAATGAACAAACAACAACAAAAAGAATCTGACCATAGAAAGTTACTTTGGTGACAGGTAAGATCAAAATAAACTCAGAAGTCAATGAGATCAAAGCAGCTACATGCAAAGCCTCAAAGAAAAATATGAATTGGTCTGAGGCCCTGGAAGAGCTCAAAAAAGATTTTTAAAAATCTAGTAATAGAGGCAAAGGAAAGTGGGAAAAAGAAATTAAACCGATGCAAGAAAGAGTCAACAACTTCGTAAAGGAGGCACAAAAATTACTGAGAAAAATAACACCTCAAAGTACTATTGGTGAAATTGTATACTGATTCAGTCTTTCTGGAGAGCAATTTGGGACTATGCCCAAAGGGCTATAAAACAATCATACCTTTTGACTAAGCAATCACTACTAGGTTTGTATCCCAAAGCAATAAAAAAACAAAAGGAAAAGGATCTATGTGCACAAAAATATTTATTGCAGCTCTTTTAGTGGTCGCAAAGAATTGGAAACTGAGAGGATATCCATCAGTTGGGGAATTGCTGAACAAGTTGTTATGTATTGTTGTAATTGAATACTATTGTGCTTGAAGAAATGATGAGCAGGATACTTTCAGAAAAACATGGAAATACTTACATGAACTGATGCAAAATGAAATGAACAGAACCAGAAGACAGTACACAGCAACAGTGAATAATTTAGCTGTTCTCAGCAATACAATAACCCAAGACATCTCTGTGGGACTTACTAGGAAAGGCGCTGTTCATCTCCAGAGAAAGAACTGGTAGAGCCTGAATGCAGATCAAAGATACTTTTTCTTTACTTTTTTTGTGGATTTTCTGTTTTCTTTCACAAGATGACTTACATGGAAATGTGTTTTACCTGACTTTAGATGTATAACCTATGTCAAATTACTTGTCTTCTCAATGAGTGGGGGAGGAAAAGCAAGGGAGGGACAGAATTTGGAACTCAAAAATAATTTTAAAAAGAGCATTAAAATTGTTTTTACATGTATTTGGGAAAAGTAAAATATTAAATAATTTTAAAATAGAGCAATTGTTACAAGAGGGACAAAAATCCCCTGAAGATAAGAATTTCTTTTTTTTTTTCTTTTTGGAGCAGGGAAGGCAGGGCAATTGGGGTTAAGTGACTTGCCCAAGGTCACACAGCTAGTAAATGTGTCAAGTGTCTGAGGCCGAATTTGAACTCAGGTCCTCCTGACTCCAAGGCTGGTGCTCAACTCACTGTGCCACTAACTATGCCAAGAATTTCTTAAATAACAGAATTGGCTAAATGGAAAAAGAGGTATAAAAGCTAAAAAAATTCCTTATAAATTAGAATTGGGCATGTGGAAGCTAATGACAATATGAGACATCCAGGAATAATAAAATAAAATCAAAAGAATGAAAAAATAGAAGAAAATGTGAAATATCTTATCGGAAATACAACTAACCTGGAAAATAAATTGAGGAGAGATAACTTAGTCCTTTCACCATGCTAATTGCTTTCCTCTGGATACGCTTCAACTTGTTAATGTCTTTCCTAAAAAGTGATATGTGGAATTAAACACAACATGTAAAACATGTTCTGATCAATACCACAAATAATAGTACTTCCCCTTTTTTGATGCCAGCAGGTGTAGTGGTAGATAGAACATTGAGCTTGGAGTCAACAAAATCTTCTATGTATTTTCTTGGGTTCTCTTCCCTTATAAAAATCCCGAGTTTAAATTCAGCAAGCTGTATGATCATGTTCAAGTTATTTAAGGTCAGCTTCAGTTTCCTCATCTGTAAAATGGATTTTAGAATCCCCCCTCCCCACATGGTTGGTGTCAAGAAAAAATGAGATATTTGTAAAACACTTTACAAATCTTAAAGCAGAGTCCTAGTTGTTGGTATTGTTATTACTATTAATCAATACTATGCCTATCTCAATGCCATCTGCATCAGAGAGCATTTTCATTTGTTATGGTACACTGTTGATTAGTAATTAACTTTATTTATATACCTAACCTTATAACTACCCTTTATTTATAGATTTAGAGAATCAACTAAAAAACTACTTGAAAAAAAATAACAAGTATAGTAAAGTTGCCAGATATAAAATAAAACCCGCATAAATCATCAGCATATATATGTGTATATATATACATACATACATACATATATACATACACATACATATATGTGTGTATATACATACACACATATATACACATACATACATATATGCATATGTATGTAAAACCAACAATGGCCAGGCTTAAGAGACAGAAAGAGAAATTCTATTTAAAATATCTGCAGATAATACAAAATATTTTGGAATCTACCTGCCACACAAAATCAGGAACTATATGAACACAAATAGAAAACACTATTTAAACAAATAGTCAGATCTAAACAATTGGAAATATATCAGTTGCTCATGGGTAGGCTGAGCTAATATAATAAAAAATGACAATTCTATCTAAATTAATTTATTTATTCTGTGTCATACCAATCAAACCACTAAAAATTATTTTATAGAGCTAGAAAAAATAACAAAATTATCAAGGGAATTAATGAAAAAATTCAAAGGAAGGTGGCCTAGCCATACCAGATCTAAAGCAATATTATCAAGTGGCAATCATCAAAACTATTTGGTACTGGCTAAAAAATAGAGTGGTGGAACAGTGGAATAGGTTAGGTAGACAAGACACAGTAGTAAATGGCCATAGTAATTTACTGTTTGATATACCCAAAACTCCAGTTTTTGGTATAAGAACTCACTATTTGACAAAAACTGCTAAGAAAACTGGAAAATAGTATGGCAGAAACTAGGCAAAAATCAACATCTCACATTCTATGGCAAGATAAGTCCAAAATGGGTACATGATTTAGATATAAGTAATGGTACCATAAGCAAATTAGGGGAGCAAGGAATAGTTTATCTGTCAGATCTATGGAGGAGGGAAGAATTTATGACCAAACAAGGGATAGAGAACATTATGAAATGTAAAATGGATAATTTTGATTACATTAAATTAAAAAGGTTTTGCACAAACAAAACCAATGCAGCCAAGATTAGAAGGAAAGCAGAAAGCTGGGAAACAGTTTTTACAGCCCCATTTCTGACAAAAGCCTCATTTCTAAAATACATAGAAAACTGAGTCAAATTGGTAAGAATACAAGTAATTCCCCAGTTGATAAATGGTCAAAGGATACAAACAGTTTCAAGACGAAGAAATGAAAGCTATCTAGAGTCATATGAAAAAAATGTTCTAAATCACTATTGATTAGAGAAATACAAATTAAAACAATTCTGAGGTACTACCTCACACCTATCAGATTGGCTAATATGACAGAAAAGGAAAATGATAAGTGTTGGAGGGGCTGTGGGAAAACTGGGACACCAATGCATTGTTGATGAAGTTGTGAACTGATCCAGCCATTCTGGAGAGCATTTTGGAACTATGCTCAAAGGGCTATAAAACTATGTGTACCCTCTAATCCAACAATACCACTACTAGGTCTGTATCCCAAAGGGCAAAGGACCCACATGTACAAAAATATTTGTAACAGCTTTTGTGTGTGTGTGTGGTGGTCAAGAATTGGTAACTGAGGGGATGCCCATCAATTGGGGAATAGTTAAACAAGTTGTGGCATGTGAATGTAATGGAATACTATTTTCTGTAAGAAATGATGAACAGGCAGACTTCAGAAAAACCTGGAAAGACTTACATGGACTGATGCTGAGTGAAGTGATCAGAACCAGGAGAACATTGTACACAGCAAAAGCAACATTGTAAATTGATTAACTATGATAGACTTGGCACTTCTCAGCAATACAATGATCCAAGACAATTCTAAAACTCTCGAGACGGAAAAATGCTATCCACATCCATAGAAAAAACCATGGAGTCTGAATGCATATTGAACATACTATTTTTATTTTTTCATTTGTTTTTTTTTTTTCTTTCTCATGGTTTTTCCCTTTTCTGATTCTTCTTTCACAACATGACTAATGTGGAAATATGTTTAACATGATTATAGATGTATAACCTATAACAGATTCCTTACTATCTTGGGGAGGGGGAAAGGGAGGGAGGGAGAAAAAATTGGAATTCAAAATTTACAAAAATGAATGTTGAAAACTATCTTTGCATTTAATTGGAAAAATACTATGAGGGGGACCCTTTACTTAGAATCCACAAAAAAAAAACCCAAACAAACCAACAATTAAAATGAACTATTGCCTGCTCTATCCTTTCCAATCTGAACTTTTCAAGTCAATTTTGTTTTAAACCAAAACATATGGCTTACTATTTATATCTATCAAATTTCTTATTGGACTTGGCCCATCAATCTAGCCTATCTGGATCTCTTTTTTAGACAATTGCTCTCCAGTTTGTGTTGCTGTGGCAAGAAACTCTACTTTATTATAATTTAATTAGTAAAATGTTTATTCCAGATATTGCTACAAGCCATGGCATGCAAAAGCAACAGTTAAGATAAAGAGAAGTGTGTCTCTAGTGGGTTTCAGAATATGAATCATTTCACACAGGTACTTAGAAAACAATCAGTCAATCATTAGTCTTGTGGGGCAGTGGGAGTAGTTTGCTATAAATCATAGAGGAGATATAGAGCCTTTAGAATTTACTAATAGGCAGCTAAGTGGCACAGTAGATAGAAAACTGGGCCTAGAGACAGGAAAACCTGAGTTCAAATTAATGCTCAGACATTATATGACCCAGGGCAAGTCATTGAAACTCTATTGGCACAATGCCTGGTGCATAGAAAGCACTTTATAAATGCTTATCCCTTTCCTTCTTCCATTCCTTCCCTTCCCCCTGTTACTAGTTTCTGTAGTTCAAGATGACTCCCTGACTGCTTTTTTTACTCCATTAAAGGGAGACTCCAAGTAACACTATCATTCTTTTTTAACTTCCACCATTACTAGATAACTTCACTCAACGTAGAAGAGTGCCCAAGATAGAACCAATGGTGCCATATAGCTTTGAATCATAAAATAATTTAATTTCTCAAGAATAAAAATGGAAGATCACCCAAACAGCAATGGAAAAAATATGTGTAAGAGTATGCCTCATATTAATAACAAAAAATTATATAGGAAGCATCATAAAAGGTAACTTCAAATGAGGTATAAGACAAGAAAAAAGAGATGGGCTCATTAACATCAGGTCAAATTCTGATTTAGAACTCTTCTTCTTTTGGGACTGTGCAAAGATTCTTAGTCGTTGCTTAGAAAGTTTAGGATAATTAAAGAAGCTTTCTATCCTCTGGTTCTGGAGTGTCTCAGGTTTCTTTTAATTTCAAATGGAAAGTTGTTAACTAGGCAATTAGAATTGGTCAGTTCTAGTCTCCTTCAATGAAAGTAAGGGTTAGTCCAGGGCTGGGGAACCTGAGTCCTCAAAGCCTCATGTGGCCCTCTAGGTTCTGAGGTGTGGCCCTTTGACAGAATCCAAACTTCACAGAACAAATCCCCTTAATAAAAGGATCTGTTCTGTAAAACTTGGACTTAGTCAAAAGGCCACACCCAAGGACCTAGAAGGCCACATATGGCCTTGAGGCTGCAGGTTCTCCACCCCTGGGTTAGTTAACAGATAGTATATTGTTTATTTTTCCCCACTATCAACTTACTTCTCAACCTCTTGCAATTTGACAGTTAATCTATTAGTTACTCTGCAGAAGTTACTCTTTTAAAGGTTACCCATTCGATGGGCTTTGTCTTAGTTATTATCCTCCACCTTTCTGCATTTTTTGATCCTCTTGACTTGTTGAACAGGTACTTTTTTTTTTCCTGGATGTCCCTTCCTCATTTGGTAGAATGATCTATCATCTACTTCTTACCTTTGAAGAGTGAGTATATCCTGAATTGAGGAAGCCAGATAGCACATTGGATAGAGTCCTGGCCTGGAGTCAGGAAGACTCATCTTCTTGAGTTCAAATCCGACCCGAGAGACTTACTAGCTGTGTGACCCTGGGCAAGTCACTTATCGCTGTTTGCCTAAGTTCTTCATCTGTAAAATGAGCTGGAGAAGAAAAAAGCAAACCATTCCAGTATCTTTGCCAAGAAAACCCCAAATGGGGTTACAAAGAGTAGGACACAATTGAACAACAAAATCTCCTAAGTATCTCTCTTAGGTTCTCATCCCTTAAAAAAATAACACAAACAAACAAAAATCCTTTTATTGTCTTTAAGATGAGTACAAATTCCCCAACCTGGCTTGTAAGACTCTCCACAATCTGACTCCAAAATATGTTCCTTGTACTCAACATTCCCTTTCCCACTGCTTTGTATTTGCCAGTAATATCTTCAGTGTGAAAACAACAGCATTTTCCTCCCCATGATTTCCTGGTTTTCCTAACACAGCTTCCTCCCTACACTCAACCACCAAACAACTTCCTTATCTCCAGCTTCTCTAGTGGCTTCCCTGTTCCATCTTCTCTCTCTCTCCTCCCTGTCCCAAGAAACCTGATTGACCCCAACTTCTCTGATGCAGTTTCCTGGTTTAGGGCCAATAAAAAGTCCAGCCCATTTGAACTTCGGGCCTATACCATGGAGATTACTATACCTTGATAACAGACTGACCAGATACACACCTAGATTGAGACAAGGTGGTCCTCACATAAAAAAGCTAAATTAGAGCTTTAAAGTTTGCTATTAGAGCAAAGTAAACCTCCTCCTTTGTCAAATGTTCAGTGACTTGTCCAAATGTCCCATTTCTACATCGAATCTAAACTGAGAGGGTGCTGGCTTTGAAGCTGAGCCTAAAACACTCTCAAACTTGGAATGTTCTCTCTCCTCTTTGTCTCTCACATCTGTTGTCTCCCCCCAGGGTTAAACTCAGATGTCATTAACTCTGCAGATCCTTGCTCGCCCAGTTACTAGTGTTCTCTCAGGTCAGATTGCTTGCAATTTATTCATAGAAGTGTGGTACTTTCCTCTTTCCCTATTAAAATGCAAAGTCCTTGAGGGATAGGATTGTAAGAATAGTCTCTTATCTAGATTATCCAAACCTGGGGTGCTTTTATTTCTTGTTTTGTTTACTTTGGGCATTTTAGTGCTCATTAACATTTCATTAGAAAGGTAGCAAGAGATTAAATATTAAACTCAAATTAACTTTTCTTATTAACAATTATAGGGAAAGATAAAAAATAAAGATTTATAAAAATACTAAAATTAGGTTTTTGGATCATCTATGGGTTTTATTTTTACATTTATGTCCATTCACTATACTCAAAATGACTTTATCAAAAATATTAAACTGGCATTCTCATTCTTTCAATAAACATTTATTGAATTTCTTTCCCTAATACTTGAATTTATTTATGATCTTATTAATGTCTGTATGCTACATAGCATATGTGACTCACATAATTATAAAGAAGTACAAATTGAATTTTCTAGATTGTAAGCTTACTAAGGACAGAGAATCAGTCATGTTTTCTTTTTCATCTTTTAAATCTTCCTCAGCACCAAGCGCAGTGGTTTGTTAAGGGCACTTAGTAAAAGTTTGTGAAATGAATGAATGATCATTAAAATATTAATCTAGTCTTAATTTAAAAGCCCAGTTGCACACAACAGTTTATTAAAGAGAAAAGTATAGTTTATTGATCATCTAGAAAAGAGTCACTAACTTTTTACTACATAAAAGCAGTATCAAATTTAATAAGGCAGTTGTGGAGATCTGAGATACTTAAGATGAGAAATACTGGCAGTGGATTCTTGTAAGACTCCTATTTGAATATCATTTCTGTTCCTCTCCTCTAACACTGGCAATCAGATATGTAGCAGAATTTCTTGTTCTAATTTTTTTTTAAATCGTTATGTAATATATAACACAGTGTATGTTGCAAATGCTAAAGTCTTAAAAATGAATTCAAATACGTATCTCAGGGTATTAGAAAGCATCAATGATAACTGGGCGAATGTCTGGCATTCTTCTGAATCCCAAGAGATTTCAAGAAGCTATAAATCTTTAAATTCACTACAAAATGATTGAAGCATACTTTTTTCACTTTATTTTTCTTGTTTTGTGTGTATATGTGTTTATGTGTGTGTTTTCTTTCGCAACATGGATAATATGGAAATATGTTTTGCATGACTTCACATGTATAATTGATACATTGCTTTTGTCTCAATGGGTGAGGGAAGGGCTAAAGAAAGGGACAGAATTTGGAACCCCAAATTTAAAAAAAATTAATGATACTTTTTTAAAATGTAATTTGGTAATAATAGGATAATTAAAATATATCTTAATTTTTTTTAAAAAAAATCATTGCATAATGGCCTGACTGCTGGATTTCCTCTGGGATTGGTGCAGAATTAAGGTAGATTCCCTGGTGCCACCTTGCACAACGGTGTTTTCATCACTTCCCTTCTTTCTCCATAAAGCTGTCACCTAACCAGTTGTCTATCTCAAACCAGTGGCTCCCTATGCCTTCATTTCCCCTTTATCAAATGGGAGAGAAAAAGCAACATCTCTGCATCTTGTGGATGGTTGCAAAGTTTACTAAAACAATACCTAAAATAGCTAACAAATTTGAGTCTATCAAACTTATTCTAATTCTAGCCATTTTTCTAATTATATTTCCTAGAAAACGTTAAGGAACCTTAACAAGGAGTGCAGGGCTGCTCTTTTTGCTTTGCCTTAGGCCAGTATCTACAACTGCAAATCCTTCTATCCTACTTTGTTTTTTTTACCTCTGCCTTTCACTATATAAGGAACATATAGGATATATCCGATATAGGTGAGAAAATGGAGAAGAAACTAAGCTCTCAGAGGTTGCAGAAGTTTAATTTTAAAAGTCAACACAACCAATCTGAACCTTGATGTTTTTGTTATGCTTACAATATGTTGAGCTCCATATAGTAAATATCAGCATGGTAATACGATGAGTTTGGGCTTTGGGATCAAAAGACCTGGGTTAGGATTACTGCAGTTCTGCTGTTATTTCCTATGTCAACATAGGGCAAATCACTTAAATCTCTGAGCCACAGCTTCTTTATCTGCAAAATGAGGGGGCTGAACTATATGATAGCTAACGTCTCTTCCAGTTCAAAATCTATGATTGCAGTTGGCAAGATAATTGTAATTTAGAATTTCTAAAGCTATATGTGAATGTTTTAATGAATGAATCATTAGTCCAAGAAAGAACCTAAAGGATTCCCTATGAAAAGTCTCTGGAGCTTCTTAGTCATAGCTGATTAAGTAAGAGATACTCAAAGAGCTGATTCTTAAAGAAGGCCACCCTAGGATGAAGAACAATGAATTATTAAAATTACCCTTACTATGATCACTTGTGAACTGATATCTGGCAGTTTTAGCCAGAAACCAAGAGCAGAAAACCCTTGTTAGCCAAAGAGACTTTCAGGGTGATCTCAATCTGTTATGTTGACCTGACAACCTTCTACTGTCACTATATGATGTGTAGGTCAGTGCCCCAGAGTGGAGTAAGTGTCAAGAAAGAACCTAAAAAATAACTGAAAGAAAAACAATGTAGAAAGTGAGCACACAATTTCAAAATGACTTAGTCTTGATATCCATTAGCATTTCCTTTAGATTGTTTTGGATACAAAGATAAATCATTGATGGTGATGAGTTTTCTAGCTAATTTTAACTTATTAAATGGGAATGCTTCCATTAAATTTCTACTTGATGTTTAATGGTGCCATAAAAACCACGATGGAACACCAACTGAAAGCTTCCAACAAATTATTTTTGTTAAGACCTTGGATAATTGGTGAGGAAATGATACTGGAAAAGGACAAATGCCCACATTTCCAAAATGATACTGGAAAAAAGACAAATGTCCACACTTCCAAAAAGGGAAGAGGATAGAAGTTATCAACTATGCCAGGGGACTCAGTAATGGAATATGTATGTGCCACCAGAGACAGAAATTTGGAGAAGCTTATCATTAAAAGATTGGCCACAGGAACTCATTGGAACATCTAATAAGGCACAGGATTTATGATCTAATATGAACTTCATTAGCACTATTCTTTAAAGGAAATAAGCTGCTATCCCTTCTCTTAAACATCATTAAGTTCTAATTATTTTTTTAGGCAACAACACGCTATTGAATCATACTGAACTTTAACCTATCAGATTTCCCAAATCTATTTCAGACTATCAGCTTCCTAGGCCTTCCTTCCCCTTCTCATACTTCTGAAGTTCATTTTTGAACCAAAATGCAAGATGTTACATTTATCCTTAGCTAATTTCATCTGATTAGGTTTTGCTCAACATTCTGGACTGTTGAGATATTTGGGAATCAGGATCATTGTTTTGACATATATAATGCTAGTTATCCTTCCAGCTTTGTGGTTTCTGCAAATTTGATAAATGTCCCATCTGTGCTTTTATCCATGTTCTATGATTAATTAGTTGAATATTGACAGGAATAATAGTTATGATTTATGTAGTACTTTAAGTTTTGCAAAGTGCTTTAAAATTTTTTATCTCATTTTCTGCTTCCAACAGTTCTGGGAGGTAGGTAGCATTGTCTTGGCTTTACAGATGAGAAAATAGGTGAATAGTTTTAGTGATTTGCCCAGGGTCACATAGATAGTAAGTATTGAAACCAAATTTGAATGTAGGTCTTTCTGAATCAAGGTTTAGCATTCTATCCACTATGCCACCCACATATTCACCCTCCTCTTGCAGTACAAGTCCAAGTAAAGGTCCCTGGGGCACAACACTAAAGACTTCCTCCAAAGTTGACATCAAATAATTAATAACTATTACTTAGTATCAGCCATTCAACTGGGTCCAATTTCCCTCTTATTGATTAGTCCACGTATCTCCGACTTGTACAAGAGAATAGTTTAAAGATATTATGCTCAAAAAATAGCTAAAATAGTGATAAATTTTAACAATACCATTTTCTTTATCTACTTGACTAGTGACCATATCAAAAGAGGTTAATTTAGCAAAATTCTCCTTGATTAAACCATGATGATGTTCTGAGCTCACATCTATTTTCTAGGTATTTATTAACTATTCCCTTAATACTGTGTACTCTCAATTTTGTCAAGTGTTAAAGTCAAGCCCACTGGTATAAAGTTTGTAACTTCCATTCTCTTTCCTTTTTGGAAAATTTAGTAATTTGCCCTTTCCTAGTATTGTGAAACCTTACCCATTCAGAAAGTTCTTTCAAAAACATTTGCACTGGTCCTCCAGTTAGGACAGCAGTGTAAAAGATCCTAGAAGATTCCAGCTTTTCTACAAATGCCTCTGCAAAGATCCAGAAAGGAAGACATGGAACAATGGTCAAAACCAAAGATATATAGCAGTAAGCTCCTCCATTTGCTCCTGGACTGAACAAAATGATGGTCAGAAGCTTTCAGGCATATAGAGACTACCAGCAGGGGAAGCCATCCAGAACTCTAATAAGTCCTGAAACCTATGGATAATCGGAGCAGGGACTAGCCACAAGGTCTTGAAGCAATAAGGAGCTCTGAATAAATGAATCCTGAAGTCTACTGGAGCTAGGACCTCTTCTGTCAAAGCTGGAGCAAAGGATGGAACCATTCCCCAGGAGGAAATGTCATTGCACAGAGAGAAGCCCTACCAGTACCTGCCTTGGAGTGCTCAGAGCCACAACAGGACACAGGACCAGCTTAACAATCAGGTGGTGTGGGTCTTGCAGGAAGTAGAAGA
This sequence comes from Trichosurus vulpecula, assembly GCF_011100635.1. NCBI lineage: Eukaryota > Metazoa > Chordata > Mammalia > Diprotodontia > Phalangeridae > Trichosurus > Trichosurus vulpecula. The sequence goes on along the minus strand of NC_050574.1, from coordinate 204,813,321 downwards.
CCAGGAAGCAAAAGACCAGTATCTTTTGCTTGAACATTGTATTAGATCCTGACAAGTTTATATTGAGAGAAGTCAATTTCTAATTAGGGATTTTGTTTTTTATTGTGCCTTTTAAAAAATTTCTATTTTATTTATGCTCTGAACTTAACAAACACTAAATAAAACAAACATCTCCATGACACAATATAAAGCAGAAGCTGCAAATGACATGTTGAATCTCTATCATGTAGAGCTTTTTTCCTTTAAAATAAATAATAAATTAATTATGTAGCTTTAAATACTATTCTTTTCTGTGATTCTATGATTCCTTCTGGCCTTTTTGTTCTCTTTCCTTTTTTTGAGGGGTGAGAATATCAGCATTCTCTATCCTTGGCTCCATTCTTCCTGCTCCCCAAATTGAAAAAGAAAAAACAAAATTCTAGTAACAAACATTCATAGCAAAAGCAAATTTCAAAAATCAATTAAGCGAATTTCTACATTGGCCACATCCAAAAATTTGTGTCTTATTTTGTATCTTGAGTCTATCATTTCTCTATTAGGAGGTAAGTAGCCTTCTTTATCAACAACCCCCCAGGGGACTGGTTGGTCATTTCATTGATCAGAATTCTTAAGTCTTCCAGAGTTGTTTTTCTTTACAATGTTTCAGTTATATATATATATATATATTTTTTTTTTTCTTATTTCTACTCACTTCATTCTACATAAATTTATACAAGTCATCTCAGGTTTCTCTGAAATTTAGGCTCTTTTTTCCCTTGAAACTCTTTTTCTTTGGACACAATAATATTCCATCATATTCACATATCAAATCTCATTCAACCATTCTGAAGTGATGGAAACTTTTTTAGTTCCCAGTTCTTTGCTATATCCAAAAAAAGAAAGCTGTGCGTTTTCATACACATGAATGTTTTTTGTACATATGAGTCATTTTTCTAATTTCTTTAATCTAATGGGGGTTTAGGCTTAGCAGTGGTATACCTTGGACAAACATGTCCACACAGTTTAGTGACTTTAGGGGCATAGTTTCCAATAACTTCCCACAATGGCTGAACCAATGCACAGGTCCACTAACAATGCATTAATGTACTTTTTTTCTTTTTTTTATCATGGGCCTTTCAATAATTATCCTTTTTAAAATCATCTTTGACAATGTGACAAGTTCGAGGTAATACCTCAAAGTCACTTTAATTTGCAAATCTCTAATTATTAGTCATTTGGAGCATTTTTCATATAATTGTACAGAGGATAATTTCTACCTTTGAAAATCACCTCTAACTATTCTTTGATGATGTCTCAATTGGGGAATGGCTTTTGTTTTTGTTAGTTTGAATTGTGTCCTTAGCTATCTTATATATGAAACCTTTATTAAAGAAATTTGTTGTAAAGAAAAAATTTCACCAGTTTTCTATTTTCCTTCTAATTTTAAGTGCATTGGTTTCCTTTGTGTAAAGTCCTTTTATTTTTACCTAGGGAATTTTTAAAAAATTTTCTATAAGCTTCAATGTCCCCTGTGTTCACAAGTCTCCCCTGCCATAGTTCCATAGTTTTTTTTTAAATTGATACTCTAATTCAATGTAACATGATATAACTTTTTTATATATAGGTCACATATCCATTTGAAGCTAATTTGGGTATGTGGTAGGAGTTTTTGATCTGTACTTAACTTCTACCAGAATCCTTTCCAATTTTCTGGAAAACTTCCAGTTGAGTTGATACTAGGAGCTGTTTTTTTTTAAAAAAATAAATATTAAAAACTATTGGCTAATTTGAAAAAAAAAAACAAATTGCAAGCATTAAAAAAAGAAAAAGGATTCACAACTAAAAAAGAAGAAATGGGAGTCAAAATTAAATGCCTATACATATACAAAAATTATAAAGGACCAAAAAATAACTAGTCAATAAGTAGAGAATATAAATAACCCAATTGTACATACACAAAAAGTAAACACCAAAAGAAGGGGTGGGGGATGGGGGTGGGGGAAGAAACTTCAAGACCAGATGGATTTATATACAAATTCTATCAAACTTTCAAAGAATATTTAATTCCATTACACTGTAGTTTACAAAATTGGAAAAGAGGCATCATAACAAACTTTTTCTATGAGACAAATATGGTCCTGATATCGAGACCAGGGAGAAATAAGAAAAAGAAAGAAAAATATAAATCAACATCTGTAAAGAATAGAAGTATAAAAATAATGAATGAAATGCTAACAAAGGGGTCAGAGCAACATATTTAAAAGATTAGAATACCATGATCAGGTCAAATTTATATGAGGAACACAAAGTTGGTTTAATATTAGAAAACAGTGAACACAATAGATCATATACACTAAAAACAAAATAAATAAAAATCACATAATTCTAGGAATAGATTCAGAAAAATCCTTAAACAAAGCAAAATGCCCATGTAAAGTAAAAGTGCTAAAAGCTTAGTGAAAACACTAAAAAATATAAGAATAAATGGTGTCTTTCCTTGATCAGACGAACTTTATCTGAAACTAAGAGCTAACATCTCTAATGCAGTAATGCTAGAATCCCTTTTAATAATATGGAAATAAAGCAAAAAATCTCTTATCATGACTATCATATGCTACAATTATATAAATGTTAGCTCTCACAGTAATAGAAGACAAATATACTGACTGATTTTACATAGGTGAAGAAGAAATTATGTTTTTCAAGATGATAGGATTGTTTTAAATCTTAGACATAAAACTAAAAATTAATTAAAATAATTAATAACTTTGGTAAAGAAGCAGGATATAAACAACAAAACCCAGAAGAAAGAGAATAAAAAAATAAACTCCATTTAAAATAGATGTAAAACATCTCAAAATCCACTTACCAGGACACAAAAGAATAATGTGAATATAATTAAAAAATCTTCTGTAAAAATAGAGTAAGACTCAAATAATTGCAGAGCTATTACTCTCATTATTGAAAGGTTCTAATGTGTATAATAAAATGACAATACTACTTCAATTACTTTGTAGATGATGTCACATCAGCAAAATGATCAAGGAGTTACTTTATAGAAAAAGACAAAATAATAACAAAATTCATCTAGAAGAGAAACAAAAGATGAAGAATCTCAATGGAAAAATGGGGAAAACTGAGAATGATGGGTAGCCTAACAATACCAGATTACAAACTATAGTACCAAACAATAATCATCAGAAAATTATGAGTGACAAATGAAATAAATCATACACAGCTCTTCGCAAGCTAGCTATTATTATTATTATTACCAGTAGTAGTATCACCACTAAAACGATTTGTTACTTATTAAAAAATGGAAAGTTGATTAAACAAACATAGCAGAAGAGCAGAAGGATTAATCCAAGTACACCAAATACTAGGATAAAGGACTCACTATTCAATGAAAACTACAATTTGGAAAATTGAAGAGCTGTCTGGGAGAAATTAGGCATGGACAAAAATTTCCCACCATATAATATTATTGAAAGGTTCTAATGTGTATAATAAAATGACAATACTACTTCAATTAATTTGTAGATGATGTCACATCAGCAAAATGATCAAGGAGTTACTTTATAGAAAAAGACAAAATAATAACAAAATTCATCTAGAAGAGAAACAAAAGATGAAGAATCTCAATGGAAAAATGGGGAAAACTGAGAATGATGGGTAGCCTAACAATACCAGATTACAAACTATAGTACCAAACAATAATCATCAGAAAATTATGAGTGACAAATGAAATAAATCATACACAGCTCTTCGCAAGCTAGCTATTTTTATTATTATTACCAGTAGTAGTATCACCACTAAAACGATTTGTTACTTATTAAAAAATGGAAAGTTGATTAAACAAACATAGCAGAAGAGCAGAAGGATTAATCCAAGTACACCAATTACTAGGATAAAGGACTCACTATTCAATGAAAACTACAATTTGGAAAATTGAAGAGCTGTCTGGGAGAAATTAGGCATGGACAAAAATTTCCCACCATATAATACAATAAGTTCTAAATTGATATATTAACTATATATTATATTAACTATGTATTATAAAAATCATATCACAAACAATTTAGAGGAGAAGAGGAGACAGCTTTTGCTACTAAGATTGAGACTGAGATCTTGACAAAACATGGGATAGAGATGATCATAAAGATAGAATGATCAGTTTGGATTACAAAAAGTTAAAATGATGTTGTGAAAACAAAATCAATACAGTTAGAATTAGAAGAGAAAACATAACTGGGAAAAACTATGTACAAAATTTCTCTGGTACCCAAGCTATATAGTGAATTTATACAAATGTGTAAGAACCAGAGCCACTCAGGCAGTTCTCAAAAGAATAAATGAAAGCTGTTTCAAACCACAGGAGAAAAATGCTTAAAATAGCCAATGGAAAAAATGAAGTAAATTAAACAATGATCAGGTTCTACCTGATTATCATCAAATTGGAAAAGATGACAAAAATGGAAACCAACAATTACTGAAGTGTTCACCAAAGGTTGGGTGCAGTGTGCACACCAGTGAACCAAAGTTATGGATTGGTCTAACCATCCTGAAAGGAGTTTGGAGCTGTACCCCAAAAGTCTTTGGTCTAGCTTATAGCAGGCCAAAGAGATCAAAGAAAGTGCCAAGTAGGTACCCATCCATTGAGGAATGGCTGAACAATTATAGTTGATGACTATTACTATACTGTAGAAACAAAAAGGATGAAAAGGAAGATTTACATGAATTAATGTAGTGAGCAGAACCAGGATAACAATTTATACAATGACTACAAATTGTAGAGGGAAATACCTTTGAAAAATTTAAGACCTCTGATCAATGACCAATCACAACTCCTGAATACTTTCATTGAAGTGTAATTACAACATATGACCTGATGGAAAAGATAGACTTTAGATGCAGAATGAGATGTACATTTTCACATGTATCTAATGTATGAATTTATTTTGTTAAATTATACTTATTTATTAGTGAGAAAACTTATTTTGGGGAAGAGAGTTATGGGGGAGGGTTCTATAACAAAGCAAATGAAGAAGAAAAACAAGAGAATCAATGAAAATTTAAAATATACACAGAAAAGAGCACAAAGAATTTCAGAAGAGAAAGTAGGCAGCAGTGGTTCTACCAGGATAAACATAACATGTACTATAAAAGTAGCAGCCTATACATAATGGAGATTTATTTTTTCACACAATCCTTCCCTCCCCCTACATCTTCTTTGTATATGGAAATGTTCATGTTCATTTTATAATAGGATAGAGACTGGAACCGCAATTTCATTGGCACAGGGAGTTACCAAGCAAGGACACACCTCTACCAATGCAGGTCCACACTTTCTCTGTGAGTTGTTTTCTTAGAGAGTTTTCTAGAGTACTGAAAGGTTAAGTGAATTGTCCATTGTCAAATAGCTAGGCTATGTGAGAGACAAGAAATGAACCCTCTTCTTTAAGATTTCAAAGTTGTCTCTTTATCCACTGTGAATCATGAAAGTTCATATATTTTTTAAAAAGAAAAATTTAAAAATATTTCCAGTGGATCATCAATGTCATCATATAGGCCTTTTTAGTTGTACAGGATATAGATCATAGTGACTTGATTCCATCAATGGAAGCTGGGTGCTCTATTGCACCTTCAAGAAACTAAAAGCTAAAAATTTTAGATTGAATTGTTAAATTAGCTGGAATGTATAGTGCCTTGGGAGAAATGTAAATATAATATCACATAAGAAGTATTTTTCATAGGCTACTTAGTTATTTGTCCAAAAGGAATTTTAAATTTTAGAAACTATAAAATTCTATGGCTAAATATAATATTCTATTTCTAAAATGCCTAATTCACTAAAACTCCTTTTCGAATGTTTAATATGTTATAGATGTGTGAAATCTAAAATTTGTTAAACCTTTAAAACAGAATTGTCAAACACCTGACCTAGTAATTGGGAAATATTTAGCAAAATAAAAATACAATTAAAAATATGTTTCATTTTTAAATTATCAATAGGCAGCCTCCAAGATCCTTATTTAGAGTTTAGGAGCTCCCTTTTCTATTTGAGATTGATATAACTACTTTAAAACACTTTAGGGGAAAATATATTAGAGATATGGAGAATAATATATGTGCATGGTACAGGCTTTAGGGCTAAAATCCCAACTTATATTTGAACTAAGTTGTTGTAAGCACAAACAAAGTGAAACTTTTTGCTGTTCTTTTCTTTTGGAGTGCTTCTTAGCACCAAGGCAACCAAGTGCCTTTGGTTGAGCCTTGCCTTTGTTTGTAGGAAGGCCCACACCCTTTTGCTAATTAGGTCATGAGAGGTATGAAGCCCTCAAGAGGTATGAAGTCCCTGAGAGGTGTGAGGCTCTCTGACCCTCAAGAAAGGTATATATACTCTGAGGTTAGCATTTTGAGACTCTGGGTAGCCATCATGGACCCCTGGCTTTGAAAAACCCATTTGTTGTTGCTTCTCTCTCTGGTAACTATTTATGTGTTGTTGGATAGACAGCTAGAAGCTCGTTTGCTAATTTGTGTTATTTTGCTCCGTTTATATAATATATGCTTGTAATTTTTGTTTGTATTCTCTCTGAAGTTCAGGGTGCTGGCTTTTCTCCCTGAACTAAGTGAATGAACTTTAATTAAAGTAAGATTGTTAACTTAAAGATTGTTAATTAAAGTAGGATTTTAAACCCCTTAAAGTTGCTTTCCTTAGAAAAGCAGATCAAAGAACCTGTGCTAGCCACCCTCCTGTGTGCTGGTGTTATTGGCCTTACGCAGCCGCAGTAGCGGCAAGTAGCATTGTTACAGCTGTGTTCCAAAATAATGGCTACTATGTCCCTCCCTACTCTTTCTAAAGGTTTTAGAGGAAGCGGGTGTCTGTGTGTGTGTGTGTGTGTGTGTGTGTGTGTGTGTGTGTGTGTGTGTGTGTAATATACTCCTCTATACTAACTATACTGATATACTATACTATACTAACTACACTAACTAATATACTCCCCTCTACCAATGACTATAGTTAACATCAGCCAGACAATTCTATCTTAGAAAGAGGTATTCCCTTAGGTATTTTAGCAAGGATAATTAATACAAAATGTTTTTCTAAGGATGACACACTCTCCAATTCTTTTATATTTACAGAACTCCAGGAAAAGTAGGCTCAAGCTTAGAGCATACGTGGCAATGACTCTTGGAAGACCTTTTCTACCCTTCACAGGGTACCAGTAAGTTCCCTTTAGAGATAATGCCACTTGATGTTAGGCTTATTATACAGATCTGAAGGTGCTTTTTGCATAGGGCATGTAATTTGTCCTCAGCTACTGATTCTGAAATGGCCACCAGATGTTGTTATTCCTGGGACACTGTTAGTATGTCAATGGGAGGTCCAAATCTTTCCTACCCCCTAAACTTCACAAGGTCATCTTTTGTTCAAGGGTGAGGGGAGAAGAATAGACCTAGGTTCTCTCTCCTTAACCCCAAAAATTCCTTATCAGGGGCTTGTTTGACTACTCTGTACTTTAACCTGTCTTATAGTTAAATCTTCTGGCTTCGGACTGGTGTGCTATTTTATAAAAAGCCCAAAGGGGATGACCAAGTTTCCTCAGCTAATACCAACTTACTTCTTTTGTGAGGTCATTAACTAATCCAGCTAATCCGATGTATTTCTCTGCTTCCAAAATTGATGAAGGATTTTTCATAATTAGTTAATACATTTAATTGATTATAACAGAGGTGCTCTAATTTGATTATGGTAGTTATCTAGTGATAGCAGTCTATAATTGATTCACTGGAGATGTCTAGGCCTTGTTCATAGCAAGTTCTTACTTCTGATTAGACGGAATTCCAGATAACCTTCATCTTTAAGAGCATTATTGGACCAAGAATTGACTGGAAAGGTCCAAATCCTATCTTGACTCGATTTTCCTTTTATGTGGTAGATAACTACGCTGTCATAAATATTTTGCTTTCAGTTTTATTTCAAATGAATCAGCTTCCCTTAGCTCCTGCCTATCTTTCCCATGTGATTTTCCCCTCATATTTCTCATGCAAGCCCAATTTTATGAGGATTCTATATTGAAACAGTAATAAAGCCCATAGCAGGGTCAGAGGCTTAGCTGTACTCCATTCTTTGGAAAATAGGCTTTCAGTAGAAAAACCAACAAATCCAACTATGTCAGTACTTTTCCCACCTAGAGTCTAACAGTTATAAGAACTGTTTATCTGAGGAAATGGGACTGTAGGTTTACTTGGTGAAGGGTTGTGTTCATAGTGCTGCCTCACATTTCTGGACTTCCGGGACCTGAAATATACTCTAGGTTCTGGGACGTACTCAACTCAGTTAAGATTATTTAGACTTTGGGTTGGAAGAAAATGAGACTCTGGTAAACCATGTAACATTTAACAAAAGGAATTTACTAAAGAATAACATGGAAAAGATATTCAGTAAGGAAATAGCATTGATTCCGCTGAGTATAGCTCCTTATTTTTGTATTTGCAAAGATGGTGAACCCATCAAAAAGATATCAAGCTTTTTATGCCTTAGGTGATCAAGTAAACTGGTTAAGCCTTAGTACCCTGAAAATTAAGAATCAAGGCCAGTTTGTTTTATTTTTTAAAAGGAAAAAGCAAACAAACTTAATTTCTCCTACATAGGAAAGACCTGCAATATTATACTACACTAGAGAATCAAGGATCTGGGGCCAGGAATGAACTACCACCATGTAGGACCCAGCTGAATAAGAAGCCTCAGGCAATGTACTCACTAAGGGGTAGATGATTTCTACCTCTTCCTTTGTATCCTTTCAATTAACCTCAATTCACTCTGTAACTGTCAGTCTAGAATAGTCATTTCCTACATGCTATGATTTGAACCCAAGCACCAATCAGTTTGTCTCATCAGGCTAAGGAAAGATGTACCAGAAAAAAAATTGGGAGAAAAATTATAGGTCCCCATTTACGAACTTTTCTTTGCAATTTAGTCATCTTTGGAAATGTGTATGTTCTTATTACAGTGTTTGCAATAGGGAAACTTACCAGCAAGATGACTATGATTAGCACCTTCTGTTTTCAATTGCTTAGAGTTCTTTATACATTTCTCTTGCTGAGATGACATTTTGAGGGTTAGTCTGTGACCAAAAGGATTTCTCCTTTCAAGAACATAAGAAAACTAATGTAAGCATTTTAATAGGATGCCAGGTACAGATAAGTTGCTTTAAAGTCTCACTTCCCACAAATTATTCTATCTCATTTTCTGTACTCAGAATAAGAATAACTGTTGATGACAATAAATCTCTCACATTACTTAGTAGTATAGCATTATTGAGTTCTTGGGAGTGCATTAAAACCACTTTAATTCGTGCAAGAGATGCAATTCATAGAAGAGGTATTTCAAAATGTTTACTTTTCAAAGTTATGTTTGCATTTTAATATTACATTGATCTAATACTTAATGAAATCCTCCTCCCCTGCAAAAAGGTACTTGACCAGCAAAATCTGCTGGAAACACACACATACACACACAAACACACACACACACACACACTGTGTGTATATATAAAACACTCCCATATATGATGTGCATAAAATGCAGACGTTGAGAATGAGGAAAAATGTCTTAATAATTGCTTTCAACAATGGAATGACCTGCCCTTTGAAGTAGTGAGCTTCCTGTCATTGGAAGTGTATTTGGCAGAGACTTGGTGAGTGGTTTCTAAAAATGCTGTACAGGAGATTCAGTGGAAGGCTAGAATAGATGACCTTGTAGATGCTTCCCAACTCAGAATTCTTAGAGTCTATGCTTGGTGAAAATACAGCTGTGCAATGCAAACTGATTGAAAGATGACTGAGATGGATATTTACCAGAGTGAACAACTTCTCCTTTATAATTGTATTTAAGAATCTTTAATAAAACATTAATTTATTCAGCCTACATTTATTAAGCATCTACAAGTGGACAGTTTTCTGCCACACCACTGATATTAGCACAGATCTATCTGAGCTAAACTCTAAAGGAGAAGATAAGATATGTACTTGAATAACTATAGTAAGAGGCAGAATATGATTAATAACTGATTCTTTCACAAAATCTTTCCCATTTTTCCCATTATTTTACCCCACTGTACAGCCCACTAATATTTCCTACAAAATACTACTTACAGTAAGAAAGGCTTTCAGGAAATGAATAAAGCAGAGATTCCTATATATGAAGGTTTCCAGGCTTCCATATAAATGGGCCTGGGAGAAAAAAAAAGAAAGGAAGAGAGGAGCCAACAATGACACTGAGTTGTGCTATTAGGCAGTTTCTTAACCTTGGGTCCATGATGCATGGTCAGATTTCATGAGGACTTCAAACTGAAATGAGAAAAAATCTATTTCCAAAACTCCTAATTGAAATGTACCATTTCCTTTAATTGTAAATTTAAGCAACAAACCAGACTAGTATTTGCAGTACTGTGAATTTATTACCAATAGAAAACACATACATTTTCGTATTTCATTACAGTTGTGGTAGGCATCCCAAAATATCCTTTATGTTTATCATTACTTCAAAATTAGAGATGTTATAGTCTTACTGTTAAAATTCCCATCTCACAGTTTTCCTTCCTGCAAACTATATTTTAATATACTAGTTTCCTTTGTAATTTTATGCATCTTTATTTTGTATTTTTAAAAACAATACTCTGAGGAAGAAATTAAAGCTATCTATAGTCATACGAAAAAATACTCTAAATCACTATTGATTACAGTGATGCGAATCAAAGCAACTCTGAGGTACCACATGTAATGAGAAGCAAAGTGGGACTTTTCTCTGTTTTTTCTTTTGGAGTGCTTCTCAGCACTAAGGCAACCAAATGCCTTTGATTGAGCCTTGCCTTTGATTGAATCAAAAGTTTTGATGACTTGCTTAAGTCACAAGAAAGCCTAAGTCATATGAATTTGAGTCACATGTTTGTGATGCCCTCTGTGGGCTGACCCTGAAGAAGTGTATATGTACTCTGAGGTTAGCATTTTGCTTTGGGGCTCATTCATTGGAAAAGTGTTCATGTGATTTGGCCAGACGAGACTCAGGTGGCTGTTAAGGAGCCCCCTGGCTTTGAAAACTCAGATATTGGTGCTTCTTTCTCTGGTAACTATGTGTGTATTGCTATGGACAGACAATTAGAAGCCTTGTCTGCTGGTTTGTGTTATTTGCTTTGTTTATATAATTTCTTCTTGTAATTTATGTTTGTGTTTTCTCTGAAGTTCAAGGTGCTGATTTTTTCCCCTGAACTAAGTGAATGATACATGTATGTTTAATTAAAGTGAGATTGTAAATCCCTGAAAGTTTCTTTCCTTAGAAAAGCAGATCAAAGAACCTGTGCTAGCAGCCCTCCTGTGCGCTGGTGTTATTGCCCTCATACCTCCACAGCAGGTGCAAGCAGCATTGTTGTTACACTGCATCACACCTATCAGACTGGCTAACATGACAAAATAGGAAAATGATAAATGTTGGAGAAGATGTGGGATAGTTGGAACACTAATTCATTGTTGGTGGAGCTGTGAGCTGATCCAACCCTTCTGAAGAGCAATATGGAACTGTGCCCAAAGGGCTGTAAAAATGTGCATGCCCTTTGACCCAGCAATACTGCTTTTAGGGCTGTATCACAAAGATTGTGTACAAAAATATTTGTAGCAGCTCTCTTTGTGGTGCCCAAGAACTGGAAATTGAGGAGATGCCCATCAATTGGGGAATGACTGAACAAGTTGTGGTATATGAATGTAATGGAATACTATTGTGCTATAAGAAATGATGAACAGGTGGACTTCAGACAAACCTGGAAAGACATGTATGAATTGATGTTGGGTGAAGTGAGCAGAACCAGGAGAACATGTACACAGTAACAGCCACATTGTGTGATGACTAATTTTGATAGACTTAGCCCTTCTTAGCAATGCAAGGATCTAAAACAATTCTGAAGGACTCATGATGGAAAATGACATCCACATCCAGAGGAAGAACTATGGAGTCTGAATGCAGAGTGAAGCAGACTGTTTTCTTTTTTTTGTAGTTTCTTTTTTGTTTTGTTTTGTTTTTCTTTCTCATGGTTTCTCCCATTCATTATAATTCCTCTATACAACATGACTAATGTGAATATATGTTTAATAGGAATGTAAATGTAGAGCCTATATCGGATTGCAGGCCATCTTATGGAGGGAGGGGGGAGGGAGAGAGAATTTCAAAATTATGGAAATAAATGTCAAAAATTAAAGATAAATAAATTAACTAATAAAAATTAAAATACCACAACAACTCTGCTCTGAGAAGAGGTTCACTGGCTCTACTAAACTGCCAAAAGGATCCACAACACAAAAAAACTTAAAACCCCTTCCACTTATAAAACTTAAAAATCACCATCCTTACAATATTCTTGTTGATCTATGTTGTACAAAATATGTGGTGTGTATATGTGTGTGTGTATGTGTTTGGTTCATACCTTTACTTTCATTGTTATGGGAAGTTCCCAGTAAGGAAACTCTCTCTACCAAGGAGGATGAGGAAGATCAGTGCATAGTCACAGAAATTTGCTGGAGGTATTGAGGTGGCTTGCCTAAAATAATACGGCCCATATTATCATAGATGAGACTGAACCCAAGTCTTGTTGACTCAACAGATGGTGCTCTATCCACCTTGTCAGCCTGCAAGTATTATTATCCTCAATTTACAGATGAAGAAACTATAGGGCAATGAATTTTCAAAATAGTTTGCTGTTCACATGTTCAGGATCTGCCCTCATTTCTGTCCTCATACTTGTCGCTCCAACCTACTTACTCTCTTTCTTGTGCATTTCATGTGTGTCCAAATCTAGGTTGATCATACTCGAAAAACCAGGTAGGTAGTTTCTGTGAAAGTAGGAAATTGATAAGAAGTCCATGGCAGGAATTATCTTATTTTCAGGTTTCCTTGTCTTCGTTCTTCTAATTTTGGGCTGCCCCTCACTAACAACTCTGCTGCTCTAGCCTTGGGCTTGAGATAGGAGGGAGATAAAAATAAATGGGAAACCCATGAGCAATTGATATTTTTCCAATTGTTTAGATCTGAGTTTATTTGTGTGAAAAGTGTTTTGTAATTGTGTTGATACAGTTCCTAGGTTTGCATTGGCAAGTAGACTCTTGAATATTTTATATTGTCTACACTTATTTTAAATGGAATTTCTCTTTCTATCTCTTGCTGCTGGGCTTTGTTAGTAGTATTTAGAAATGTTGATAATTTATGTGGGTTTATTTTATATCATGCAACTTTGTTAAAGTTATTAATTGTTTCAAGTAGTTTTTTAGTTGATTCTCTAGGATTCTTTAAGTATACCATCATGTTATCTGAGAGGAGTGATAATTTTGTTTGCTCATTGCCTATTCTAATTTCTTAAATTTCTTTTTTCCTCTCATTGCTAACACTAACATTTCTAGTACAATATTGAATAGTAGGGGAAATAATGGACATTCTTTCACTCCTGATCTTATTGGGAATGCTCTTAGCTTATTCCTATTATATATAATGCTTGCTGATAGTTTTAGATAGATGCTACTTATCATTTTAAAGAAGACTTCATTTATTCCTATGCTCTCTAGTGTTTTTTTTGGGGGGGGGGTGGTCAGGCTCAGCCCCAAAGATTCATACTTTCTGGAAATTATCGAATATAAATTAATTTCCTCATGTCTATTGTTTTTGGAATATAAATGTAGATAGCTTTTTTCATTGTTTATTTAATATTTTTAGTTTTCAGCATTAATTTTCACAAGAGTTTGAATTACAAATTTTCACCCTATTTCTACCCTCCCCCCCCATTCCAAGATGGCATATATTCTGATTGCCCCGTTCCCCAGTCAACCCTCCCTTCTGTCACTCCACTCTCCCCTATCCCCTTTTTCCTTACTTTCTTGTAGGGTAAGATAGATTTTTATGCCCCATTGCCTGTATATCTTATTTTCTAGTTGCATGCAAAAACTTTTTTTTTGAACATCTGCTTTTAAAACTTTGAGTTCCAAATTCTCTCCCCTCTTCCCTCCCCACCCACCCTCCCTAAGAAGGCAAGCAATTCAACAGAGGCCACACATGTATCACTGTGCAAAACGCTCCCATAGATAGTCATGTTGTGAAAGACTAACTATATTTCCCTCCATCCTATCCTGTCCCCCTTTATTCAATTTTCTCCCTTCACCCTGTCCCTTTTCAAAAGTGTTTGCTTTTGATTACTTCTTTCCCTATCTGCCCTCCCTTCTATCATCCCCTCTTTTTTATCTCCTTCCTCCTTCTTTCCTGTGGGGTAAGATACCCAATTGAATCTGTATGTTATTCCTTCCTCAGGTCAAATCTGATGAGAACAAGATTCACTCATTCCCCCTCACCTGCCCCCTCTTCCCTCCCAACAGAAGTGCTTTTTCTTGCCACTTTTATGTGAGATAATTTACCCCATTCTATCTCTCCCTTTCTTCCTTTCTCAATATATTCCTCTCTCATCCCTTAATTTGATTTTATTTTTTTTGATATCATCCCTTCATATTCAACTCACCCTGTGCCCTATCTCTCTCTCTCTCTCTCTCTCTCTATATATATATATATATATATATATATATATATATTCCCTTCAGCTACCCTAATACTGAGGTCTCATGAATTATGCACATCATCTTTCCATGTAGGAATGTTAACAAAACAGTTCAACTTTAGTAAGTCCCTTATAATTTCTCTTTCTTGTTTACTTTTCCATGTTTCTCTTGACTCATGTTTGAAAGTCAAATTTTCTATTCAGCTCTGGTCTTTTCACTGAGAAAGCTTCAAAGTCCTCTATTTTATTTTTTTTTAAAGGTGTTTTATTTATTTTTAGTTTACCACACACGGTTCTACATAGTTTTGAGTTCCAGTTTTTCTCCCCTCCCTCCTCCCTCCCTCCCCAAGACGGCATGAAGTCTCATATAACTGTCATGTATAACTTCACATTGAATTAATTTATGCTCTAGTCAAGTCGTGGAGAAGAATTTTGACCAATGGAATGAATCACGAGAAAGAAGAAACAGAACCAAAAAAAAAAAAAAACAAAAAAAACAAAACAGAACAAACAAGAGTCCTCTATTTTATTGAAAATCCATATTTTTCCTTGGAGCATGATACTCAGTTTTTCTGGGTAGGTGATTCTTGGTTTTAATCCTAGCTCCATTGACCTCCAGAATATTGTATTCCAAGCTCTTTGGTCCCTTACTGTGGAAGCTGCTAGATCTTGTGTTATCCTGATTGTGCTTCCACAATATTCAAATTGTTTCTTTCTGGCTGCTTGCAGTATTTTCTCCTTGATCTGGGAACTCTGGAATTTGGAGACAATATTCCTAGGAGTTTTCTTTTGGGGATTTTTTTCAAGAGACGATTGGTGAATTCTTTCAATTTCTATTTTGCCCTGTGGCTCTAGAATATCAGGGCAATTCTCCTTGATAATTTCTTGAAAGATGATATCTAGGCTCTTTTTTTTGATCACAGCTTTCAAGTAGTCCAATCATTTTTAAATTATCTCTCCTGGACCTATTTTCCAGGTCAGCAGTTTTCTAATGAGATATTTCACATTGTGTTCCATTTTTTCATTCCTTTGGCTATTTTATAATATCTTGATTTCTCATAAAGTCACTAGCTTCCACTTGCTACAATCTAATTTTTAAGGTAGTATTTTCTTCAATGGTGTTTTGGATCTCCTTTTCCATTTGGTTAATTCTGCCTTTCAAGGCGTTCTTCTCCTCATTGGCTTTTTGGAGCTCTTTTGACATTTGAGTTAGTCTATTTTTTAAGGTGTTATTTTCGTCAGTATTTTTTGGGGTCTCCTTTAGCAAGCCATTGACTTTTTTTTCATGGTTTTCTCACATCACTCTCATTTCTGGTCCCAATTTTTCCTCTACTTCTCTAACTTGCTTTTCCAAATCCTTTTTGAGCTCTTCTATGGCCTTAGACCAGTTCGTGTTTTTCTAGGAGGCTTTTGATGTAGGTTCTTTGACTTTGTTGACTTCTTCTGGCTGTATGTTTTGGTCTTCTTTGTCACCAAAGAAAGATTCCAAAGTCTGAGTCTGAATCTGAGTCCATTTTTGCTGCCTGGCCATGTTCCCAGGCAACTACTTGACCCTTGAGTTTTTCTTCAGGGTATGACTGCTTGTAGAGTATAGAATACTTTCTCCCAAGCTTGAGGGGTTGTGCTGTTGTTTTCAGAAATATTTCTACACAACAAGCTCTGCCACACCAGCACTCCTCCTCGCCCAAGAACCACCAACCCAGACCTGACTCAGATCTTAAGCACACTCTGCACTCCTGCTCTGATCTGCCGCTTAATTCCTCCCACCAGGTGGGCCTGGGGCAGAAGCAATTGCAGGTGTAGTTCTCTCCTCAGAGCTGCACCACCTCTGGGTGTGTGGCCAAACCATGAGTTCCTTTCATTCTGTCCCTGCAGCATTTTCCACTCACCTTTTCTGTTGTCTTTGGTGTTTGTGGGTTGAGAAGTCAGGTAACTGCCACAGCTCATTGATTCAGGGTGCTAGGTCCTGTTCTGCCCGGATCCTGGTCTTGTTGGTCTGGGTGCAGCCCATATTGGGCTCTCCTTTGCTATGTTCCCAGCAGGGCGCGATAGACCTTACCCAGCGACCATCCAGGCTGTCCTAGGCTGGAGCCCTGCTTCTCTCTGCTATTTTGTGGGTTCTGCAGCTCTAGAGTTTGTTCAGAGCCATTTTTATAGGTTTTGGGAGGGACCTTGGGTGGAGCTCATAGAAGTCCCTGCTTTCCAGACTCCATCTTGGCTCCACTCCCCCCCCCCCCCACTCTCTAGTATTTTTAATAGGAATGAGTGTTATATTTTGTCAAAGACTTTTTCTGAATTTTTATCTATATCTAATCATATGATTTGTATTAGTTTTGTTATTTATATGGTCAATTCTGATGATAATTTTCCTAATATTGAACCATCCCTGCATTCCTGGTATAAATCCTATGTGGTCAGAGTGTGTTATCTTCATGATAAATTGTTGTAATCTCTTTGCTAATATTTTATTTATAATTTTTGCACCAATATTCAGTAGAGAAATTGATCTTTAATTTTCTTTCTCTGTTTTGGCTCTTCCTGCTTTAGGTATCAGCAACATATTTGTGTCATGAAATAAATTTGGTAACACTCCTTTTTTGTCTATTTTTCCAAATAGTTTATGTAGTATTGGAATTAGTTGTTCTTTAAATATTTGATAGAATTCACTTGTAAATTCACCTGGCCCTAAATTTTTTTTCTTAGGGAGTTCATTGATGGCTTGATTGATTTATTTTTCTAAAATGAGGTTATTTATATATTTTATTTCTCTTCTGTTAATCTGAACAATATATATATATATATGTATATACATATGTCTATATATATTTGTATATACTCATCCATTTCACTAAGATTGTCAGAATTATTGATATACAGTTGGGCAAAATATCTCCTACTTATTTCTTTATTTTCTTTTTCATTGGTGCCAAATTCACTCTTTTCATTTTTGATACTGGTAATTTGGTTTTCTTCTTACTTTTTTAAATTAAACAAAAATTCATCTATTTTATTGGTTTTTTCATAAAACCAGCTCTTAGTTTTATTTATTATTTTAAAAGTTTTCCTACTTTCAATTTTATTAATCTCCCCTTTGATTTTCAGAATTTCTAATTTGGTATTTAATTGAGATTTATAATTTGGGGATTTTAATTTAATTGTGAATTTTAAATTTGTTTTTTTTTCTAGTTTTTCGTTACATGCCCAATTCTTTGATCTTCTCTTTCTCTATTTTATTCATGTGAACATTTAGAGATATGAAATTTCCTCTGAGAACAGCTCTGGCTGCATCACATAAGTTTTGATGCGTTGTTTCATTATTGTCATTCTCTTTGTTGAAATTACTGATTGTTTCTATTATTTGTTGTTTGAGCAACTCATTCTTTAGGATTGGATTATTTAGTTTCCAATTAATTTTTAGTCTATCTTTCCATGACCCTTTATTATGTGTAATTTTCATTACATCATGATCTGAGAAGTATGTGTTTAATATTTCAGTCTTTCTTCCTTTGACTGTGAGGTTTTTATGCCCTAACACATGGGCAATTTTTATGTAGGTGCCATGTACTGCTGAGAAAAAGGTATTCTCCTTTTTACCCCCATTCAGTTTTCTCTAGAGGTCTATCAGATTTAACTTTTCTAAAATTCTTTTCACCTCCTTAACTTCTTTCTCATTCATTTTGTGGTTAGATTTGTCCAGTTCTGAGAGGGGGAGGTTAAGGTTTCCTACTAGTATAGTTTTGCTGTTTATTTCTTCCTGCAACTCACTTAACTTCTCCTCTAAGATTCTTGATGCTATACCATTTGGTGGATATATTTTTAATATTGCTATTACTTCATTGTCTATGATACTTTTTAGCAAGACATAGTTTTCTTCCTTATCTTTTTTAATTAGATCTATTTTTGCTTTCCATGCCTTGGCCTCAGGTGCTTGGTTCTTGCCCACTGCCCAAGGGTGGCCTGGCCTATTTGTGCCTGTTGTGCCAGGATTCCAGAGCTGGCAATTTGCCTTCTGTGCTGGGGCTGGAGGCTTCACAGCTGCCCTAGTGTGCCACTAGTCGGCTGAGCCCTGACCGAGGTGCCTTGGTTCCCAATCTGTGCTGTGGCTAAGAGCCTCTTGCTGGCTTTCCTGGACACCATCTGTACTGGGCTACACTTCCCTTTTACCCAAGTGAGACAGACCTCTCTTGAAGTCCTTCTAAGTTGCCTTAAGCTGGAAAATTGTTTCATTCCATCTTTTTGTGGCTTCTGTCACTCCAGAAGCCACAAAACTGGGAAGAGTTCAGGTGACCTTCTGGTTTCTCTCTGACATCTTGGCTCTGCCTGCCCCATCAAAGCATTTAAAAACATTTTATATTCAATTAACTCTTCACTGCTCCAAGCCATATGATGCTAATTCATTCAACTGTTCTTCATATGTCCTGAAGTTGAGGTTCTTCACCATCCTGGATACTTCCTATTGGATATTTTGTAGCCTATAAATGTTCATTCAGGAATGTGGAAATCTCCCAAGGGAGAAAAAAAAATTATCTCCAATTTTCACCATTCACTGATTGCACTGTGGTTTCAGGCCTACAGCTAACCTGAAAATACTCTTTCCAATGTTGACAATAATCTCTTATGTGATAACTCTGATGGTTTCTGTTCAATCATTATCATTCCTGACCTTTTCACTGATCTTAGGCAATCCTTCCAACTTTGATTTCAGCCACATCACTCTGTCTCCTCTAGTTATCTGACTATTCTTTCTCATTGTCTTTTACTAGATTATCATTCATATCCCACCCTCTAAACTGTGTCCTGGGCCCTTGTCTTGTCTCTATACATATTCTCTTTCTTGGTCATCGCAACCATACTTTTTGTTTCAATTATTATTTCAATGTAAGTCAATAGATCTATTTGTAGACATTCTCCTTAATCCTGCTCATTGTTAGATATGTGCTGGATGTCCTGCTAGCAACTTAAATTCAAAATTCCACAACAAAATTTATTATGTTCTCCCTAAATAATTTCCTTTTCCCTACTTTTCTATTTCTGTTGAGATCATCACTATTCTTTCAGTCACCCAGGCTCATAACCTTAGAGCCACTCTTGACTATTAGCTTTCTCTCATTCCACATGTTCAATTAGAGGCAACTCTTATTGATTTTTACTTCTAACATCTATCCACATTGTTCTACTCATCTATCTATATCACTAGTTCAGGCCCTTATTATCTCTTACCTGATTTGTTGTAATAGACTCTTGTCTTGTCTCCCTGCCTCTATTCTTTTCCTCCCTCCAAACCATTGTCCATATAGCTGCCAAAATAATGTTCCTAAAGCACAGGTTTGACCATGAGGTTTTTTCTGCTCAAAGATTTTCTTTAGCCTGGTATTTAAATTCTAAACCTTTTGGCCTTAGCCTCCCTCCCTTTCCAGATTAGGTTCACATGAAATATAAATCTTCCTCAAATTGAGAATCTTTTGTCATTGTATATTCAAGTAAAGTCAAGTCAACAAGCATTTATTAAGTGTTTATTATGCATCATGCACTGGACTAAGCATTGGAAATACTAATGCAAGCAAAAAGAAAGATAGTCTCTGCAATCAAGAAGCATACACCTCAATAGAAGAAGACTATTGTTAAAGTGAGAGTCAGGGAAGAAGACACCTATACAGGAACAGGGTGGAGAAAGAAAATCAGAGAAGTCAGGGTTAGAGTCCAGAGGGTAATTAAGTGAACATAGCTTGCTTGGGCACTTTCCTTAAAATGGAGATTCCAGGAGGAACTGACCAATTAGAGGAAGGAGCTGAAAACTATATAAACATTTCCTGTATGAGAAAGATGATCTTCCTGCTGGGTCATGGTAGAGAAAAAAGTCTAGAGAGTCAGTAGAGGATACCAGATAGTAATAAAAAAAATGACTCAGTATGAAATTTTCTGGGTAGTCATTATTATGTAAATATGGCTCAAATCCCTAACTAGTATATTATCTACCATCAGATGAGGAAGAAAAATGTATTAAGTACTAGAATATTTAATTAGGATAGAATAGCAAAATAAATATTTGGGTAGAATAACAATTTGTAGCTGACCCCCACAGACAAAGAGGCAAAATTCCTTATAAAATCAATATACTTGGTGGGAAAAGGAATATCACTCTCATCTTTCCCAATGTCTAAGAAAAGGTATGCTCAGACTGTAATATATATTGTGTCTCATAATTTCCTTGTCTAAATCCCAGAGCTGCAATTGTGACTGCTACTCCACTCTGCAGCCATAGTTAATGCTCTAATTTGCCTCTACAGTTGTCATTCCTTTCTGCCTCCAAATTTGTTGCATTTGTATTGGCTGCCCAAGTACTCCACTTCTCCACTCCATGCTTGGAATGTTTTGTCTTCTCCCTTCTACCTCTTAGCTAACCTGAGTTCTTTTAAGACTTAGCTTAAAACCTATCTGCTACAGGAAATTTTCCTGGTTCCTCCCTTCCTATCCTCCAGTTACTAGTGCTTTCCACTCTGAGATTACCTTCCTTCTGCTCTGTACATCCCTTGTCTGTATCAAAATATTTACAACTTGTCTCCACAATTAGAATGTGAACTCTTTGAGGTCAGGGCCTTTTTTGTCTGTCTTTTTATCACCAGGGCTTAGAATAGTGCCTAGCCCATAAAAAGAACTTAATAAATGCTTGCTGGCAGACTGTGGCTACCATCTGCAATTAGTTGTCATTTCCTGCAGTGGCATCTTCTTTGGGGGTGGGATGGGGTGGGGAAATGATAATAGTGCTTTTTAATGATTCTCTTCTAAGTCAACATGCCTTGGGACTAATCAACATATTTTTAGGTTGTTTGTTTTTTAGGGGCATAGTCACAGCTACATAGCACTCAAAAGAGTCCAATAACATGTCAAGACCTTTTATTCTTGCCCCTTATTTAGAGGGACCTAGTCATCACATCTAACTGGGTCACTATGCAAAAATTCCTTTTTGTGTCTTTGTCCCAGAGTTCAGGCCATATGCCATTCATATAATCCATGATACCTACAGAATCTTTGCTGAGGCAAGGGACAGACACATATCTTGCTTTGTATTTCTCCTTTCAACTCACATTAGGCTCCAGGTAATTGGGATCTGAATTATACAAATTGCTTTAAGGCTTGGATCAGCCTCAAGACTACTAATAACACTAAAGCCAAAGGGAGGAGGATGATGGGAGAAATAGCTACCTTTGCTCAAAATAATAGCAAAAAAATCACTATTCCCCTTACAAATTATATTGCCTCACGTTAAAGTTCTGCTCAAGTGGCATCTTAAAGGGGCATCAAAATTCCCACTCTTATTCCTATGACTCCGTGTAGGGTGTACCTCAAGTCTGAATTCAATCAATAACATTCATTAAGGATTTACCAGATAACTCAATGGATAGAGTGCCTGCTTTGAGTTCAGAAGATTCATCTTCCTGAGTTCAAATCTGGCTTTCAGCACGTAAGAGATATATGACCCTTGGCAAGTCACTTAACCCTGCCTGCATCAGTTTCTTCATCTGTAAAATGAGCTGGAGAAGGAAGTGGCAAACCATTCCAGTATCTTTGCTAATAAAACGCCAAATAGCGTCACATAGAGTCATACCTGACTGAAAACAGCTGAACAACATGTGGCAAACACTGAGCTAAGTTTTAGGGATACATGAAAGGCAACAACACAAAAACAGAGTTTACATATTAATAAGGGAGATCACATATGAATAGATAGATACATAAAGGATGTATACTGAGTAGAAGGGATATAACTTTAAAGGAGTAGCTTCAAGCCTACTCGTGGATTGATGAAGATAAGCACTTTCTTGCAGTGGAGGCATTTGTACTGTCTCTCTACCTTCACCTCTTAGAATATTTATGTCTCTAATTTCTCAGCTTAGGTGAAACCTACTACTCAAAGCCTTTATTTTTTGGCCAATTGTTGGTGTTTTCTCCCTTCTCAGATTACCTTCTATTTTCTCTACTGTGTGTATGTTATACCTGCAAGAGAATGTTAGCTTTTTGAAGACTAGGTTGCTAGGTAGGTAGTGGATAGAACACTGAACCTGGAGTCAGAAGATCTGAGTTCAAATTTAGTCTCAGACACTCACTAGCTGTGTGACCCTAAGCCAGTCACTTAACCTCTGGATGATTCATTTTCCACATCTGTAAAATGGGTATAATGATATCATTTACCTCTCAGCATTATTGTAAGGATAAAATTTGGTGATATTTATAAGGTCTATACAAACACTACCTATTATTATGAGCTACTATTAAAGTCTATTTTAGGTTTTGTCTTTGTTGTCTAAGGACTATATATAAATATATAAACACTTGTTGACATATTGATAACAAACTTTCTCGAACTGAATTAAATTTACTCAAATTAAACCACACATTTTTTATTCTCTCTTACTCAATTGGTCTATTAACTCTCATTGTCATTTTGTTAACATCAAACATTAATGACTCTCTGAGGGCAAGGATGATGATGCATTGATTGTTTTTTCTACCCCTTTTAGCATCTAGCATACTACCTTTTATACAGTAGGCACTTTTAACAAATGTTTACTGACTTGAATTGAGATTGAATTGGATATCAAAATATAGGCTCTTACAGTGTGTTTTTAAAACATTATATACTTGATAATTAGGCTATCCTACTTCTTCTAAATGAGTGTACTCATATCCACCCCCTGTAGACCCGGAAACCACACCAGAAAGGTTAAGTCATTGTTTCTAGATTGTACCTACAAGCAAGATAAAACTAGGATCATATCACCAGGGATCCTCATCTCCAAAGATGTTTTGAGTTTACTTGTCTAATGATGATGCTAATCCTTGTTTCGTCTAAAGGTCTTTGCATCTTTTAAAACACTTAAGAAGCATTAATGACTGTGAGACATTAGCACTTAGCAGGAAGAATTGTCATTGGCACATAAGTGTCTTTTGAGGAGTGACAAGAACTAGGTTTAAGAAACTCTTTAGTAAATTCAAATACTTCTGTCAAACTTAAGAAGGTAAAAACATTTCTGTTTCCATTTGAAGATACTGATAAAGGAATTATCCTCACCACCAATTCATCCTTCCTGTTTTTCAAAACAAATGTAGTATATTCTATTATCTCATCTTCCATCATCCCTATCACCAACACTGCCTTATGTTCCCACATCCATCTAATCACCCTACTTAAAACTTTCACTGTGGTCCCCACTCTTGCTGGTGTTCCTCCTTACCCTGGGACTGGACCCAGAACCAAGAATGGGCAATGTGATAGAGTCCTGCACTAATGCCAGCAAATTGTCCTCTGTAACCTCCTTTTGACCAGTTTTCTGACCCCCTCACAGCCTGTGGGCTGAGAACTCCAGAAACCTCCACTGAATCAGTCTCCCCCAAGACCCCTTGCTGGCTTGCCAGGGCGTGGCCTGCATGCCAAAGTTTTGTTGGACTGCATTTCACTCTTGCCCTAGTGAGACAAATCGTTCCTAGAAATCTTCTAAGTTGTCTTAGGTTGGAAAATTTTTTCACCCCCTTCTTTCTTTGGTTCTGCTGTTCCAGAATTCATTTTGAAATTTATTTTAATGTTGTTTCAAGGGAAATTTGAAAGAGCTTAGGTGAGTCCCTGCCTTTTCTCTGCCATCTTGACTTTGTCTACAGTCTTTGGTTCTAATACTATCTCTGACAGCTTGGACAAGTCACTTATTCACTTTACACCTCAGTTTTCTCATTTATAATATGAAGAGGTTGACTTCTAAAGTTCCTTCTAGGTTTAGATGTATTCTTTTTTTTTTTTTAGAAAAAATGCAAATTGACTTCTAATCTCATTAATTGATTGAAACTATACTCTCAAAAATAACTAAAGATTTAATAATTGCTAACTCCAATAGCTTTTAATTAGTTCTTATGCTCTATATTGTCTCTGATGTTTCTGAAACTCTCTCTACTTCTTTAATATAAATTTTCCCTTCTAGATTTTTGAGAGACTGATTTCTTCTCCTCCTCCTTCTACCAATCCAATTAAGTATTTCCAGTCTCCTATGCTTGATTATGCATGTCCTACCCTAAATATGGGTGATCCTCAAGGCCCTGTTTGGGGTTTTTCTCTGTACATTATTCTCTCTTTAAGAGATCTAATCTACACTACTATAAATACTGGGTTCAATTACCTCTCTCTCTATATGACTTCCAACCATTCATTCAAAGATATTTATTAAGTAACTATTATGTACCAGGCATTAAGCTAGGAGCTTTCAATAAGTTTATGTTATATTTAAAAGGGTGTCATAATGTTATAATAAAGAGAGTGTTCTTTAAAAAAACATTTTTCATGATTTAAATGAAAGGATCACAAATTTTGATGTTAGGTTAAGTAGAAAATGTTTTGACATCAGCAATCTCTAAAAAGCAGATAGATACAAAAGCTTTATGCTTGTGTGGCATTTCACATTTTACTACTTATATTAACTTTAGAGTAATGTTTCCATGTCACCATGTACAAGTCACTTAAGTTTTCTCAACTTCACTTTCCCTCTATGTAAAGTGAAGGTGTTGAACTCAATGAGTTGTAAGTCTCTTTGACCTCTAAGTCATTGATTCTGTTATCATAGGAATACTATAAAAACTCAATATAAGAAGAAACTAAACTATTTTATAACACCAAAATATTATAAATATCGTAACAGCCCTAATCTTCGTGTTAAACTCCAAACCAGAACTGACCTACTGTACACCTTCACATGGATGTCCCATTGACATCTCAAAACTCATGATATCCAAACAGAAACTCTTCATCTTCCCCACTAAATATTTCCCATTTCTACATTTCCCAATTTCTTTTAAGGGCACCTTCCAGTTACACAAGTTAATAATCTCAGCAACATCCTTTGCTCTTCCCTCAACTTTACTTTCCATACTGAATAAGTCTTGCTGAGTTGATCTACCTGATGTCCAATTCTATACATTAACACGTACAGAGTGCCAGTCCAAAATCTTAATGCCTTTCTTATGGACTATTTTGATTGCTTCTTAAGGTCTCTCTGTTCCAAATCTTAAACTTTTTCAATCTATCTGTCACAAAGCTTCCATAATAATGTTCTTAACATTTGACTACATTCCTCAGCTGCTCAACAAACTTCAGTGGCTCCCCTACTGCTCCTGAGATATGATACAACTCCTTTTCTGACATTTAAGACTCTCTACAAGCTGGCTGCAGGCTATATTTCCAAATGTAATTCATGTTACTCTCTTCCTTCATTCCACCCAAACTGGACTATGGACTCTACCTTCTCGTTTATTACTTTAGCACATTTGCATAAATTCACCCCATCCACAGCTCTGGCAACCAGAATACTTTTATTAAAGACAGCTCAATCCACTCCCATTCTAGTGTATTAGAATAGAATACTGAGTTTGGAAAAAGAAACATATATTTTCAAATTCTTCCTTAAACACTAGTTATATGACTCTGTGCAAATCACCCAATCTCAGTTTCCTCATCTGTTAAATAAAAAATAATAATAATAGCATATACTGTTGTAAGGATGAAATGTGATAACATATATAGATATGGAGAATTCTTGGCATTCTAATTGGATTCTAATAATGATGACGTAAGATTCTTTAAGGAAAGAATTATATTTATTTTTGTCCCTTTATCTCTATTACCTGAGGTGTTTAATAAGTGTTTTTGAATTGAATAGAATGGTTTTTAAAATTTTAAATATGTATGTGTCATGGAAAGAAATGCATCCTCCTAAAAACGACACTTGTAATTTTAGTGGGAACTTCAGAAAGAGTGGAGAATTTTGCTGTCATTTATTTATTTATTTCACTGTTAAATACATAGCTTTATAAATTCTAAAATAAACAACAAGCCTCTATGAGCTCTAAAATATATGTAAGGCTCAACACCATAATCTAGGTATATGGTAGGGAGCTGGATGGAGGGAAACATGTTAAGATGGACTTCTAAATTGAGGGTAGATTTAAAAAAATTTCATTCTTGGCAAAAGTGCTTTTCTCTTTCTCCACCCTTCCCTCTTCCATTTTATTCTGTTTCTTCCTCCTCCTTTTCCCTCTCTCCTAGCCCCTTCATCCAATCTTCTCTTTCCTTCTTTCTCTCTCCCTCCTCCTCTCTCTCTTCCTCTCTCCTTTTGTGTCATCTTTCCCTCTCCACTTGCCATTCTCTCTTATTTCTCTTCTCTCCTGTCTTTCTCTCTCATATATATATATATATATATATATATATATATATATATATATATATATATATATATACATATATATATATTTATATATATATACATACATATATATATGTATATAAATGAATGAAAGAATGAATGAATACATTACTGAAATTTACATTCCCAAGATGAAATGTAGCAGGTATAACTGTAAAATTCCATTAACAACCTGGATGATAAGAGAGTGGAATATAATACCTATTAAGTTTTCTAATATATCTGTTTTGCTCATATAACTAATACCCTGAAGAGTAGCATGAAAATTCAAAATGATTTGGACAAATTGGGGAAGAGGAAAGTGACAAAACTTTTATGTAGTACTTACTATGTGATAGACACTGTGCTAAGTGCTTTTTATAAATACTATCTATCATATTTGATCCTTACAGTAACCCTGGAAGGTAGGTGCTATTATTATCCCCAGTTATTATTTACACTTAATGAAACTGAAGAAAACAGAGGTTAACAGGCTTGCCTAGGGTCACACAGATAGTAAGTGACTGAGGCCAGATTTAAACTCAGGACTTAACTCCAGTTCTAGTGCTCTATCCGCTGAGTCACCAGCTACCTTATGAGAGTAGTTAACAAATGGGGAAAAAATTACAACTATGAATTAAATTAGAGAAGAAAATAAAGTCCACAAATGAATATAGTCCCTAAGATTTAAAGCTGGAAAGGGCCTTGGCAATCATCTAACCCAACTTCTTCATTTTACAAAAGAGTACCGTGAGGCCTAGAGAACTTGACCAAAATCCTACAGGCAATAAATGGTAGAATCAAAATTTGAACCCAGGTTTTCTGATTCTGAATTCTTTTGGTTATGCTGACTGTAAGTGTCAAGGATCAGAATAGACAGCACATCTTCATGACACCAGATAATAAGAGCAGTAGAGTAGGCCAGCTTGATGTAGTGGAAAGAGCCTTAGATTTGGAGTGAGAAGGACTGTGTTCAATTCCTGGTTCTACCACTTACTATGGATGTAGCTATGGACAATTCATTTAACCTGCTCTTGAATCGATGAGGAATCACATCTAGTTTCTTTGAATTTTTCTCACTTTTAAAACAAAATATGTGTATCATGCCTCTTAGGAACATTTAGGAAAGGGTACTACTTGGGTCATCATCTACTCAAGCTATAACTTAAAGCTGCACTAGTTCATCTGAGGGTCAGGCCATTCCAAATAACACATGTATTTCAATGTATAAGGCATGATTTAAACACAATAGCAAGACAGAAAGTAAGTTATCTAATTGAGCAGTACATGTTTCTTGTACCCGTATATGAATGACGGTGATGTCCCATACGTGCTAGGGACTGCTCTGTATACTCAACTTTCTCTATAGTTTAGGTAAGACAAGGTAGAAAGTGCTAATTCCCAGGAGAAGAACATTGAAGCCTGTTGCTACAACCCTTTCAACCTTTATCTATAGTCAAGATGAGATACTAAAGGTCAGGATTCCATGGCTAGGTTCATAGCATTTGTTTTCTTTCTGTCCCACCATCTATCTGGTGTTTTTTTGTCAGTATAAGCAGTTGATAAATTGTTGACTTGGAGTCAGGAAGATCTCAGTTTAAATCCCACCTCAGATGCTTATTAGTTGTGTGACTCTGGGCAATTCATTTAACTCTTGTCTGTCTTGGTTTCTTTTTTTTTTATTATAAAATTAGGATGATAATAACACTATCTCACAGGGTTGTCACAAGGATCAAAGGAGATAACACATGAATCAGACTTTACAAACCTTAAGATGCTACATAAACACTGTTGCTGTTCTTGTTTTATCTCTCCCCTTTGTACTACCAGTTTCAGAACCTCAACATTTTTGTTAACCTCTTGGATTGTAGAGTTTTCTTGCCAAAAGCACTGAGTGACATTACTTCTGCCTTCTGGGAAATATAGACTAGTAAATTTTCCCTATTGAATGAAATTACCTTAGCTCCAACCATTGCGGAAGATGGAATCCATGATCTAGGAAAAGAAGAAGGATACTAGCAACATCTACGTTGCAGAATTGGTTTGAGGAAATTGTTTGGTGTGCTGGAGAGATCTATAGGAATCTAAAGGTGTATTGTCTAGATTTAGACTTCAAAACTTGGGTGGATATAAAGTGACTTAAAGATGGTCCAAATTATAAAAAAAGTAAAGTTATCAGAACAGTTGAGAAACAGGTTTGAAGAAACAGAGAAGAAAGTTGATAGAAAAGATAACAAACATTAGGTAAAATTTTATTATTATGTAGGGTGGGGGATGGAATCATTTTCCATTCTCACTGAAAGGAAAAAAAAAGAAGAAAGCTAGCTTAAATGTCAATGGGAAACATTTATATTAGATATTAGGCAATGAAATAGCAGGAAAAGTCAAAGAAAATTGTGTCATTTTTTCTGCAGATGTCTAAAGAATGGGATAGATAGCTATGTAACTCGGAAGGTTGAAGTGCAGTCCTTCAGAGGAGCATAGGGAGGAACTAAATGCCCACTTAATGGCCCTTCCAAATTCAGCCTCCTGTGATACTTAAATGCATAGTTAACACTGAGCAGACAAAGCCTGTGTCGGCAGTTTGATTATAAATAACACCATTGAATTTTAGAGTTGGAAGAAATTATAGAGGTTATGTAATCTTAGTCTTTCATGTAGACAACCACATTTCATCAAAAGCAGAACCAGATTTCTTGTGTCTACTGCTTGTTTCTCCTGTGCCTGATACCACAACAAGATGACAATTTTGCTTCCTCCTCATTTTCTTAGGCTCATCTCATCTTTCTCATTTTCATCTTTCACTCACTAATTTTGGCTTTGCCTGGGATTCATAGCTTCTGGTAGCACTGGCCTCAAATAATTGCTTCTTGCTTGTTTAAAATCCATTTCTAATTATTGTTGTATATAATCTCACCCTGTCAGCCCTTTCACCTTGTCTTCTGCAGAAGCCACACTGAATTTGATTCATAGTCATCATGAACTCTCAAAGCTGTATGTGAGATGTAGCATCAGGCAATGCTATGTTTGCTAAGTCTTTGTTTTGTGATGATTGTTAAGGGACCCTGATAATGTCAACTAATGGAGCTCTTTTAATGTAAGCATTATAATCTCAGAAGAACCATCACAGCATGAGTACCAATACTATTGTTTGGGTGAATTTGCATTTGATTAACTTGTCAGGAAAGTGAAAATAATTAGTGAAATGACCTTATGGCGACCACTGCCAGTTGATCAGTTTCAGAAGACTCAGAGGTGAAAGAACATTTCAAATTAAAGGCAATCAACTTAGAAATCAATTTACTAGCTAGTGGTTGAAATGGCTGTGATGTGTATTTTGGTCTATTTTAACCAATTACTGCCACATATCTGAAACTGACTATAAGTCTGAATTGACAGCATTTTGCGTATGACAGACAGTGTTATAGAGCAAGTAGCACACCATCAATTTTAATGAAATTGGCCACTTTGCCCATACTTTCTTTTTTTTAAAATTAAGATTATTTATTTTTAGTTTTCAACAATCAGTTCTGCACGTTTTTGAGTTCTAGATTTTCTTCCCCTCCTACCCCTTCCCCCTCCCCCCAAGATGGCATGGAATCTGATATATCTTCTACATATACCTTTGCATTAAACTTATTTATACAGTAGTCAAGTTGTAAACAAGAATTATGACCAATGGAAGGAATCATGAAAAAGAAGAAACAAAACCAAAAAAAGAGAGAGAGAAAAAAGAAAGAAAAAAGAGAGAGCAAATAGTTGCCTCAATCTGCATCCAGATTCCATAGTTCTTTCTCTGGATGTAGATAGCTCTTTCCATCATGAGTCCTTAGGAGTTGTCTTTGAACCTTGTATTGCTGAGAGGAGCCAAGTCTATCAAAGTTAGTCATCACAGAATCAATATAATCTGTGGTTGTGTACAATGTTCTCCCAGTTCTGCTCTGCTCACTCAGCCTACATATGATGTAGGCCTTTCCAGGTTATTATGAAGTCTGTATCTTCCCCATTTCTCACAGCACAATAGTATTCCATTACATTCATATACCACAACTTGTTCAGCCATTCCCCAACTGATGGGCATCCCTGTGATTTCCAATTCTTTGCCATCACAAAAACATATGAGTCCCTTTCCCACTTGTGTGGTCTCTTTCTGATACAGGCCTAGAAGCGGTATTGCTGGGTCAAAGGGTATGCACATTTTTGTAGCCCTTTGGGCATAGTCCCAAATTGCTCTCCGGAATGGCTAGATCAGTTCACAACTCTACCAGCAATGTAACAGTGTTCCAATTTTCCCACATCCTCTCCAGCATTTATCATTTTCCTGTTTTGTCATGTTAGCCAATCTGACAGGAGAGATGTGATATCTAACAGTTGTTTTGATTTGTATTTCTCTAGTCAATAGTGATTTAGAGCATTTTTTCACATGCCTACATATATCTTTAATTTCTTCCTCTGAAAACTGCCTGTTGATATCCTTTGACCATTTCTCAATTGGGGAATGATTTGTGTTCCTATAAATTTGTCTCAGTT
This sequence comes from Trichosurus vulpecula, assembly GCF_011100635.1. Taxonomy (NCBI): domain Eukaryota; kingdom Metazoa; phylum Chordata; class Mammalia; order Diprotodontia; family Phalangeridae; genus Trichosurus; species Trichosurus vulpecula. The sequence continues at coordinate 204,782,009 of NC_050574.1, read as the reverse complement.
CTCTGTATATTTTAGAGATGAGGCTTTATCAGAGACACCGGTTATAAAGATTTTCTCCCAGTTTTCTGCTTCCCTCCTAATTGTTGTTGCATTGGCTTTGTTTATACAAAAACTTTTCAATTTAATATAATCAAAATTATCCATTTTGCAGTTTATAATGCTCTCTATCTCTTGTTGTGTCATGAATTTTTTGCTTTCCCATAAATCTGATACGTAAACTATTCCTTGGTCTCCCAAATTGCTTATAGTATCAGTCTTTATTCCTAAATCATGCTTTCCAGCTGCCATCTTGGCTCCGCCCCCTTTATTCCTAAATCATGAACTCATTTTGACTTTATTTTGGCATATGGTGTAAGATATTGGTCTATGCCCAGTTTCTGTCCTACCATTTTTCAATTTTCCCAGCAGTTTTTGTGACATAGTGAATTTTTAGCCGAGAAGCTGGATTCTTTGGGTTTATCAAAGAGTAGATTGCTATAGTCGTTGACTTCTCCATCTTGTGCACCTAACCTATTCCACCGATATACCACTCTGTTTCTTAGCCAGTACCAAGTAGTTTTGATGACTGCTGCTGTATGGTACAGTTTAATATCTGGTATGACTAGGCCACCTTCCCTAGCATTTCTTTTCATTAATTCCCTAGATATTCTGGACTTCTTGTTCTTCCAGATGAATTTTGTTACTATTTTATCCAGCTCTGTAAAATGATTTTTTGGTAGTTCTAAGTCATAAAGTATTCTAAAAGTCAATGTTGCAAATGTTTTGGGGTCAAGACTAGCTGTTAAGGAGATAAAACTATCCTTATTTTCTGATAACATGATGTCGTGCTTAGAAAATCTTAGATAATCACCAAATAAACTAATTAACGCATTTAATAGCTTCAACAAAGCTGAAAATATAAACCCTGAAATTAACAGCATTTCTATAAAATAATAATAAATTCTAAGAGGCAACAATAGAAAGAGAAATCTCATTAAAAATAACTACAAATTACATAAAATATTTAGTGATTTGTTCTGCCAAAACACTTGTATAGATTCCATTGCAAAGTGTTTCATAAAGAAATGAAACAGCTGGAAGAATATTCAATGTGTATGCCTGAGCTGTGTCAGTGTCATAAAAATGAAACTACTATAGTTCTAATGCAATACTAATCAAACTATCTAATGCTATACTAAATGATTTTAAACAATCTAATGTTATAGTAATCAAAATATCAAAGGGTCATCTAATATTACTAGGTAAAATACTAGGGAAAAAAGTCAGAGAAACAATAATCAAGGAGAACATTGAAAAAAAAGGTAGTGATGAAGTTGTAATGGTACTTTCATATCTCAAACTGCAATATAATGCAGTAGTCATCAAAACAATTTGAACTGGTTAAAAATAGAGAAGTAGATTAATGCAACAGACTAGATAAGGTAGAAGAGCAAAAAGCAATGGAACTCAATGATCAGGTGTATAATAAACCCCAAAGCATAAATCACACAGGAAAGAACTTGTTATTTAATTTTTTTTTTAAATCCTGCAAGGAAAACTGAAAAGCAGTCTGGTAGAAATTAGCCTTAGACCAACATTTTATACTATATTCCACAGTAAATTCTAAATGTATACTTGGCCACAATGTTAAAGATCATACCATATAATAATTAGAGGAGAAGCAGATCACATACCTCTCCCAGCTATAGAGAAGAGATATGACTTCAGCCATACAAGAGACAGATAAAATTATAAAAAAAAATGCATAATTTTGATTACAAAAATTGAAAAACTCCCACCCAATCCAAATGTGCTTACCTAGATAAAGAAGGGAAGTCATTGGAAAGGGGAAAATGCTATTAAATTTCTTTGATATGTTTTACTATCTTACTATTTTAGCTGCCTTGAAGTCCTGTGGTGATGGGCAAGTGCTGAAGCAGCAGGTGTGGATACGCTAGGAACTGTAGTCAAAACCCTGCACACAGATCTTCTTCTCGCTGGATTGAAGTAATAGTGGGATTTAACTGCCTCCTAGGTGTCTAAGCAGCCTTTATAAAGGACTGTACTGATCACCTCCTGGCATAAGGAAAGGGCTAGAAAAGGTACCCTAAAAATTGCCTGCTTCACCCAATGGTGGTTCACTTACTGCAGGATGTGGGGATCCCACTCTGCATTTAAAACACACACAAAAAAGTACTATTTTTTGTGAAGATGATTCTATTCACCATTGGTACAAGAAATGCACACATGCTCATGGACAACACAAAATCCAGTAGACCTGAGAAACATGCAGTTCTTATTGCAAGACAACTCAAGAGATACTGCATCCAAATGGCAGCCCTGAATGAAACAATGCTGGCAAATGAAGATGTTGGAGGTCATACACATTTTTCCTCATTTTGCTGCTGTGATGATGAGCACCATGAAGCTAGTGTAGGTTTCAAAATCAGATCTAATCTAGTCAGCAAGCTTGTATGCCTCCCTAAAGGGGTGAATGACAGGCTACATGAAAATGTGACTGCCACTTGCAGGAAAAGCTCCATGTCATTATCATTAGTGAGTATGTTCCCAGCATGACAAACACTGACGATGTCAAAGAAAAACATCTATGAAGACCTGGAGACCCTCATCATTGATGTGCCAAAAGAGGACAAGTTTGTAATTCTGGGTGACTTTAACACTTGAGTAGGTACAGACTATCAGACATGGCAGAGAATCCTTGGGAGGAACAGAGTTGGAAACAGCAACAGCAATGGTCACTTACTACTGAAGACTTGTGTGTCTCATCACCTCCTCATCACCAACACTGTCTTCTGCTTACCTAATTACAACAAAACATCGTGGATGCACCTTCACTGCAAGCACTGGCATTTAATAGACTATGTCATTGTAAGGAAAAGAGACAAGAAAGATATGAGGGTGACTAAGGCAATGTCTGGCCAACAGTCCTGGATGGATCATAGACTTGTCCTCTCCAAGCAAAATATTTGCATTCAACAAAAGTGGTGGCCCCAAGGCAAGACAACTATGCAAAGACTTAACATCAACAGATTAGAGTGTTTCTTGCAGTGTGAACATTTAATTGCTGGCCTGGAGGGAAAGCTAAGTCAGCACATAGTTAGCAACAGAGGAGCAGAAAAGAAATGGGAAGCTTTCAGAGACAGAACTGCATTTACTCATCTGGGCCAGAACATGTACAAACATCAGGACTGGCTTGACAAAAATTATGGGGAAATGCAAAAGCTACTAAATGAGAAATAAGAACTCCAGAAGCCCATCAGCTTGTTTATCTCTAAGAAGGCAGTGTTTAATTTCATCAGAAGCAAAGTGCAAGTGAAGCTCAGAGAGGAAGGATTCTTGGCCCAGTAAGAAGGCCCATGAAATTCAATTCAAACAGCCACAATCCAAAGCACTTCTATAATTCCCTAAAAACTATTTATGGATGTCTCAACTATTCAATATAAAGGAGCCACACTGATCAGTGATAATCATGTGATCTTGGAAAGATGGTGGGATCACTTCTATAGTATTCTCAACAGACTGTCATCAACTTGCTGAAGCTATTGACCATATAGCTCATGTTGTAGTCAATCCCTCCCTACTAAATTTCCAACTGAAAAAGAGATACTGAATGTCTCTTATTGAGTGGCAAATCACCTAACACTGACTCCATCCCAGCAGAGATCTACAAGGCAGGACTCCACTGCTCATACAGAAGTTGACTGAAGTCTTCCAGATTATATGCAAGAGGACTATGGCTGATCAAAAAATACAAACTCAGAAGGCTCTACCATGAATGAAGGTACAAATAGTCTACGTAAACATTCAGAGTGAAGATGTCTCTAAATTTTCATATTTCATATTTCTTTTGACCTATCACAATTCTGTTTTGCCCATGGAGTCCAATGCCTTCTTTGATATGGGCACATCATGTTGGACAGACTTGTGCCAGTGTGTCCCATATCTCACAATTGATTCCAAAGTTCTTCAGAAGATCTTGATAGTGCCCTTGTTTTGCTGCTTCTGACCTAGTGCTTCCTTTGTGTGAGTTCTCCTTAAAATAGATTTTTAGGCAAACATATATTTGACATTTGGAAAACATGGCTGTCAGAGTTGTGCTCTCTGCAGTATAGTTTGGATGCTTGGCAGTTTAGCTCGAGTAAGGACCTCAGTATCTGATAATTAATCTTGCCAGTGATCTGTACACAATAGTCATCAAGCTAACCAAAGTCTTCGATATTGTCAGTCATGAGGGCTTATAAAAGATCATGGAAAAAATTTGCAGTGAAGCAGGACTACCATTAGTGCACCTGGATGTCATTTTCATCCTTTTGAAGGCATCTGACAATATTGCTGAATACATCATGCTAAAAGGCGTGGAAGAAAGCATATAGTCCTGCTTCACTGCATTGTGACTGGGAAAATGTGAGACCATCACCCACTATCCAGAATCTGTGTAAGCTTGTCCTTACAGAACTAGTATACAATATTGATGAACTTCTCTGGGCAACCAAATTTTTCCATGGTCTTTTATAAGCCCTCATGACTGACAATATCAAAGGCTTTGGTTAGCTTGATGACTACTGTGTACAGATCTCTGTTCTATTCCTGGTATTTCCCCTGGAGTTGTCAGGCAGCAAACACCATATCGACCATTCCTTGGCCCTCTCTGAAGCCACACTGGCTCTCAGGTAGATGACCATCTTACAAATGAAGGATCACCTTATTGAGGAGGACTCTGGCAAGAATGTTACTGGCAATAACTAAGAGAGAGAGAGAGAGAGAGAGATCCCCCTGTGATTGTCACAGGACAACCTATTTCCTTTTCCTTTATAGAGATGAATAATGGAGGCATCCTAGAATTCCTGGGAGATAATCTCCTCTTGCTATATGTCCTGCTATATATCAGTTTTTAAATAAGCACTGGACCATCTGCCCTATAAATCTCTGCTGGAAAGGAATCAGCACCAGGTGCTTGCCACACAAGAAGAGCCAAATGACATTCAAAACCTCTTCCTCAGTTGGAAGTTCAGCTAAAGAGGGATTTTAAACCTGAGTTAAACAGTCAATGGCTTTAGCATTGATTGATGATGCTGTGTTAAGAACTCTATGGCAATCTTCAGCCCATCTCTCCAGGATCATGTTCTTATCACTAATCAGTGTGACTCTGTCAGTGCTGAGTAGGTGAGATGCCCCATAGGTCTTTTGCCCATAAATAACCAGTGTGGTAGTTGTCTTGCCTTGGGGCCACCACTTTTGTTGATGGAGAATGTTTAGCATACAAAAGAAGTCCAGGATAAATCCAGCACTCTCTGCCACACATTACCTTCATCATTCTCACATCTTGTCTTTCTCTTCTCCTAACAAAGGCACAGCCTACTAAATGCTAATGTTTGTTATGAAGGTGCATCCACAACGTTTTATTCCGTTTAGGTAAACAGAAGACAGTGTTGGTGATGAGAAGGTCATGAAACACACAAGACTTCAGTAGTAAGTGACCATTGCTGTTGCTGTTTTCAGCTCCATTCTTCTAAAGGACTCCCTGCCATATCTGATAGTCTCTGTCTACTCTGGTGTTAGTTACTCGTAATTATAAACCTGTCATCTTTTGGCACATTGATGATGAGGGTGTCCTGGTCTTCAATTTTTTTCTTCGACATCACCAGTTTGTCATGGTGGGAACATATGCACTGATGATGATGAGTTAGCTTTTCCTGAAAGTGGCAATCACATTGTCATGAGGCTGTCATTCACTCTTTCTGCGAGGCATACAAGCTTGCTAATTAGATTATATCTGATTTCAAAACCTACACAAACTTCATGGCATTCCCCATCACTCTGGCCACTCCAGGAAAGTGTGTATCCAGCTTTGACTTCAGTAAGCTGGCCTTCATTTGCCAGCCTTGTTTCACTCAGGGCTATTATTTGGTTGCCATATCAACTAAGTTCTCTCATAACAAAACCTGTTTTGTCTTTCAGATCTATGGGATTTCAAGTTGTCTATAAGTGTGTGCACATTTCATGTCTGGTGAGTAGAATCATCTTTACAAAAGTTTTTGTATTGTGTATGTGTGTGTGTGTGTGTGTGTGTGTGCATGTGTGTGTGCGTGTGTGTGTGTGTGTGTGCGTGTGTGTGTAGGATTCTGTGCCAGGGTGAGGTTAGATGGAGTAGACAATTTTTAAGGCATCTTTTCTAGTCTCTTCCTCATGCCAGGAAGTCAGCAGTATAGTCTTCAAAAAAAAATGTTCGGATATCCAGGGGGCTGCTGAGTCCCACTGCTGCTTCAGTCCAATGAGAAGACAACCTTTTGGCCTTGGCTGCTTGCATGCAGTTTTTTTTTTTTTACTACAGCTCCCAGTGTATCCACACCTGCTGCTTCATCACTTGCTTATTGCTGCAGAACTTTGAGGTAGGCAAAAGTGGTAAAATGGTATGGGTGATGTCTTTTGATTCATGTATACATTGGATTTAAGTGAGGCAGAGTTGCATGAACTCATCAGCCTCACTCTCTCTTCCAGAGTCATCAAAGTCAAGTGGCAAGACAAAAGTCAAGATGACTGGCAATGGCTTAGGATCCAGTGGATGACCTTGGCATCTTCTATTTCTAAAGTTCTAAGTGTTCCACAACACCTAATTCAGCCACCTCCATGGCTGTTAGAACAGATTGTTCTCATCCACCCACTCCACTGGGGGAAATCTTCACTTGCTTAAGGCAGATAACCCTGCCTCCCTACAATCACTGATGGGTTTCAGGCCTATTGGTTACCCTCTATCTGGTTTAGCCCATCTGCCTAAATAGTTTACTGGGTTGTAACTGCTGTACATGCTATTTCTTCTTGGAGCCACAGGTGAGAGTTAGGTGGCAGGTGGACACCAAATGTAAAAAGCAGCCCTGAAAAGGGCTTGGCAGCTCTCATACCAGAGGAACTAATCTCTCAACAATTCCCCCTATCCCCATCTCTATAAAGGAAAAGGAAACAGGCTGTCTTGTGACAATCACCAGCAGATCTCTCTCTTAGCCATTATGGGTAAGATTCTTGCCAGAGTCCTACTGAATCAGCTGATACTTCACCTGAAAGATGTTCATTTGCCCTAGAGCCAGTGTGACTTCAGAAAGGGCTGGAAAATGGATGACATGGTGTTTATTACCTAACAACTCCAGGAGAAACGCCAGGAACAGAAGAGAAGTCTATACGCAAAGTTTATCGACCCAATTGAGGCATTCTATGCTGTTGGTTGTGAAGGCTTGTGAAGAGATCATGGCAAAATCTGGATGCCCAGAGAACTTCATTAGCATTGTTTTCCAGTTTCATGATGGCGTGCTTACACAGGGTCTGGATGAAGGAAGATGCTTTTATGCTTTCCCAGTCACCAGTGGAGTGAAGCAGGGCTGTGTGCTTTTTCCCATGTTTTTTAGTGTGATGTTTTCCATGATGTTGTCAGAGGCCTTCAAAAAGGACAAAGATAGCATCCAGGTCAACTACTACCCTGACATCAAACTATTCAATTTTAAAAGGCTATGAACACTTGTAACGACACTGCTAGCCGCTACTATGGCTGTGTAAGACCAACAGCACCAGTACACAGGAGGGCTGCTAGCACAGTTTCTTTGATCTGCTTTTCTAAGGAAAGCAGCTTTAAGGGGTTAACAATCTTACTTTAATTAAACATACATATATCATTCACTTAGTACAGGGGGAAATGCCAGCACCCTGAACTTTCGGAGAAAATTCAAACAAATTACAAACAGGAATTATAAGCAGAGAGAATAACAGAAACCAACAGACAGGCTTCTATCTGTCTGACCAAATCACAATACATAGTTACCAGAGAGAGAAGCACCAATATTTGGGTTTTCAAAGACAGGGGGGCTCTTAACGGCTACCCAGAGTCTTGTCCGGACCAACCATGCAGCCACTCTTCCAATGAATGAAACCTTCAGCAAAGTGCTAACCTCAGAGTATATATATACTTCTTCATGGTCAGAGGGCATTGCCACCATGCGACTTAAACCCGTGTGACCTAGGCCTTCTTATGACTTAAGCAGGTCATCAAAGACTCTCGATTCAATCAAAGACTCTTGATTGAAACAAAGGCAAGACTCTAAGGCACTTGATTGTCTTAGTGCTGAGAAGTACTCCCAAACAAAAGACAACAAAAAGTCCCACTGTATTTGCCATTACAACACTATATACGTATGTGCATATATTTGTATCTATATATACACACATACATATATATATATACACATATACATGCACACACATGTATGTGTGTGTATATATTTGCATCAGATTTCCCTAAGGGATTAGTATATAGCATACAGAGGGAATTAATAGACATCTATATACATGTAAATGTTTATGTGTATATATACACATTTATATATGACCAAGGGTACTTCAAACACATGCATATACTTTGGTAACATAAAAACAAAATATATCAATAAAATATTTTTAAACTGATTAGCTATTAATAAATATTAGACATAATCCCCAATGGCTACTATGTGGAAATGAAAATGGGCACTCATAGCATCCACCCAAATAGTCAACTACAAGACAAGTTAACAACTTCACAAGCTTTCCTTCCCTCCTGTATTCCTGCCAGGTGTCTCATTTTTACAAAACCATAATAACAGGCTATGCATTGATATTTGAGGGTCATAAATTAAATAAGGTGGCTATTTAGCCACCATATGTACCTCAGTTCAGACTGATGGCCTTATGTCCTTGATCTAAGAGCAATTCAGACTTCTCTGATTTAAGAAAATGAGATCAGCCTTAGTTTTCACATATTAAACCTCTCTTAAAAAAAGTGAGTTTGGGGTTCCAGGAATTCACTTGAAGTGATTCAGCTTGATACACAACTGGTGAAGAAGTCTGACATTCTGGAACCTAAGGTATCCTCTGTGTGTGTACAGTGTGTGTGTGTGTGTGTGTGTGTGTGTATTTCTTTACCTTTGTCAGACATTCCACAAATCTCATTCTCTTTATAAAGGTGGAGGACAAGGAGCGAGGAACACCACATCTACTATCAGGTTGTTTTTTTTTTTTATGTTTTGCTTAGATCAAGGGTGGGGAACCTGCCACCTCAAGGCTGCATGTGGTCCTCAAGTGTGGCCCTTTGACTGAATGCAAACTTCATAGAATAAATCCCCTTAATGAAAGGATTCGTTCTGTAAAACTTGGACTCAGTGAATAGGCCTCACTCAAGGAACTAGAAGGCCACATGTGGCTTCAAGACTGCAGGTTCCCCTCCCCTGGCCTAGATATTTTGACCTGCTGTTTTTTCACTTTTTTTTTTATTCATTGTTACAAAGAATGCCTTACTGGGTAGAGGAATGGGGGAGGATATATTCAGAAATGAAGATTACTTAAAATAGTGTATTTGTGTGTGTGTGTGTGTGTGTGTGTGTGTGTGTGTGTATGTGTGTGAGATTACAGTATGATATTTTAGCTGGCCCTCAATTCTTTACTGTCAATTCCAGAAGACTGGAAATGTTGTTTTTGTTTGTCCTTAGTACTAGAAGAGGACCAATAACATCATGATATTGAGGTCAAGGTATAGTGTATTCAACTGTGGCTGATCAGTCCAATTCCAGACAATTCCATGTGCTTCCAGACCAAAAGTAGCACAGAGGTAATCTCAACAATTCAGGCATTCTGGATCATCAAAATCAGGTCTTTTTCAAATAGAATTGGGAGATTTTGGAGAAATATTTATATCTCAATTGAGATTTAGACATAGGTATTTCAATATGCGATTTCATCAACACAAGGGAATTCGATAAGTGGAAATAACCTACATCTGTGTTAATACAAGCAGCTGGCAATTCTCTACCAATTACTTAGAAGCTTTTAGAGATTTGATCCGAGTACTGAAAGGTTTTGACTTGGCTATAATCACACAGCTAATATGGGTCAGAATTTAGAGTTGATACCATCGTATTTTTTAGAGTTACATAATTTCCATTACATCACACTGGAAAAGATTGAATTTCATATTTCTGATGTATGGTATTTTTTTCAGCACAGAATTAGCTCCAATTTCTTTATTTTTTTCTCCAACATTTCTGAACTCCCTTCTATCCCAGGGAGATATTTTAAATACCCAGGCATACCCAGACTTGCATTTATGGATTCTATTGTATGTACCTAAGTATTCCATGGTCAAATTAGTTAGGAGGTGTTTGTTCTCCATGAATTGTAATATTTGATAACTACTCATCTTCAGTCATATTCAAAGTAAATTTGACCTTTAGATTGACTCTAAAGAATGACTGAATTCCTTTTCACACATAATTGCCATATATTGTTTCCTTAATGGTAGAAATAAAATGGCTGATTAAATGTGAGGTGAAAAGCAGTTTTAAATATAAAATATTAAATTGTTAGTGACCTTTAAGTGGATCAATTCCCATTATGCTAAAAGTTACTATGAAATACTAAATGAGCTTTGAAAATTAAGAACTGGGTTTAGAAGATAGTAATTTTCAGGCCATTTGGGAGAGGTGGCAGTCACGTTTACTTATCTCTTAATAAAATAAAATGATGGTGCCCACATTTCTTACAGTGACTAAAACTAATACTTTCACTATCTTCCTAAATATTTCCTCCAGTTCAATCAGTACTCAAGTCATTTAAAAAAATATTTCCATGTTAGCATCAAAATAGTAAATTCTGATCTGGAGAAGGGAGCACTTTAGAAAGTGAATAGAGTTGTGCTAGAGCTGTGAATTGACCTAGCCATTCTGGAAAGCAAATTCAACTATGCCCTAAAAGTCACTAAACTGTGTATAACTCTTGGATATGATATTGTAATAGTAATTAAGACGGGACTTTTTGCTTTTCTTCTCTAAAGTGCCTTTACAGATTCTGGCCTTTGTTTGAATGGGGAAGATAAAATGGAATCTTTTTGTCTTGGAGTGTTTCTCAGCCCTAAGACAATATAATGGTAATCAGGGATAGACTTTTTGTTGTCTTCTCCTTTGGAATGCTGAGGTAATTAAGTACCTTTGATAAGACTTGCCTTTCAAATGTAATGGCCACCAAAATGGGATTTTTCACTGTTCTTTGTTTGAGTGCTTCTCAGCACTCAGGTAATCAAGTGCCTCAGGGCCCTTAGACAGGTATACGAGAGCCAAGGTTGGCATTTGATTTTTTGGGGCACACTCATGGTTCTTCTCTGGTAACTATGAATTGTGATTTGAATCAGACAAGGCCTGTCTGTGGATGTTTGTAATTTCTGTTTGTATTTGCCTTGAAGTTCAGGTGACTGATCTTTTCCCCCTGAACTGTGAATGATATTTGTATGTTTGATTAAATTGAGACTGTTAACCTCTTAAAGTTACTTTCCTTAGAAAAGCAGATCAAAGAACCTGTGTTGGCAGCTTTCTGCGTGCTTGTTGTTGGTGGATCTTACATGCCTACAGCAGCTGCTAGCAGATTGTTGCTACAGATATTATTACTACTAGACTTATACTCCAAAGAGATCAAAGAAAGAGACAAAGGACCCATATGTATAAAACATTTACAAAAACTTTTTGTAGTGGCAAAAAAACAAAACAAAACACAAAAAACCCAGCAAAAAACCAACAAGCCTGGAAATGGCACCCATCAGTGGGATAATGGTTGAACAAATGATATAATATGAATATAAAGGAATACTACTGTGTCATTAGAAGTAATAAAAAGAAAAATTTCAGAGATACCTGGGAAGACATATGAAAGGATGCAGAAGTGAGTAAGTTCAAGATAACAATTTAAATGGTAACAACAATAAAAAAAAATTGACTTTGAAAACTTTAAGAATTATACTATATGCAATGACCAACTATGATTGCAGAAGAGTAATGAGGAAGAATACTATCTACCTTCTGACAGAGCGGTGAGAGACTCATGGTGCACAATGAGACACATTTGGACAATGTGGGAATTTGTTTTGCTTGACTCTGCATATTTGTTATAAAGGTTATTTTTCAAATACATTTTTTCCCAGTTAGGAGGTAGAGAAATTTTTTTTTCCCCTGGGGCAGGGGGTGTCATTGTTAATTACAAAAAATGTAAAATTTAATTTATAAAACAGTGAATGGAAGAAAAGCAATACAGCCAAGATTAGAAGAAAAGGAAGAAACTAAAAAAAGTACAGCAAATTTCTCTGATAAAGGCCTCATTTGAGGGCCTTTTGAGAGAATATATTGAGAAATATATATATATTTCTCAAATATACAGAACTGAGTCAAATTTAACTGTGAAGCTAGGTGTTGCAGTAGAGAGAGTGCTGGCTCTGGACTCTGAAGAACCTGAGTTCAAATCTGGCCTCAGACACTTATTAACTGTATGTCCCTGGGCAAGTCACATTACCCTGTTTGCCTCAGTTTCCTCATCTGTAAAAGAAGCTGGAAAAGGAAATGGCAAACCACTCCAATAGTTTTGCTGAGGAAACCCTGAAATGAGGCCATGAGGAGTCAGACATGAGTCTGACAAGAGTCAAATTATAAAAATTATGAGTCATTTCCCAATTGATAGTCAAAGGATATAAACAGGCAATTTCAAAGGAAAAATAAAAGCTATCCATAGTCATGTAAAAAATGTTCTAAATCATTGACTAGAGAAATACAAATTACAACTCTGAGGTACCACCTCATAGCTATCACATTGGCTAACCTGACAGAAAAGAACAAATATTAGAGGGGAAAAATTGAGACATTATTACACTGTTTGTGGAGTTGTCAACTGGTCCAACCATTCTGAAGAACAATTTGGAACTATGCCCAAAGGGCTATAAAATTGTGCTTGACCCACCAATATGACTATTAGGTCTATATTCCCAAGAGCTCAAAGAAAAAGGAAAAGGACCTATGCATACAAAAACAATTATAGCAACTCTTTTTATGGTGTCAAAGAACTATAAATTGAGGATATTCCCATCAATTGGGGAATGGCTGAACAAGTTGTATTATATGATTGTGATAGAATATGTTTGTGCTATCAGAAATGATGAAGGTGAATGTTTTCAGAAAAATCTGGGAAGACATATGAACTGTGGCAAAGAGAAGTGAACAGAAACAGAACATTGTACACAGTAACAGCAATATTATATGATAATCAACTGTGAATGACTTAGCTAGTCTGATTAATACTACGATCTAAGAAATTTTGAAGGGCTTATGACGAAAAATACTATCCAACTCCAGAGAGAGAACAGATAAAGTCTGGGTACTGATTGAAGCATAATTTTTTCACTTTATTTTTCTTCTTTAAAAAAAAATCATGATTAACATGGAAATATGTTTTGCATGATTTCACATGCATAACTAATATCACATTTCTTGTCTTCTCAGTGGGTAGGAGAGGGGCCAGAGGGAGAGAGAGAACTCAGAATTAAAATTTATTTTTTAAAAATATGGTATCTAGGTGGCACAGTGGATAGATCATTGGTCCTGGAGTAAGGAAGCCCTGAGTTCAAAAATCTCGCTCAGATAATTGACACCTACTTGCTGCGTGACCCTGGGCAAGTCACTTAACCCTGATTGCCTTGCAAAAAAAAAGTAAAAAAATGAATAAATAATAAATTCATTAAGAAAAACAGTGAATGGGGCAGAGTAACTAGCATATTATTGAGGAGTATCGAGTGCAAATTTAGTAAACCTAACTGGTGCTGGGATCTTTCCTTCATTCATCCTTCTTTAGAATCTTACTCAGGAGAATGATAATGCCCTAATGGCATGAAAACCTGCTAACATTTGAAAATCTGTACAGACTTGTAATAGTAATTAAGGTGGGACTTTTTGCTGTTGACCTTAAATGATTCTGGCCTTTGTTTGAATGGGGCAGACAAAGTGGGATGCTTTTGTATATCTCAGCACTGAGATAATTGGGAGTCATTAATTGATTTGTATCTGATGTGATATTGGGGGTGGGGAACTTTTCCATGCCCAGCCTGAGTGAGGTCCGGGCCTTCAGAGCCCTGAAGATGTTGATAACTACGAATTATATTTGGTCTGTAATTCAGGGTGCTGGTTTTTTCCCCTGAACTAAATAAATGATATTTGTATGCTGGATTAAAGTAAGATTGTTAACCCCTTAACGTTCTTTAATAAACCAGACAAAAAGGACCTGGGCTTGCAGCATTCTGTGAGCTGGTTGTTGTTGGCTTTATACCCCTACAACAGCTGCTAGCTGGATTGTTGGAGAATTTTGGGCTTGTACAGGATACTGAGACTTTGGTGAGTACAAGGAAAATTTTAGCTTTGACAGACAAGGAAAATAATGGAAGTCCCCTCCGTTTAGCCAGTTAATGCTATTGCTGGCCACTAATCAGATCTTTTTTTCTTTTAAATTAAATTTTATTTATTTTAATCTATGAAAATCTGCCTTTTCTTCCTTCTACCTCTGTCCCCCAATTGATAAAAAACAAATAAAACCCCTTTTATGAAAATGTATAGGCAAGCAAAATAAAATTAATTCTTACACTGATTTTGTGTGTGTGTGTGTGTGTGTGTGTGTGTGTGTGTGTGTGTGTGTTTAATGGGCTTACTTGCCCTGATTAGGCCAGATTGCCCAACATGGAGAACCTCTGAATCAGTTGTTTCCTACCACATGGATTAGGGTAGCCTGCTTTGATTGGCTTCTTAACTGGAAAGAGTTGCATCTTTTAAACTGGCCACACTGAGGCAGCTGCTCTTTCTGTATATTCTTTCTTGCTGCTTCTAGAGAGTGAAAGTCACAGTTCACCTACAGTGCAGGTACCATGAACTGAACCAGAAGAGATATCTACCAGAAGAGTTTCTGTTCTGTATTGTTTATCCTTTTCAGTTTCAGGTGCTACTAGCAATACCTACCAGATGAGCTTTGAACCTTGAACCCTGGATTCCAGAAGGGATGTTGCAGCTAGCCAGACTGTAAGATACACCTCCAGAAGACAAGAGTGCTCAAGCTCAAGGGGGGCTTTGAACTTGGAATTCGGACTGTGTGCTCTATAGCAACTGAGCTAAATTGTAAACCCAATCTCTTGTCCCTCCCCAAAGGATGAGGTGGTGTGTGTGTGTGTGTGTGTGTGTGTGTGTATGTATGTGCTGGGGGGAGAGGTGGTGATTATAACTACCATGAGTTAGGGGAGTAAGTTTGAATATTTGGGATTTTAGCTTTGAAGTAAATATTTCATCGTAAGAGCTAATTTGTTAGTGGATAAATGGAACTGAGATGCTGGGGACCCATAAGTTACACTTGGGGGAACACCATTGGGGAGGGCTGGAGCCATTGGAAGCAAGCATAGACAATGCCCCTCCCTCCTCCATTCCCCTTAAGGGTACTGGAGTATCCTGGAGGAGGGGGGAAAAGTAACATACCTGGTCTTTAGGCACTGAGGTCCAGGGTGATTAGTGCTATAGAATTAATTAAAAGTGTAAAGAATATATGACGGAATACCTAATGAAAAACTGCATGCCCACAACTTCACTTAGAACCCAAGACACAGCTGTTCCAAATGAAGGAATTCTAGGAGAGGCACAGTTCAGTTTGTTTAGTAACCCACACTCACTTGTGTAATCGAACTCTGGAATACTGAAAGCAGAAAGCAAAATTCCAAAAGATTGATTCATACCCTGTAGAGTTTATCTTTAGCTGAATGACTCAGGAACTTCAGATCTATGACTTGACTTCCCTTCATGGCATAGGGCATTGACTTGGAAGAAGAAGATTTCCTTTCTTTTAGGTGCCTTGTTGCTGACAGGGTTCTCATGTGACTAGCTCATCCCTAGTAGAATAATAGGAAAAAGTGACAGTGTAGATGTGAAGAGAAATTCTCTCCCGCTCTTGCCACCTACCACTTTGCCACATCTGTCTTTATATCTTTGGCATTATCTATAATGCCTTCACATTTCTGTCCTGAACGTAATCTGTTTGATTCTTTTCAGTGTCTCGTCTTCATGGACATACCCACCCTCAGGGACTTCATGAGTCCATTCATTGTTCATTGACCCCATATGAAGGCCCTGTTATATAAGACTATAGATTTAAAGATGATCTTAACCCTAAATCACTTAGTTTAATTCCTTTATGATCCATTGGGCAAGTTAAATAACAACAAAAATCACACAAATAATAAGTAGCAAAGGTAAGATTCAAATCTAGGTCTGACACTACAAGATAATACCTCTAGCTAGACAGTCACCACCACGACCATTCTGCCTTTGTGGTTTTTGGGAGAAATTATACCAGAATACAAGGTACCTTAGGGCTTTTCCTTTACCTTCCTTGATGGGTACAACTTCTGAAAGCTGCCAAAAAAACCTGTGCCTTTAAATAGTCAGTTCCTGAAAAGTAAAATGAAAATTGCATATGTTTTGCACACTAAATTAATACCTACATACCTATTGGGGATATATAGAAAAGATAGTTTTAGGTACAAATCCAAATGGGTCATTGCCTCCACCAGTTCCAGACTATTGGTCCTTTACATTCCAGTCCCTATGTCTCCCTCCATTTAGTAGCCCATAGTGTACAGTGCACACAGACAGGACTGCCAGGTATTGTAGTGGATAGCATTGGACTTTGAGTCAGGAATATCTGAGTTTGAATCTTGCTTCCAAAACTAACAAAATGTGTGGCCCTGAACAAGTCATTTAATCTCTCTCAGTCTCAGTTTCTTTGTGTATAAAATAGTGGGAAAAATAGCATTTACCTTCCAAGAGTGTTGTAAGAATCAAATGAGATAAGGTACATAAAGTACTTTGTGAAACTTAAAACCCTATCCAAATATACTATATATTATAATAATAATTGTTATTATACATTGACTTTCATGCAGCCAAAAGCATTAGGGAGGGCACTAGAAAAAAGAAGCTGCATGTTTGGGATCAAGTGAATCTGTGAGATCTTTGGTGCAAATGGCTCCTTATTTAAGGTTTTCTGTTTTATTTTCCTTATTTTTTTAATAGAATTGTTTGCTCTAGTGGCGTTAATAATATATTTAGGCAACAGACCAAATCTTTAAAATCATACTTGAAAGAAGATGAAGAGAATACATGATCTTTCAATGTTTACTGCTTATTAATTTTAAAAAGGTGCTCCTTCATCAAAGAGTCTATCATGTATCTATTAAGAGCATCCAAGTTTCCTTGCTTACTTGTTGTTTGATGATTACAACCACAGAGACAGCAAACCATAGATTATCTGATATTGTAAAATGAGGCATAAAGAAAATGGTATATCACTGATGCAGTGAATATCCTATACAGAGGCCAAGTAGAAGAAGGGTTCCCAAGAGATGAGGAAGTCTTTCAGATTCTCCTATTCATAGAAAGTATTGGGCTGATTTAATTAAGCCTAAAAACATTACAATGCTTCTTCAATAAGAATATTTATTGTTCCAAATAAATTTTTTAAAATCCATACTAGAAAACCAAGTTGATGAGAAATGTTATTTTATTTGTCTGTATAAATAATTATTGACCTGTAAATAGATGCCAGTATATTGATCAGTATCTAGCAGACCACTACAGTGTGACAAGGCATTAAACCCAGATGCAGATAGACCCAGAACTGAATAGGAAATCAGTAGAGTCAAACTCTAACTGAAATTGATACTTGGGAATCACATATTAACTTAGAAAATCACAGGCTAACATTATCTATGCTTTATTGTATTTTTATGTATTTTGTTAAACATTTCCCAAATATATTTTAATCTGGTTGGAGTTTTGCAGATTTCATTGTTTCTAACAAAGTCATTGTTTTCAATGAAAAACAAATAGCATCTTTTCAAACATAGATACTTTCCTGGTTACACTTTATGGTTTTAAATTTTATAATACTACAATCTCCAAAAAAAATGAAGCTTGGGTCACAAAAGGTTAATGGAAAGACAAATGGTAAATAGCAGTATGCTGCAGCCTATTTCCAATGTAGTACAAGAAATGGCAAAGCAGATATCCAGGAAACATATGGTCAGAGGAGAATTTGGACTGGTCCTCTAACAATAGCAAAGGATAATAGGCTGAGTGATTGTGTTGGTAATTAAGGTGGGACTTCTTTACTGATTTAGAATGCTAAATTAATTAAGTGTCTTTGATTGAGTCTTACTAGGTTCAAAGCTCCAAGCACACACCCTTTTGCTAACTAAATGTAAAGCCCCAGGCCCATGCCCTTTTGCTGATTAGGTGTGAATCCTTTGAGCCCGAACAGAGTATAAAAGCTCAAAGGTTGGTGTTCTGTCTGGGGCTCTCAGTCACTGGAAGAGTGATGTGGGACTCTGGGCCAGGTTGGTTAGAACCATTTGTAAAAAGGAACAAGGGGCAGGGGGCAGAGGGAAAGAAAGTGTACAGTTTCACCCACAAAATGAAATAAAGGTATAAAAGAAAACTGCTAATGCATTGGGAAGTTAGTCTTTGAGGACAAATATCACCAACACCACCTCTAAAGTCCCTTCTAGCTCTACTTTTTTCCCCCTAACACTTAAATATTGAAAGCAGTCAAATGTAATGAATGGTGGGCTGAAAACTGTACCAGTGAAGATAATTTTTAACTCAATGAGATCTCAGATCCATTAAAATATGTAAGTACCGGAGTAAGTGAAACATTTTCAAATGAAAAGCTGGTGATAATATACCAGGTGGAGCTATACAAACATTGTCTCAATTTTTCTTAGTGGGATCTTATCGCTAAGGAAAGTGAAAGCATTTCTCCAAATATCCTTCATGGCAAGAGAGTTTCTGGGACAAGAAATATAAATTTTGCCAAACATGGGCCCTGCTCTATGAGTGGCAATAATTCAAATAGGAACATAGATAATAATGGACACATCTAATTCTATGCTTCAATTAATTTGTCTTCCAAACAATGTGGATTCTTCATTGATTAAATCAGTTAATCAACATGTATTTATATAATAGTATATATTATAATCTTGACATACCTTACCAACCTTTGTGATTTTTAAGCACATTCTCTCATAAACCCTACAAAGAGAATATATTCAACTCTTGAAGGTTTTCCTCAGTGTTTGGTAACACTTTGTAGCTTCTCTTCAATTAGCATTGATTTATTAAGCAACTGCTATGTATTAAATGCAAGGGGAAACAGACAAAAACTGTAACACTCAGATTATCTTATTCTTCCATGATCTGTGACTTTTTACAATAATCTCTTTCTTAAAAAATATTTTACACCACTTTTTGGCCTCAAATTTCATTGGTAGTATACTGTACCATAATAACTCTCTATTGCTTTTTGCATCACCAAAATTTTTGATTCTTCAGAGATTATGGTTTTATATAATTTGTGGCCAAATAACAGTCTTGGGAAATCACAGAATCATAGCTATAGAACAGAAGTCATCTCAGAACCAACGTCCCTCATGTACAGATGAAGAAAATTAGACAAGGGAGGGTAACTTGCCCAAGGTCATATGTTGTTGTTTGTCTTTTGTTCTCAAAGAGGTCCATGACATCAGGGAGGTGATGCCATGACATACAAGTGAATTAGATTTAAGTGAAGGAGGGCTGTGCAATGTCACCAGCCTCACTCTCTCCTCTGGAGCCATCTGGGTCCAATGGCCAGACGGAGATCAGGAAGACTGGAGATGGCCCTGGATGCAGTAGGATATCTTGGCCTTTTTAAGCCAAGGTCTTTAACAGGTCTCAGTTTGACTGAGGCAAAACCCATTCAGTGATTAAGACTAGATAAGAAATGAGGCAGAGCCTGGCTTCTTAACCTAGTTAAAAAAATGAATTAATTTGGGAGGGAAAGACCCTCAGAATTTCTGGCCAAAATATAAACAATTGCTTTTTATATTCACTCTGAGCCAACCCATGACCAAGTGGGACTTGGGCTGGGACCTATTGTTGGGCAATCAATGAGAAACAAAGTGATTTGACTTTAAGGCACGGTCCTTAAAGAAAAAAAAAGCTTTGGGGATCAAAATTTACATTCCTTTGGGCAAAGCACCCTCAGGTCAGGATGAACAGAGGGAAAGAAAAGAAAGGGAAAGAAAGGAAAAAAAAGGAAAGGAGAGGAAAGAGGAGAGGAAAGAGGAGAGGAGAGGAGGGGACAGGAGGGGAGGAGAGAAGAGGAAAGAGGAAAAAGGATAAGGGAGAGGGAAGAGGAAAGAGGAGGGGAGGGGAGGGGAAGGGAGGAGAGGAAAGAGGAAAAAAGATAAGGGAGAGAGAAGAGGAAAGAGGAGAGGAGGGGAGGGGAGGGGAAGAAGATGGGAGGGGAGGGGAGGGGAGGAGAGGGAAAGCTGTGTTGCAGAATTGGCCAGTTCCAGTTGAGTCCCCAGTGGGACAACTCCTAATTCTACTGACAGAGGTTGTCATTTGTCCATTGTTCTCAAAGAGGACCATGACATCATGAAGGTGATGCCATGACATGTAAATGAATTTGATTTACATGGCAGAGGGCTGCGCAAAGTCACCAGCCTCAATTTCTCCTCCAGAGCCAGTGGCCAGATATAGATCCAGATGACTGGAGACGGCCCTGCATGCGGTGGAAGATCAAGGTCATATAGGTAATAAGTATCAGAGGTGGGATTTGAACCCAGGTTCTTTGACTCTAGAGTCAATATTCTTTGGGGTTAAAATGATAGGATTTTATGTTAATGATAATTCTTTTGGGGCAGCTAGATGGCACAGTGCATAGGGTGCTGGGTCTGAAATCAGGAAGACCTGAGTTCAACTCCAACCTCAGACACTTACTAGTGGGGTGACTGGGCAAATTACTTAACCTCTGTTTGCCTCAGTTTCTTCATGTGTAAAATGGGGATAGCAGTAGCATTTACCTCCCAGGGTTGTTGTGTGGATCAAATGAGATAATGGTTTAAGGTGCTTGGCACTTAGTTAAGTGTTATGTAAATGTTAGCTATTTTGGTCTTTTTTCTATTCTCTTGCCTTAAAAACTAAACTATTAATGCTTCTGGAATTGTGTCATTTATAGCACAGATTCCTTTTGTGAACATTTGATCTGGTCAAATTGCTCATTCCATTTCTCTTAGTGTCATTTCCTTTTCCTTATTTAGCACATGTACAAATAAAATCCAAATGTGGTGGTACCACTAACAATGATGATGAATATAGTTTTTCATAAAATGCTGGCATATCCACTTTCCAGTTTTGTCCTAAATGGTGTTGGGATGATCAGGCCGTTTAAGTTTCATGTCAAGCTTCCTTTCTGTTCTGCCTTTCTTTTCTTTCTTTCTTTTTCTTTTTTCTTTTTTAGTCTTTTGTGAAAAAATACTGTTCACAAATTTCTACTATCTTTGTCACATTTTACAATTAAGCTTATGTTCTAAAATGGTGTTACCTTGTCTGTTGTATTTTTCCATCTGGCTAAATGATTGGCACATCACTATCTAAGGTGATTTCTGGGTGCTTCTGTACTCCTAGTTAGGGCAAGTGCTTTATAAATGAAAATTTTCTAGGAAATGGTAACAGCCCAAATCAGCTACTTTTTCTCTATTCATTTCCCCCCTTTTTGACATCAGTACCTTATTTGAATATGTCAGATTGGTACTACCATAATCACATTCATTGTCACCTGATATTTATCCTTTTTTTAATTTGACATTGACAGATCCAATTATTTTGGTGTAGTTTTCTAATTTGAAAATAACCCTCACATTGATAAGTAGCAATTTTCTTCATATTAAAATGTTTAATTTCATTATTTATGCTTGTCTTTTGTATGTGTGTATGTGTGTATGTGTGTGTGAGTGTGTGCAGTAATGATTGCTGTTTGTCATTTTCGAAGTTCTTCTGACTCTTAAAAAGTATTACTGATATAATATGGAGTTGTGGAGCTTCTGAGTAGTCTACAAACAGTGATCTGTTTTGTTTCTTAATCATGCAACCTATTTTCCAGCATATTCTTCACTATCCTCTTCTGTCCCCACATTCACAGTGAAGTCGCTTATTTGCAAAAAATCTCAACATTGGTGGAGATTGATTCATTTTACTCAGTATTCCATACTGGTATGAGAGGTGGAGTTGATGAATGTTTGGGAGAGGACTGATCTTGGGCTTCTGGTTTCCTGTTTCAAGAAAGGAAATACTTTATTCCAATTTCTCTTCAGAGAGAGAAAGATTCAGGAGTCATAGCAATTCAGTCAGGTCCCTTACCTGCAGCTTACCACACTACGGACTTTGGGAAATAACCCCTTGGGTGGAGTCTGTTGGTCTGTGTCTGTCTGTCTATCTGTCTGTCTCTATTGATTGAGCTGAAATAGTTCTCTCAGTGGGAAAGCACATTCAGTCTTCATATGATTTGGTGTGTTTTAATCTGTATAACTTCTCTGATTTCTGTTTTCTATTAGTTTGGAAAAATGTGTTTCTCTTCTATTCACTATATGTGGTTTTTGTGTTAACAGTATTTGGTAGAAAGGTAGGGAAGTTTTAGATATATAGCTTGTGATACCCCTTCCCCATTCAGAAGTGCAGCTTGCACCTAAAAATTATTTCCCCTAGGCTAACAATATTTAGGGCAATGTATAGATAGAATCCTAGCCTGGTCCTGTTCTCTGAAGAAAGCGGAGTTTCTAGTCTTATGGCCCCAGTCTCCTGCTCCTCACTTGGTAGGAATCAGTCTCCCTTAGAGAAAGTTGGGCAAAGGAGATTCTGGAGATTCATATTTCCTCGTAAGCCCCACCTAGACAGACCCATGTGAACACACTTATTCTACATGGGCAATGCACACATCCTACATACATACGTGTATGTTTTTGTAGTTGAAGGCGGGAAGGAAGGAAGGAAAGAAAAAGGGAAAGTAAGGGAAATAAAAGGTAGAGGTAGAGAAGGAGGAGGAGAGAGACACAGAAAGAGAGACAGACAGAAACACACAGAAAGAGACAGAGAGAGATAGATTGTTTTGTTTTGGTTTGGAGAATCTCGTCAAGTTTTTCATAGACTTTCTGTAGTTCATCCTTTGTAACTGATTTAGTTTCAGGATGGAGAGGCTTATTCACTCGTGATTCAGGTAAATGAAGTGTTACTGTATGTAGTTTATTCAATCTAATGAGGTTCAACTAGCTTGTCTCTAACATACCTTCCAGTTTTAATTCTATCATCCTAAATGTGCTAATATCTAACATTCAAATTAAATAATTATTTATAATAATGCTTCATTTCCTTAGCATCATAAATGAATAAGTATTTCCATATACTTAGATAACTGAAGCTAATTTCTATACTGAACCTTTTATTTTAAAATATGCATTTTCAGAATTTTAAAGAGGAATTCTCCTGAAGGAAATTACCTAGATCCTTGTCTATGTAAGGGACAAATTCTAGACACAATTTAAACCTTTTAAAAATAGCTTTGGGCTATGATTATGAAGAGGCATTATTATTACAGTGTGGCATAATAAGATCATGCCCTCAGGGACTATAGAAATATTTAGGACTTGGGCACTAAAGAACCTCATACTGCTATGCTATTAAAGTGCTTTATTCTTAGTCTTCCTTGTAATCCATCAATTTTTGTTGCTGTCAGTTTAGAATCAGAGATTTATAGCTAAAAAGAATCACAGAGACAAAGTCCAGATTTTATAGATGAGGAAACTGAGTCTCACATATGCTAAATGACTTGCCCAAGGTCACAGAAAAGTGGCAGATATTGAATATTACTCAGATCTCCTTACTCTTCTAAGCATTTGTCCCACAGCACCATAATGTCTACTTCTGGGAACAGCATTAGCCCCTCCCTATCAAGGTGACAGATTCTAGCAGAACTGCTTGATTATAAAACTATTGGAACCCCAGGTGGCACACCTCTGTATTCCATTAAAAAAAAAGCCACGTGTAGATTTTTGCCATGTGGCAAGCTCTGTTTACCTGATCTGTGGGTTCTTTTGACTTGAGTTTCTGAACATTGATTTCCATCAGCTTCTCTGGCTTCTTCTGTTTTGGTTGCTCATCTTATCTTAATTCAATTCCTATCTTAGCTTTGGTTACTGCCTCTTCTATCACCATCCGAATTACCTAACTTCCTCCCTATCCAATCTGCAGCCATTAGGGGGTTTGCTCTAGTAATTAAAGGCAATTGGCAGGGCCTGAGGGAAGAACCCTCCAGGGGAAAGAGGGCCTAGGCCCAGCTTTAATTGGAAGCTGTAAATCAGTAGATATACTAAGGCAAGACAGTATTCACAGAGTAATAAGACCATCAGAATAACAAAACTTGCTTCTGAGGGCTGGCATCTTCCAGAGAAGGGAAGTAGAGTGGTTATCAGTAGTTTTAATGAAAAGATGTCATTATGAAATCTCTCTGGGCAGATGTACTATGAACGAAAGTGGTAGGCATCAAGGAAATGAAAGTTGGTACCACATAGCTTCCTTCCTTTAGAAAGCATTCCTTTATGATGGCAGAGTTCTCCTTCCTGATTCTCCTATTGACAGCAGAATAAGCACAATAGCTAGCATTTATAAACCCTTTAAGGTTTACAAAGTGTTTTACTCATTATTTCATTTGCTCCTCCAATAATCCTCAGGAAGTCAATAAATATTTATTAAGGGCCAACTTGGCAAGTTGAAGATACAAAAAAGAGACAAAAGACAGTCCCTGACTTACAGGAGCTCAAAATATAACAGGGAAGATAATAAATAAACACACATATATAATAAACAAGCTATAAATAGAAACTAATTTACAGAGAGGAGCACTAGAATTTAAAGGGACTGAGATAGGCTACCTGCAGAAGCTAAGATTTTCTTTGGGAATTGAGGGAAACCAGAAAAGCCAGGAGATGAGAACAGGTCAAAGAGTACTTGGCAGGCAGTAAGCCAGAAGACTGGAAAGGTTGGAGGGGACTAGGTTAAGAAGGGCTTTGAATGTCAAACAGAGCATTTTGTATTTGATCCTAGAAATGATAGGGAGCAATTGAAGTTTATTGAGTAGGAGGTAACAAGTATGACCTATACCTTCTGAAAATCACTTTAGTGGCTTAATGGAGGATGGACTGGAGTGGGGAGACTGGAGCAGGTAGATGCACCAGCAGATTTTTGCAATATTCGAACTGCCAGGTGATGAGGGTCTACACCAGGGTGGTGGTAGCATCAAAGGAGAGAAGGGGACTCATTTGAAAGATGTTGGGAAGGTGAAATTGACAGGCCTTGACAAGATATTGGATATGGAGGGTAAGATGTAACGAGATGTCAAGGAGGACACTTAGGTTGCGAGCTTGGAGGACTAGCATTCAGGCCTGACTTATTCAATAGCCTGTTGGTGGTTCTGCCTGCTTCAAGTCTCTCCAGGCTCCAGTTCATTCGTCTTTCAGCCACTAAAGTGATTTTCCTAAAGCAGAAGTAAATTCATGCCACTCCCCTACTCACTAAACTGCAGTGGATCCTTATGCCTCCAGGATCAAAACAAAATGATGTTTGCCATTTAAAGTTCTTAATAACCTAGCTTCCTCCTATTTTCCCAGTTTTCTTATGCCTTGCTCCATCCCCGCCCCCCCCATGCCTGACACTTCAATACAGTGACACTAAGTTCCTGAATTTTGCCTGTACAAGACATTCTATCCCTCAGCTATGAGCATTTTCTCCAGCTGTCACTCATTTCTAGAATGTTCTTCCTTCTCATTTCTGCCTACTGACTTCCTTGGCTTCCTTTAAGTCCCAACTAAAATCCTACCTTCTACAGGAAGCCTTCCCCAACCTCTCTTAATTCTAATGCCTTGTCTCTTCTAATTATCCAAGTCATTCTGTATGGAGTGAGAAGAGAAGAAGGTTCAGAATAGAATCATATCAGACACCAATAGTTATATATGTTTTATATATATATGTATATGTTATGGTTAGGTATGACCTGGATGAGGATCCAGCAAAGGAGAATGAGAAGTGATCAGATAGGTAATAGAACAAGGAGCGAATGTTGTCCTAAAATCCTAGAGAGAAAAAAAAGTATCAAGGAAGCAACAGCTTCACTGGAATAATGAAATTGGAAGCCAGATTATAGAGCTTAAGAAGAGAGTGAGAAGAATGAAAATGAAGGCATCTATTCAGGTGGGCTTTTCAAGGAGTTGGCAAGAGAGATATTAGATGAGGGGATGGAAGGAACGACTGATTTTTTTTTTAAGGATGAAGGAGACATGGGCATATTTGTAGGCAGTTGGGAAGGATCCAGTAGATAAAGATTGAAGATAAGTGATTGGAGAAGACAGAGAGAATAATTTATTGGAGGAGATGGAATGAAATAAGAACATTTGTGCAGGTAGAAGGGTTTGCCTTGCTAACAAGTTTAGCTACCTCTTTTTGTGAGAGAGTTGTGAAGGAGGAGATAGTGGCAGAAGGCATTTAATGATGTGAGATAAGGAGGAGGAGAGAAGAGGAAGCTTACAGCAAATGTCCCAAAATTTTTCCATAAAATATAAGGCAAGTTTCTTAGCTGAGAGAGAGTAGGAAGAGGAGAAACAAGGGGAAACAAGTACTATTATTACTTCCATTTTACAGAATACGGAATGGAAACTAAGAGAGTTTAAGTGAGTTGGCCAGGGTAAATCAGCTCTGCCCCCTGAGCCCACCTGCCCCACTCTCATTTCCACTCTAACACTCACTGGATCATTCACCTCCACCTTCCAACTCCAAAGAGCAGCGGCTCCTCACTTTCCAAAAAGAGGAAGACCAACTTAATATCTTCCCCTTCATTCCTCCTTCTCCATTGCTGCTACTACTGTGTTGTAATTTACCAGGGTGAAATGAAGAAATATAGTTTGGTTAAGTGAATAACTTTATTTTATTCACAATTTTAAGCTATTGAGAGATTGGATGAGGGATCTATGTCTCTCATTTTCTCTTAAGTTAACAACCTAGGGATTGTCACAAATATTCTCTATACCATTTAGAGATCTCATTAACCTTTTTTTTCTTAACAGTTTGAAGCTGTGTTCTGCATGGTTGGCTTAAGCCGAGAAAAGTCTTTCTAAATGGAATCTGTAAACTGGAGCCTTGAAGCTTGACTAAGATTCCTGCCAAAATCCTAGAATGAGTTAGTGACTATCTAGAAAAGTAGGAAGTCATTAGAAAAAATCAGCATGACTTCACCAAAAATAGGTCTTGCTGGACTAATATTTCCTTTTTGACAGGCTACTAGATTGGTAAACACGGTAGGTAGAATTTAATTTAGATATTGGTAAATAATTTGATGAAATCTCATGTTGTTTCTTGTAAAAAAGGTGAAGAGATAAGGGCTTCGATGATTATGTGGCTTCCAAAACTATTTGAATGCTCAGGCACAAACATTAGAAATCTGGTATCAATTTGGATGGATCCACTGACATGGCCTAGGGACCTATGCTTGGCCTGTGCTGCTTAACTTTGTTATCACTTATCTAGAAGAAATGAATGGCATGATTATGAAATCTGAAAATGCTTAAAGCTGAGAGAGACAGGTAACATAGAGAATGATAGTGATGTTTTCTGCTGGGCCTTACTTAGGCCATTCCCTTGGTAGTTTAGTTTCAATACGGAGACAAAATGAGTCCCTGAGGCACTTACAAGTCATTCAAGAGTTAACAAAAAAGAGAATTGCTTAGCTTTAGCACAAGGATTCAACAAAGATAGGCATCGAGGGCACTGTTTCATAAATTTTTTTAGATCACTGAATAGCCACTGTCAATAAGTCACCATGGTTCAGAGAAAGATTTTACTGCAGTTCCTCTACTCAGAGTGTGACACACTCTGATGGAAATATTTGTCATACACAAATCATATAGTAATATTTATGCATTATATGAGACAAAGAAAAAATATGGCTGCCCATTAGACTGCAGCTGGTTATACAAAGAAAGAAAGAAAGAAAGAAAGAAAGGAGAGAAGGAAAAAAAGAAAGAAGGAAAGAAAGAAAGAAGGAAAGAAAGGAAGGAAGGAAAAGAAGGAAAGAAAGGAGGAAGGAAAGAGAAAAGAAGTGCTCACTAAGGAAAATTATTAGCTGTAGGAGATTGACAAAGAATATGTCCTTCTTGTAATGAGTTAAAAGGGAACTGCCTATCGCCTCTCAGACTAATTAAGGGAGGAGAACATTCTTTAGGCTGCTGAAGTCCTAGTTTTCTATCAATTAAGTCTTTCTGCATCAATTAGGGGAGAAAAGAAGACACTGAAGGGAACCAGCTGTTGTAAGTGGTCCTTTAGTTCATGCAGTGGTCATAAACAGCAAAATGGTGAATACAGAATAAAATCAAGTCAGTTATGTCCTGGAAAAGGTCTACTTTGAAAAATACCTCTACTTGATTCAGTTTTAAAAAAAGCACCCTTGTCTGAGTTATGCATTGTGATTCACTAGCAGAGCATCAGGTCACCCCTGAATCTCCTCATGACTGCTTTCTACCAAGTTGATGAGGAAGTGATGTCAACTGTCCAAACCTTTAGTACTTTGAGCCAACCAAGACCCTGGAAGGTCTCAATACTTTTTGAGGAAAATCTCGTCTAACTTGCATGATGGGGAGGGGTAAAATATTGCTTTCACCAGTTATTATTATTTTTTTTTATCTTTAGCTTAAAACGTATTACACACTTTCCTCAGATTTAATTGGTTCAGTGGGCGAAAGCTTGGGTCAATGATGTGGCTTCCTTATTGCTTCCATACAAAAAGGCCTTGAGAATTCCAGTTGCTGATACAATGACTCTTAGACCATTTTGGGCAACACAGAGGCAGGGGATATTTACTAAGCTAAATTGATGATGCCAATTGGAAACACTCCTCTTTTCCTTTAACCAAGTAAGTATCCTTTTGATAATCTTAAGTTTTTCCTTTTATTACAATATTGAGCCTGAGGCACTAGACTGGTCTGGTCAGCTCTGTACTATGACAAGGTAATTGGCATTAATACAGTAAGATGAAATATAATAAGGATAAGTGGAAAGCCTTGTGTTTATATTCAAAATGTCACCTGTACAAATATGAGATGTTTGAGGCATGAACTGATTTCAGTTCATCTGAAAAGATCTTAAGAGTTTTGATACTGCAAGCTCAATATGAATCAATAGTGATAGAGAAGCTAAAAAAACCTAATTCAGCCTTTGTTGTTATTATTATTGTGGTTGTGGTTGTTGTTCTTGAGTCATTTCAGTCATGTCCCATTCTTCCTAACCACATTTGGGGTTTTCTTGGCAAAGATACTAGGGTGGATTGCCATTTCCTTCCCCAGCTCATTTTACAGATGAGGAGACTGAGACAAATGTGTTTAAGTGACTTACCTATCTGTGATTGTTAGTTGAGGCACAGACTCCAAGACTACAAAGGTTGTGGTCATATTCTACTCTGCCCTGGTCAGTCTGGATCTGGAACATTATACTGTATTCTAGACAATACATTTCAGAAAGGACATATTTAAGCTGCAAAACCTCCAGAGGAAGGCAGTCAAGATAGAGGCCTTGAATTTGTGCCATATGAAGCTCCCTAGAAGAATTTAGGAATATTTAGTCTAGAGACAAGAAAATATAAGGGAGACATGATCACTATATTCATGTATGTGAAAGACAGTCTAGTAGAAGAATGACTTATTCTGATGGGTTCTAGAAGGAAGATCTAGGTACAATGAATAGAAGTTGTGAAAAGAAAATTTGAGGAAAAACTTCCTAACAATTTCTTCTTCTTGGTCAGTTGTGTCTGACTCTTCATGACCTTACCTGGAGGTTTTCTTGGCAAAATACTAGGATGATTTCTCATTTCCTTCTCTAGCTCATTTTATAGATGAGGACACTGAGGTAAACAGGATTAAGTGACTTGCCCAGGGTTACATAGCTAGTAAGTGTCTGAGGCCAGATTTGAACTCAGGAAGAGAAGTCTTCCAGATTCTAGGCCGGGCACTTTGCCTACTATGCTACCTAGCTGCCTGATTTGATGGAATCCTAACAAAGCTGCCCCCAGCCCCAATATTCCAACTTCCTCATAAGCCTCACTGAGCAACAGTAGGCATGGCCTGATTTGACCACACGATCTAGCTTTAACCGCACCATAGATCCCTAGGCTCAATACAGACATTGCCCCTAGCTAGACACTGCCCCTAGATCCAATTCACATATTTGAACAGGTGTGTCCTTGTACTCATTCACAATCACATCATCTATTTAGCGCAACACAGGACCACAATACCTAACTATTCGTCTTGACCAGACAGGACCACAATAGCAAGCCAGTCAGAAAGCACCACAAACAGGATGTTTGGACCACTGATCCATAGAAGGGACCCCTCCCTTATTACCTACTCCCTTAACCAATGCCTCCTTCCTTTCTAATATTCATAATTTCTGTTGTGTAATCAGCACCAAAACCTTATATATTTGCCTGTGTTATCTTACTAAGTTGCTGGTTCCTCTTGGAACCTAGCCCACTTCTGAAGTGTGTCAATCCTCAATAAATGCCTGTATTTGGATCAGAGGTAGTCTGACTGAATTCTTTGAGATGACCCCCACAACACACCAAGAAACCACAGCAGATTATTCTCTCGAATCTCTGTCATTGCCTGCTTTTCACTTGTTGCTGTCTCAAATGTTGCGCAAACGTTGGCTTGGCTCAGGCAATCCTGAAGCTCCTGATCATGTTTGCAGATGAACAATTATTGTACATCATCTGCTTGCTCTATACCTGTCCAGGAACAAGAAATTGTTACTATTGCTGTTCCTACTTAAAAGCTTCCTTTGCTTTGTATGATGGTAGACCATAGTAAACCTCATAGCATATGCTTAATAATAGTTGTCAAATAGAATTATACAGGCCATAATCAACATTTTCATTACATCATTCCTTGGCTCAGAAACCTGCAATGATGCCTGCTGCCAATGGCATGACATCCACACCTCTCTTTCAGACTTTCAAGATTTTTCATGATCTTGCCCCATGCTTTTTCTCTGATATTACTTCCCACTACTCTTCAATATTTAGTCTTTGTTCCCAAAAGGCAAGTCAATTTTTTGTTCTACATAATAATATGGCTATTGGACATTTCAAACTGGATGTTCTGCAGGTATACCAAAAATAATTCATTTTCCCACCTATCCTCTCCTCTTTTGGACTTTGCTTTTTCTGTCAAATGCTTTTTTTAGTCATCCAGGTTTACAAACGCAGAGTTGATGACCCTTGACCTTTCATTCTCCCTCAGCCTATATAACATGTTTCAGATCAGTTTACAAATCTTCTATTCAACTTCCATATCTCTCAGGTTTGTCCTCTTCTCTCCATTTCCATGGTTGCCACCCTAGGTCAATCCTTTGTCACCTCTTCCTTGGACCACTGCAATAACTTCTTAATTGGTCTCTCTGCTTAAAATCTTTCCTCTCTCTAATTCATCTTCCACACAGCTTTCAAAAAGATACTCCTAATAAAGCACAAGCCAAACCAATTGATTCCCCTACTCAATAAACTCCTTTGCTCTCCATTATTACCTCTAGGGATAAATATGAACTCCTCTATTTAGAATCAAAAGCCCTTCAGTTCTGGACCCCATATCTTTCTACACTTATACATGTATAGTACAGTTCACTAAAACTGGATATGTTGCTGTTCACATACCACATCCCATCCCTTTGTCTCTGTGCTTTTACAAGAGTTGTCATCATCCCTGGAATATACTACCCCTTGACCTCTATTTCTTAGAATCCCTATATTTGTACAAAGCTCAGCTCAAGCACTGAGATCTCTACTGATTCTACTAGCTAACAGCACCTTCCAAACTATCTTTTATGTATGAATATACATGTGTATATGTATGTATGTATATGCATATTTATAGACACACACAAATGCTTTCACACATTATATCCCCCAATAGAAGGTAAATTCCTTGAGTACATGAACTGTCTGGTTTTTGTCTTTATATTCTTAGTATCTGGCTCAGTGCAGGCATATGGTGAGCACTTAATAAATGTTTGTTTAATGATTCATACAAGGAATTATCCCCTTTTTGGAATGTGGTACAGCAGAATTAGTAATTAATTTGAAGTCAAAGGACCTCGGTTGGTGTTTTTACTGTTCTATGACACCTCTGAAACCTTTCATCATATACTTAAACCTCTGGGTCTCTTCTTCCTTGCTTGTGAAATGACAGGATTGGACTTGAAGATCTCAAAATTCCCTGAGAACTATAAATTCTATGACCCTAGATAACACATTGTGACATGTCAGTTCGTGAAGATTATGCCAAGGGAGCACAAATGCTGGTAGGTCATCTGAAGAAAGCAAAGCTTTGAACATAGGCTATGTCCCTCACAGAGTGGGGGAGAAAGGGAACAAGGTCATCAGAGACTGTGGACAGAGGCAGGGGAATATTGATGCCTCCTCTGGCCGTGGTTCATGATAAATCCTGCTTTTTTTCTCTGCCTAAAGGAGCCCAGCCCTTACAGTCAATACTTTTCCTGAATTTAGGAACCTATTTGATGCTTTTATTTACACTGTTCTGATAAGCCAGAGGTTATTCAATGTACATGACTGTTGTTGCAGAAATAGCGTGGTTAAAATCAATGAGGTTTGTTTGCAGGTTGGCTATACCATTCAGAGGAGTTGTGATCTATGTCAGGGAAGAAAGAAATGTTGTCATTTTTCAATCATATCTCACTCATCCTGACCCTATTTAGGACTTTCTTGGCAAAGATCCTGGAGTGGTTTGCCATTTCTTCCTCCAGATCATTTTACAGATGAGGAAAGGGAGGCAAATAGGGTTAAACTAGATGCTCAGGGTCACATGGCTAGTAAGTGTCTGAGGCTGGATTTGAACTCAGGAAGAGGAGTCTTTCTGACTCCAAGTCTGGCACTCTATCCCCTGTGCCACCTAGCTGCCCCTCCAAAATGGAAAAATAACAGCATCTAAATTGCAAGGTTGTTGTGCAGATCAAAGGGAGTCCTTGAGGGAAGAAGATTCAGATATGTATGCTCACACTGCAACGCTACAACTACCTGGCAGCATCACTCTAGTTCAGGTTTTGTCCGAAGGGGATATTAGCAGAGAAGGAGGCTGCTCCTCATAGCTGGAAGGGCACATAGTTAACAATCCCCTAGGCTCAAACTGGACTTTCAGATTGAATGATAAGAGGAGCTCTAAAGGAATCCCATCCTAAAGCTGTTAAAATTGAAAAAGGAAATTATGTCTACATCTTCAGAGTGTAATGGAGGTTGAAATAAAAATCAACAAAGTTAAATGATCCCTGCATTAAAAGCACCCTTTGATTTTTCTCTGCTACAACTATATCTGGGTTTCTTGCCCAGGGGATAGAAGTTCCCAGTAAAGTCAATGCAAATCTTGCCTAAGCAAGGAATGAAGATCTGGGCTTATTGTGACCCTGCTGGGTACATCATCTCTCTCTGGGGTGTTTGTACAAATCAGCTCACCATATGTGACTAAGGGCATTGTGCGACACAGTGATAGCACACTTCCAAGTTCTTTACCAGCCTTCAGATTCTGCAGCCAAATATCACTTGCTATTTTCAGATAGGCTTTCCATGGTGCTAAATTCCTTTAAAGTGTTGCTTTGCCCTCTCTTGAATGAAGGTCTTGGCATATATATCACTCTGCCCTGTAAAGTTTATGAGATTGTAATGACTGATTTTCTTGTAGGCCAATACATTTATAAAAAAAGGTATATATTGGTTTGCAATTGAACTTAAATGAATATAACAAAATGAGTTACAATATAAGTGTAAGTTATTTGAGGGATACATGATAGAATAAAAGAATATGGTACAAAATTCTGCATGGGATGCTTCTATGTAGCTAAATCCCACTCTGCCTAGTATTAACATTTGCCAGATAATTAAAACAAATGCAGAAGAGGCAAAGCAATATAAGGGGAAAGTTATGGTTTAAGATTTAGCTGATTAATATAAATATTAGCCAAATAGTTCATATCTAATATTTGACCAAAAATATAACGGCTGACCTTCTAAATGGACTTTAAGACAAAACAAAGGAACAGAATTCAAAATCCAACAAGGCCAGTTTATAAGGGAAAAAAGAACACAGATCACAGAGAGATCTTAGGGGTTCATGCTGAGGCTGAGGGTTTTGGTCATCTGTGCACAAGGAGGCCAGATTCAAAAGGGACAACCGAAAACAGAAGCCATACACTTGAGCTCCAAGAGAAGGGGAAGAAACTCTCCCTACCCAAGCTTCACTGTCTATAGAGATGATCTATGTAAAAATCAATGTGGAGGGCTAGCTCACTGGCCCAGCATGACCTTTTTAAAGGAGCAATTCTAAGTAATAGGAGTTTTTCCAGAATGTGGTATATTTCTTTTTCATCAAATTCATATTGACTGGCCAGAGGTCTCCGAAACTCCTAGAAATTCCATTAAGAATTCCTATAATATTTTTCAAAGGGGGATGGAGGCATAATCGAAAGCTGATTTGTCTCATAAACAAGTCAGAAAGCACCTTGAGGTGGGTGGTGGTTGAATAAAAGGATAGCTGGACATAGAGAAGGCTTTCCGATTTCTTTTAATCATTGAATTTCAAGCTAAAATGGATCTTGGAGAGAATTTCTCCTCTAAACTCCTTACTTTAAAGATGAAAAGACTTAGGCACGGAGAGGCTGATGATGTATCCAAAGTAATATAGCTGGTAAGTAAGTAGCTGTGATAGTATTTTCGCTCATTCCCTTACTCTAAATCCAGTATATTTTCTACTATAGCATATTGATTTTATGTAGAAAGGACCATTTTGAACAACAAATTTGCACGAGCTTCACGTTTTTATCAGAGGCAGCATGAGTTTGAGCCAAGGTGTTGGGAGTGGGAGATAAAAAGTAGGCTTTGGGGCCAGAAGTCCTAGAATCAAGGCCTGCCTCTGACACATATTGGTTGTATGACGCTGGAAAAGTCACTTAACTTCTCAGTGCTGTAGACAACTCTTTAAGTATCAAAGAAGGTGCCAAGGGTAGAGGTAGTTAACTTATCCCTAAGTTCCATATACAAGGAAATCACAGATCCAATCCTTGTTTATTTACCATCTTAATATGAGTTCTGAATCTGTGTGTATGTGTGTGTGTGTGTGTGTGTATGTATGTGTGTGTGTGTATGTGTGTGATGGCCCCCTTCCTCAGAATAATGTTTTTAAATGCATAAAATAAAATATATAGAATTGCAAATTATATTGAAATATGATTACATTTATATGCATATATATACATCCATCCACATACACCCACCCACACCCACATACATACACATATATACGTGTGTGTGTGTGTGTGTGTGTGTTTGTATAATTCATGGTCCCCAGGGTAAGAACTCTTTTTAAAATTCTTTCTTTCCACCCCCAATCTCCACTTTTCATTAAATACACACGGATTTCAATACTTCCATGGTTCTATGATATCATCTGTTTGGCTTCTAAAGCCCTTTATAACCTGGCCCCTTTCTACCTTTCTAGTCTTCTTATATCTTCCTCCCCTGATGTACCCTGAGATTAAGTGACACTGGCCTGCTTGCTATTCCTTACAGACAACAGCCCATCACCCAGCTCTAAGTCTTTTGTTTGATTGTCTCTCACGCCTAGAATGTTTTCCTTCCTCTTCTCTACCTCCTGGTTTCCCTGCCTTCCTTAAAGTCTAAGCTACAGTAGCCCCACCCCCACATAAACAGGCTTTCCCATTCTTGCTTAATCTTCATGATTTAATCTAAAACTATCCCAGATTTATCTCGAATATATCTTTATTGACTGTAGCTCTCTGCATGTTGTTTTCTGCATTGTACGATGAGCTTCTTGAGAGCAGGCACTGGTTTTTCTGTTTCTTGTATCCCAGCATTTGGAATAGTCTCTGGAACATAAGCCGTTAATAAAAACGAGTTGTTTGACTGGATGGTCCTTTTGATATCATCCATTCACATTTCCTTAGCCTTTGAGATTCTCGTTCACATGTTTCCATAATTTCTCCATAGTGGATCCATCCAACATTCTGGAGTCCTTTCTCTGATTCTTTTACTATTTCATTGATACCACTACAACACTCATCTCTTATTCTCTCTTCCAACTACATGACCTAAACACTTCCTTTTCTAACCTCATTATCTTTGAAGATATCTTTTACACCACTTAAGAACAAAGCCTAAGGTTCTTCCTGCTAATAGGCCATACATATGCTGCATACATTCACCATGTGTCTTTCATTACCCTTTGTGTCACACTTAATTTCAATTCTTTTGAGCTTATGGGATCCCCAGATTTGTGAGCACATCCCTGAGAGAATAGACTAATGAAAGAGATTAAAACACATGCACATATAATCTCAAGATATTTATATACGGCCTTAATAAAAGCAAAACATGAAGATAGCCAGGTTGCTACTCATTAAATCATTAAAGTACATTATTAATACTTGAGTGCATAACTTTATTAGGTTTCCACAAAGTAATTCCAATATGGACCCCGCCTTCCAGGAATTAATTCTAAGGAGGCCAAAGTCATGTATGTATTCATTGAAAGGTAACATACAAAGATATGCAGAGATAATATCATAGGAGAAGAGGAAAAAATCCATAACCTATTCTGTGGATTTAGAATTGCTATGGCTTCTCTGAAAAGAAAATGTTTGATTTTCACCTGCATATGGTTTCCATGACAACTGATCTCCCAGATCTCCGAGCTCTGCAAAAAAGAATTCTTGCTCAGATCTTACTGATCCATGATTATCCTTCATTGCCCTATCTCCCATAATACCAAAACAACCAAGGAGTTTGATGGGAATAAGAGTCCAAATGAGCAGCTGTGCTTTTTGATGTGGCGGAAAGAATAGCCAGTCAACAATATACATTTATCAAGGGTCTACTATGTGCTAGAAACTATCCTAGGTACTGGGAACATATACAAAAATAGGTAATCTACCCTCAGGGGGCTTATGTTCTATAAGAAGCATTTGTTTATTGCTTGTCCTTCATTCTCAAAGAGGACCATGACATCAGGAAGGTGACGTCATTAACTGGCAAGTGAAATGGACTTAATTGAGGTAGGACTGTGCAGTCATCAGCCTCACTCTGTCCTCCAGAGCCATCTGGGTCTAGTGGTAAGGTATAAAGTAGGATGACTGGAGATGAACCCAGATGCGGTGGTCATTCCTGGTTCTCAGTGTGACTGAGGCAAGGCCCATTCAGTTAAAAGATAGTCTCTTTTAACTACTCAAAAAAATTCCATCTGGGAGCAGAAGACCTTCAGGGTTTCTGGCCAAAACAGAAATAATTACTATTTACACTTACTCTGAGCCCTCAGAGTCCAAACAATGACCAAGTGAGGCTTGGGGTGGGACCTATTGTTGGCCAATCAATGAGAGCCAGGGTGATTTGGGTTTATGGCATGGTCCTTAAAAAAGAAATCTAGCCATAAACCCCAAGATATCTTGTGAGGTTCCAGTGATCAATATTTATATTCGTTTGGCCAGAGGACCCGCAGATAAGGGTATGATTCCCCATGTGGACAGAGGGAAGGAAGCAAGAAGCACTAGACTTTAAGTAAAAAACCTAAGTAAAATTCCAGCCCTTCCATTTTGTTTTGGAGTAATTATTTCAATGTCTTTGAGCTTCAACTTCCTCATATGTAAAATGGGTAAGATAATATTTGGACTACTTACCACACAAGGTTATCATGAAGGCAGATAAGACAATGAATGAATGCGGCTTTTTGTAAACCACTATGCCCAACTGTTTTTTGTTTGTGCTTTTGTTTTAACCTATGGACTCATTTAAACACAGTAGAGACACAGACATGGCTTGAATCACAACTATGTTGCACAGAAGGAAGCTAAAATCATGATGAGTAAAAAAAAAAGTCTGAGATGTGGAGTTTTTGGTCTGCCAGACAACATTTGGTACCATACTCATTCTAGCCAAAGTGACTGACAAAGTATTTTTTTTTCTCCCTGCCTATGTTGCTACTTGCCAAATCCTTCCCCTCTGAATTTTTTTTCCCAAGTGAAGTCAAGCAGTATTAGTTCAGTGTAGAACAATATAAAACTCAATATATAGTGAATTTGATACAAAGAGAAAGGAAATTAAAGATTAAAATTACCTATCATGTTTTCTACTCTAGAAAATAAAAAGAAAATAAGTTAGATTTGTGAACATAGTTGAAAAAAAATTATATGATTTCAGGATGTGAGTCTTCCTTAGAAGACCTTATATTATATGCATTGTGCCTGCTGGCATTAAAAAAAAAGGCCTAAGACTGTTATCAGTCCAAAGCTTCCCCCTTTTCAACACTAAGGATTCAAGTTGACCTTTTGTATCATCATTGTTTCTCTTTATCATATTTGTTTAACCTGATCTTTCCATCATTAGAATGTTTAAGGTGTGAGTGGTCAAGATCCACAATGTGATTTCTTCTCTCTGTTTCCTCATCATAGCTCTGAATATATCACTTTAAGGTTCACAAAATACTTCACAAATATTAATTTACTTAGCTCTCACAACCCTGGGAAGTATGTACTATCATCATCCCCATTTTTCAGATGAGGAAACTGAAGCTGATGGAGACCAAGTGACTTGCACAGATTAACAGTACATGTTGGAGGCTGAATTCAAACTCAGCCCTTCTTACTTCAAGTTCAACAATCCATTCAAAGCCCTTCCTAACTTGCCCCTAGTGACACGGGTTTCCTTGCTGTTCCTTGAACTAGACAGGCTAGCTTCTCATACCATTTCACCTACTGTCCCTCATGCTTGGAATGCTCTCCCTCCTAGTCTCTTTCTCCTGACCCCCCTGGCTTCCTTCAAGTCCCAGCTAAAATCTCATCTTCTGTAGGAAGCCTTTTAACATCCTCCTTGATGTTATTTCCTTTTGTCTTGTGATTATTTCCAATTTATCCTGTATATAGCTTATTTATACACGTTGCCTCCCACATTAGATTGTGAGCTCCTTGAGAGCAGGAACTAAGTTTTCCTTTTCTTTGTACCACCGGTGCTTAACACAGTGCCTGGCACATAGCAGGCAATTCATAACTACTTATTTCTTAAGCTTCTCAGGAAGAGGTGAATCACCCCAGGTCAAAAAAGGGAGCAGCTTCTAAGCTGATCAATAAAGGGGTGTGACTAGTGAGTGGCTTCTGGACTTCCCGCCTGGTAGAGAAAGGGAAAACTGGTGGAAGAGAGAAAAGCAAGGAAACTATATTTGGTCATGAAGAAAATGATATTAGTTCTTTAAAAAGAAAAATGAAGAAAAAAATGGACTCCAATAAATGATATAGTCATAAAAGTAGTTAGGAAGTCAAAATTATTGTAAAATAATGACCAATATATTTTGCACAATTTTAATATTTAAGTATAAGTAATATATTAATGTAGTTTGTGAAATTCTGCTTAGCTAGCTGTTTTGGAATGAAAACTAAAACTGTTTTTTAAGAAATATTTGCTACATTCAAACTATTATAAAACTTACAGAATGAAGAATATTGTGAATGGTAACAGATTGTTTTGTACAAAATTTATAGTAGGAATTATATTCACTATGATCATTACTTGGATAATTGACTCTTGAAAAATGATGAATGGAAATTTGAAAAATAACAAATATAGTAAAGAGCATCAATGAATAAAAACGATTAAAAAGTAGGAAATTACATAATAGCTAACGAGGAGCACAAGTTAAATTTCCCTTTAACAAATAGCTTATTTGGAAGAGAATCAATATAATTTAGCCCCTTACTGCCTGTAACTAGAATGTCAGTAGCACTGTTGAAAATATATGTATACTATATGTAACAATAAACTTGAATGTCAGTCAAAGAGCAAAGATATTCTGGATGACTTTTGAAAATGCAACTTTTGTAGTTAATGGTAATAAGCATTTTTTGAAAAAATGATTTGACAATCAAAAGTGAAGCCCATATAACTGGGTGATTGTTTTAGTTAGACTATCAATTATGAAAGGATTTGATGTTAAATTACTTTATTTAATTTTGGAGGCAAGCAGAGTTAAGTGACTTGCCCAAGGTCACATAGTTACTAAGTATCTGAGGCTAGTTTGAACTCAGGTCCTCCTGACTTCAGCGCTGGTGCTCTAGGCCCTCCCCCACCAACTACCCTTTTGAAGTACTTTAAAAACATGCTTTAAATATAACTTCAGGGAAAAGATACTTTTTTCTACTCTTTATAACACTTTAGAATAAAAAAAAAGATGTTAATATAACAATTATTGGATTTAATCCTACAGAAAGCAAATAATGATCCAGAGAGCTCTGACACACTTCAGGAGAGTTAGGTATTTAATCACAAATGATGATGATACATTAATCACTTTAGAAATACAAGGTGCCAGACTAAACAAAGGAATGTAGAAGCCTTTAAATGAATGACCTGGCCTCTGAGTTAACCAAAATGAAGCGAATTAACTTGTCTAAGACTCAGATTCACAGCTGTGTGAATCATAGACTATGGTAGGCCAAAAAGTAGACAACATCCTGAAGTAGAAAACTATGGGTTTTGGAGTCTGAAGGAAGACCTCAATTTGAATTAGTTACTTAGCACATTTGCAGCCTTGCGGGAATAAATTCTCCTCTCTAAGCTTCAGTTTCCTTATTTATAAAATGAGGGGAGTTAGATGAGATGGTCTCTAAGGGCTGATGTTGCTCTAAATCTTAGGACTTTAAATTGAGGAAAATGAGATAGGGGGAATTAAGTTTCCTGATCATTCTCTTTGAGACCTTCCCATCAAGAGACCTAATCACAGTTTAGATGTGGAGCTTCCCTTCCCTTCTCCTTTCTCCTATTCCTTCCTTTGTTCCTTGCACTCTCCCTTTCCTTGTCCCTTCTCTTCTCTCCCACCACTCGTCTCCCCTTCCTTCTTTTTCTCTTTCCTCCTCTCTTTCCCTCTCTCCACCTTCTTCTCCCACCCTCTCTTCCATCCTTTTATCCCTTTTTTCAGCTTACAAATTATGATGTACATGTGATCAGGACAGTATTAGACTCAAAACTTTGTAATCGTTCTCTACTGTCCTGGGGCAACAGCTTTAGAAATGGAAAGCAATTTGGAGTCAAATATTTGGCCCATAGGCTACAGAAATCCTACAATAATCCCGAGTTCATCCCCAAACCAGAATAAAATTTAATTGAAGAATTATTTAATAAAATAAATAAAAAATATAGTAGAACATAAATAATGTTAATATGTAGTTTTCTAAGTCAAGGCCTACAGGGACCTTTATGCTTGGTTTAGTGACTCTTTTTTCTATTTGAATTTAATGCTGATCGAGTCCAACCCCTTGGTTGTGGATGAAGTCCAAATTTGTCCTAGTCAATCAATCAACATCTATTAAGTGACTACTGAGTGCCAGGCACTGTGTTAAGTTGGGGATAGAAAAAGAGGCAAAAGATAGTTCCTACACTCAAGGAACTCACAATCTTTGGGGGAGGTTAGACAATAAACATATGCAAATAAACTATGTTTAAGATAAATAGAAAATAATAAGAGGAAGGAACTAGAACTAAGAGGGATTGAGAAAGATTTCCTTTAGAAGATGGGATTTTATATGCAACTTAATGGAAGCTGGGGAAACCACTAGGCAGAGATGAGGAAAGAAAATATTCTGGGCATGGAGGAAAGCCAGAGAAAATGCCTGGATCCAAAAGATGGAGTGTCTTGTACATGGAACAACCAGAAGACAGTGTCACTGGATGGATGAGTACATGTCAGAGAAAAAGGTCTAAGAAGACTGGAAAGGTAGGAGGAGGCTAGGTTATGAAGGGTTGAATGCTGAACAGAGCATTTTTGTATTAAATAAGGAGCCACTAGAGTTGAGTGAGTGTGTGTGTGGGGGGATTAAAATGGTTGAGCTTGTGCTTTAGAAAAATCACTTTTGTGACTGAATAGAGGATGGATTGGAGTGGTGAGAAACATGAGGCAGGCAGACCCACCAGCGAACTATTCCAATAATCCAGGCTTGAGATGATAAGGGCCAGCAACAGAGTGATGGCAGTGTCAGAGAAGAGAGGAAGATGTATTCAAAAGATGTTACAAAGGTGAAATAGAAAGGTCTTGGGAACAGTTTGGACAAGGGAGGGTGTGTGTGAGAAATAGTGACAAGTTGAGAATGTAAGACCGAGAGACAGAAAGGATGGTGATGTCCTCTACAATAATAAGAACTTTGCAATAGTCTTAACCTCACTCTCATGCTCTTTAAATCTACGCTTCAAACCACCAAAGACTAATTTTTCTTATGCATAGATTTGGCATGTTCCTCTGTTTAAAAATCTTCAGTGGTTCCCTTTGCCTTTGCCTAATGAGTAATGTTCAAGTTCTTCCCCTTTTGCATTTAAAACCCTCTGCAACCTGACACTATCCTACCTTTCCAATCCTATCTCATATTGCTCCCTCACCACATACTTTATGCTTCAGTAATACTGCTTTGCTCTCTGTACCTTAAAACATAACTTGTGCTTTCAAACAGTCAATTGACAAGTGTTTAGTGTGTATACTTTGTGCCTGTCAGCAAAAAGGTAAAAAGGAAACGTTATAAGTGTGAATAATATGTCCATTTATGCTTTTTATTTCTTCTGATTTTATTTTTGCTCTTTTGTTGATTTAATTTTTGATTTTGTTAATTTTGTTAATTGTTGATTTAATTTTTTTGCCCTCTTCTTTTTAATCAAATTATGTTAAAAATCAGAAATTTCATGGTCAGCTAGGTGGCACAGTGAGTAGAGCACCAGTCCTGGAGTCAGGAGGACCTGAGTTCAAATCTAGCCTCAGACATTTGACACGCTTACTAGCTGTGTGACCTTGGGCAAGTCACTTAACCCCAACTGCCTTGCCTTCCCCCCTCCAAAAAATCAGAAATTTTATGTCTTTCAAAGAAATAGTTTTTAGTCATTTATCAATGATATTTTTTTTTTGTTTCCAATTTATCTACTTTGCTCTAATTTTAATCTCTTCTTTTGTGCTTATTTTAGGTTTGTTTATTTGCTGGCTTTCTAATTTATTGAGAAATGCTAATTCAGTTTGTTAATCCTTCCCTTTTCTGTTTTGTTAATATATATTTGTAAGGATATAATTTTCCTATGAGAACTGTGTTAGCTTCATCTGAGAAATTTTGGCATGTTAGTTTTATCGTTATCATTTTCTTTTACACAATTACTAATTCTTTCTATGATTTGTCCTATAACCCACTCATTATCCAGGATTTTATTGTTGTTTACACTTGAATCTGTGTCTTTTAAAATTTTGTGATCTCTGTACCAAAGATCTTTTATTGCATTATGGTCTATATCCTGTAAAAGATGTATTTATTCTTTCTGGCTTTTTATATTTGTTTCCAATATTTCTGTGTTCTAGTACAAGGTAAATTTCTTTAAAGTTCCATGTAGTACTGAGAAATATGTATATTCCTATGCAGTCTCACTTAGAAGATGCCATAAGTCTTTAAAAGCTCTGATTTTTCAGCAATTTGTTCTATTCTCTATTTTCCTTTTTGTTTATCTTTCTGTTAGATTTATCCAAAACAGAGACTGTGAAATCTTTTTGTTACTATTGCATTACTGTCTATGTCTTCACATCATTTATGAATTTGGATGCTAAGATATTTAGAACATGATTTTTTGCCCTCTTCTGTCATAAAAACAATACTATGTCTCCTCGGTTACTTGAGTTAAATCTTTTTTTAGGTGGTGCTGTTCCCATTGACTCTCACTCCTTATCCTTTCATCCTCTTTGCTACTCCTTTCCTTTTGGAGTCTTGATTATTACTATTTTTTCTTTCTTGTTTTTATCTGGTTATTAAATCTTCCTTCTTTTTTCTTCTCAGTCAAGTAAATGCCCCCTTTGTTTCCTTTCCTATAACTATTACTCTTAATTTGTTTTCTTTTTAATTTTTTTATGATCCCTTTCAGTGAGGATTTCTCTCACTTTTTTCATTATGCATCCTCTCAGTCTTCTCTAGACCCTCATTCTCTGGTTCATGGCCCTTACAATTATCTAGTTCCTTTCTATTTTCTGTGTTCCTCATGCAACAACAACCTCCCCCATCCTGGGTTCTCCTCTTTATCTAGTTTCGCCACTGCCTGGTAGAATTTGCTTCTTGGATTCCCCTTTGCCATTGTGCCTCATTTCCAGAACAATGGCAATTCCTTCAGGTGAAAGAGATAACACTGCCCTGTGGTAGGCCTCCTCCACGTCCCTGATTATGAAGCACAACACTGATCTATAGCTTCACTCTGGTTTCCTTCTTTCCTCATTTACCTCAAAATCTCCTCATTGGGAACGTTCCCTCTTACTCCCCCAGGTGCCAGCTGCCTGTAGAAGCTCAAACTCCACTACCCCAAAGCAAGACAATAGCACAAGGTCTCCATATCACTTTGAAGAAAATGTTTCTTCACCAATCAAAGCACTTATCAGTGG
Organism: Trichosurus vulpecula; assembly: GCF_011100635.1. Lineage (NCBI taxonomy): Eukaryota > Metazoa > Chordata > Mammalia > Diprotodontia > Phalangeridae > Trichosurus > Trichosurus vulpecula. The sequence continues at coordinate 204,737,734 of NC_050574.1, read as the reverse complement.
AATAATTTACTATCACCAAAACAAGGCATCCTTATTTTTCTTCCCCTTTTAATTCTTTCCCCCTCCTCTTCACTTATTCCTTTGGAAGTTCTTCATTCTTTAGAGACCATATAGACCACCTTCCCTTCATTGCTAATACTCAATTTGACCCAGGCACATCACATACTCCCTTCTATCCCTCTCTTCACCTTACCCTTCTTATGCATTCTCCCATTTTTGCAATGTGATCCCACAAAAAACAAACGTTGATTCATTTGTAGGTAGGGTGTCATGAGGTTCTGTCCGTAATGCCTCAAACCCACCTCTCTACTGTTACCTCTATTTGACTTTTACCTTCACTCCTATCTCCTTATGCACATTTAGAAAGAAGTCTTTTACTGGTTTCTATGTGGTTACTCTAATGTTGTTGCTGTCTTTGCTGCATTTGTTAACTTCTGCTTCTCTTTCTAAGGATGCTTCAAACACCGCTTTATTATTGAACATTTATCTTTTATTCATCTATATTTCAGTATATATTTTCAGGTGCTGCATTTGAGCTATATTTTTCTTCAGGACACATTATTTTATTCTCTCCTATATTTTCTGTTGGGTACAGAATAGTCTTGTGTTATTCAAATAGATATTCCTTTGTATTTGAAGATCTTTCTCCTGGTCACTTGCAGAACTTGTCATTTCTGAATTGAATTGTTAAATTTAACCACTTTGTAATTAAGAGTTCACAGCCATTTTTTCTTTCTTTTTTCCCCCTGTAGATGATCTATTATTTCTTTCAATTAGTATTTCATTTTCTATATTCAAAAGTTCTGGTCAGTTCTTTCGTATTTTTATTGCATTATGGTGATCAAGGTTTTTGATTTCTGTGCTTCTGGGATACTTATGGGATACCTATCCTTTGGTTGTCTTTATGCTTCTCATCTTTGAAATAATTTTTTTTTGGCTTGGACAGGGAGCTTATTTTCTTTTAATATTATTGTTTCTTGTATCTCTTTTTTCTAGATTGTCGTTGACTTCTGTGTATTTGCATTCCTAAACAATTGCTCCCTCTTTTTTCTTTGGTGATACTTTCCAAACCAGATTCAAATTTTTCTATTCTGCCCATTTGTTTTTGTTGTTTAGACCATAAATTCTTCTCTCATAATTCTCATTTTTTTAAAGCATTCTGGAATAGTGTGTTGAAGTTCCATGTTTTCCTCAAATTCCAAAAAGTCTTCTGTTTCATCAAGCGTTGGATCATTTTCCTTTGTTTTTCAATATTTATTCACAAATGGCTGTTTATAAGAGCTAGAAGTCAAATTTTCTCATACTGTTATTTTCCCCATTGATTTATCTTTTTGCACTCAAGGTCTTTGACTTTTCTCCTTCTTGAGATATCTGGTGATTTTAGTCTTTTCCCCCGCTTATTTTCCCGTATTGCTCACTTTCTGTTTCCTTCCCCAAAATGTCTCAGCCTCTTCCCAATTTGGGAAATTAATGGTTTATCAATCAAGGCCTCTGCCCCATGTTATTTTGCGAGGGGGGCAGAAATGGCCCCAGCTGGATGCTGGGCTTTTCCCCTCAGGCTTAGTGGAGTGCCCCACAGGTGCCCTCCATCTAACGGTGTCTTATCCTGTTCTCTCTATTCCTCAATTCTCTACCCTGGCAGGGGTTTATTTCTGTAATTTGGAGTTTGGGTCTCTGAGGCTGTGGGGTGAGGTGGAAAGGATAGGGTTTGGGTTGTAGTGTTTAAAGCCAGATAGGTGTATTGTCCCTTTATCTCTGTCCTTACTCTCTCCTGCAGAAATCTTTTGCGACAGACAAAGCTACTACAGTCCTGGCTATTATGGTCCCAGAAAACATCTGCAACCTAAAATTCGAATTCCTATGGCACTGAAAAAAGTGAGGGGAAACTGACATGTTGGGTTGGATTTTGTTGTAAGCCCATGAATGAGGTCCTTGGGTTGGCTAATGAAGCCTTCTTGTTGATAACTTGGTGGGTGGGGGACATTGGTACTCAAGGTAGGAGTCAGTTTATGTTTTGCTTTTATAAAACTTTCATTTAGGTTCTCGGTGTCAAAAACCAGTAGTATCAAACATGGAGACTACAGACCACACTGTGGCTAGCAACACTCCTGAGTTTAGCCCAAACCAGATTAAAATATAATTTGTATATATTTAATAAAATAAATAAAAATACAATAGAACACATTAATATATAGTTTTCCATATCAATATGAGGCCCATATGCTCATTAGCCATCACTTAGTAGCTGCTATTTCTATTTGAATTTCCTAGACCATGGAAAAAGCTGAAGTTACTTTACGTTTGGTGCATAATTTGTTTTGGAAGGCTTTTAGAGGTCATGTGGCTCAGAGAAAATGCCTAGGCCTCTATCTTGTTGGTTACGTTTCCTTTACCTGGAAGTCCACCTATAATCATAATTGAAGGAAATGCTCAATTTGAGTTAGAGGTTCATGAAAATAAAGATCTAATTTTTTTATCCAAGTTCACAGATCTCATGAAATATATCCATGGATCTCTTAAGTGTCTGTGGAACAGAGGTTAAGAACTCCAGTTTTAAAGGTTAAATCTTCCTTCTCTCAATTTATTTTCTTGCCTTTTCCTTTTTTATGTCTTAGTTGTCACAATTTCCCCTTTTCAACTGATGAATTCTTACCTATCCTTTAGGGCTCATTTCCAATACTACATTAGAGTTCACTTAGCACTTTATTTCACACTTTCTAAGGCAGTTATCATGTCTTACTTTCTATTTTAATTATTTGCATATTTCCTACCCTCCTACAACAACAAAAGGGTCCCAATCGGGAGTGGGGAGCCTGCAGCCATAAGGCCACACGTGGTCTTCTAGGTTCTTGGGTGTGGCCTTTTGACTGAGTCCAAGTTTTACAGAATAAATCCTTTTATTAAGGGAATTTGTTCTGTGAAGTTTGGATTCAGTCAAAAGAGCAGCACATGAGGACCTAGAGGGGTACATGTGGCTTCAAGACTGCAGGTTCTGCACCCCCGGTCTAGATTATCCACAATTTTTATCACCTTCTGGGCGAAATACAACAGGCAGTTAATCACTATTAGTTGAATTTAATTTACTTATAAGCAGACAACTAATATGTAATGATTTTATAGTTATTATGTAGATAATGAATATTTATATGCATGCCAAATCTCTGTTGCTAGATTGTATATTCTATGAGGGTAGGTATTATCTTTTTAAAATTATCTTTGTTTCTCCACCAAGATTTAGCTGACAGGAGACAACCTAGGGTAGTTTTAATTAAGAATTCTATACATGAAAACTGGCTAGATTTGTACAAGTCTTTCATCTCCAGATTTTTTATATTTTAACTGACTGGTCCTGATACCTGGACTACTTTCCTTCTTCATCTCCAACCTCGGCTTCCCTGACTTCCTTCAAATTCTAGCTAAAATCAGTCTTCTACAGGTAGGCTTTCCTGATGCTCCTTAAGGCTAATGTCTTTTCTCTACAGATAATGTCCACTTTATCTCATATATATCTTGTTTATACATAGTTGGTTTTCACCTTGTCCTGTCTTTTGCATTTCTTTGTGTTACCAATATTTACTACAGTACATAGCACAAAGTAGGTGCTTCATAAACTTAACTTTCCTGATCCTCAGTTTACTCATCTGTGAAATGGAAAGAATGATGTCTGGAATATGTGCCTTATAGGGTTGTTGTAAGAATCAAATGAAATAATGTGTGCAAAGGGCTTGGAAAAATATGAAGGACTATACAAATGTAATTTCTTATTTATACAGTGCTTTGCACACATGCAAGGCACTCAATACTTGGTCATTGAAAGAATGAGTGAGTTCATGAAAGGCAAAGGGCAAAGGATAGATCACATGAGAAACCAACTTTGGATTCTTCTCTTTTTTCCCCTGGCCATGCTTCAAGTTTTTCATGTTGATAGCTCCAGGTTTATTTTTTGACCCCCTATAGGACATGATATATTGGTCTAAGCATCAGTGTCAATTCTCCTTTAATGGATGAAGGGTTTTTCTCACCAAAGACTGATGCACTCAGTGAAAAAAAAGGCAAATCATCAGATGATATTTATTGAACATCAAGAATGTACTGTACACTAAACAGAACACAGAGAGAAGCATTTATTTCAACACATGTTGAGAAATACACTTGAGAGCAAATGTACCAGATGTCAATTTGCAATGTGCTTTAGGGCAAGAAAGAAGGGGGGGAGCAGTTTTCCTACTGAGAAATAAAAATGGATATAAAGATCAGCAACATTAATAGAATTTTATAATAATAAATTCAATTATAGACTATTTCTTGATACTCTTAAACCTGGTATGTGCTAATATTTTAGTCATAAATGCTCATATTTTTAATATTTTAAAAATTACAATGGTAGTATATGTTTTAATTCCTTTTGAAATGTCATCTAGATGTATAGTAATAGTGAAGATAGAAATCCTCAGAGAAGGTTGCCACAGCAACATCCCTTCAATTATATGCATGGAATTGATTTTTTTTAAAGGCAAAAGGTATTGGAGTGAGGGACAGTGTGCAGGCAAAGTGTTCCAAATTGAAGGGAGGGTAGTGGAAACAATGACTTAAGAACAATGAACAGAATTTAAGAGATTTGGACAAAAGCATTTGTAGGTGAAAAGAGGAAAGCTAGAGCCACCAATTTCAGAGAAGTTATTTTTATCAGGATCTCTGTAATTTGGTGGCATGTGGAGACAGGAGAATTTGTTGTTGTTGACATCATGGAAATGATGCCATGACATGCAAGTGGATTGGATTTAAGTGAGGGAGGGCTGTGCAAAGGCACTAGCCTCACTTTCTCCTCAGGAGCCTTCTGGGTCCAGTCACCAGATACACATCAAGACAACTAGAGATGGCCCCAGATAAAGTGGAAATCCTTGGCCTTTTCAAGCTAACATCTTTAGCAGGTCTTAATTTGACTGAGGAAATACCCATTCAGTGATTAAGGCTAGGTAAAACAAAATGAGGCAAAGAATGGCCTCTTTAACCTAGTCTTTCAACCTAGAGAGAAGAGAAAGACCAAGGATGGAGGGTCAGACAATAAGGAGATACTTGTGATAAGACAATGAGACGTAGTAGACAAGCCTAATGCTGCCCTTATGACAAATAGCATCTCTGCTTCAATAGAACCTTCATCCTTGAAACTCAAACTCCTGAGACTTGGGATGTTCAGAGGCTGCAGAACACAAAAGTTACCCATTTTATAGCTGAGAGAAGCTAAGAAGAAAAGATGGATTCATAATCAGAATAGAGACTGTCATGAATTCCTAAATCTTTTAATATACCATTACTACTCTAATTACTTTCAATGCCAAGTACTTATGCCTCTCAACCAAAAGGTTTAAAAGGTAACTTTTATAATGTGGCTTCAAAAATGTATCTTGCTACTGATACCAACATTAATTTTTGCCCTAGGAAGGAAGGAATAAGGAAGGAAGGACGGAAGGAAGAGAGGAAAAAAGGAAGAGAGGAAGAAAGGAAGGAAGGAAGGTAGGAAAGAAGGAAGGAAGGAAGGTAGGAAAGAAGGAAGGAAGGAAGGAAGGTAGGAAAGAAGGAAGGAAGGAAGGAAGGAAGGAAGGAAGGAAGGAAGGAAGGAAGGAAGGAAGGAAGAAAGGAAAGTAGGAAGGAAGGAAGGAAGGAAGGAAGGAAGGAAGGAAGGAAGGACTTCTTAAGAAGACTACAACGCCAGATAAATTTGTGAAATAGGAAGACTGCTTCTCTTCAGCTTTTATTCACTCTATTATTTCCATTAAATCTCAAGTGTCCACTGACCTCATATTGGCCCCAATAATATAGAGCCTGTCGCTTAAACCAATTATCCTTGTCTTTTAAACTTGGGAGAAATTCCTTTCAGGTATTCTCAGATTCTAGACATCCAACCTAATTAAATCTGAGATGGTAGAAAAGTGAATTGTGATGGGGTTAAAAAAAAGTAGTTATGCATTAAGCTGTAGATCATGAAGAAGAGACAAGTTATCAACAATCAATAAATATTTATTAAGTGATTACTATGTGCCAAGCACTGTACCAAATGCTGGGCATACAAAAAAAATGGTTAATGCCAGTTCTTGCCTTCAAAGAGCTCACAATCAAATGGGGGCAATAAGCAAATAAGTACAAACAAGCTATATGCAGGATAATTGGAAATAATTAAAAGAAGAAGACACTAGAATTAAGAGGGTTTAGGAAAGGCTTTCTGTAAAAGATGAGATTTTTTTTGGTGGGGGGGAAGGCAAAGCAATGAGGGTTAAGTGACTTGCCCAAGGTCACACAGCTAGTATATGTCAAGCCTCTGAGGCTGGATTTAAACTCAGGTCCTCCCGAGTTCAGGGCTGGTGCTCTACTGACTGCGCCACCTAGCTGCCCCTAGAAGAAGAGATTTTAGTGAGGACTTAAAGAAAGCTGGGGAATCCAGTAGACAGAAATGAGAAGAGAGAACATGCCAGTGTAAAGAAAATGCACAGAGCTGAGAGATAGTGTCTTGATTGCATATCAGCGAGGAGGCCAGTATTACCAGACTGAAAACCATGTGGTGAGAATTAACATGTAAGAAGACTAGAAAGGTAGGAGGAAGATAAATTATGAAGGGCTTTGAATGGCAAATAGAAGATTTTTTAGTCAATGGGGAGTCATTTGAATTTAAGAAGGGAAGTGACATGATCAGACTTGTGCTTTAGAAAAATCACTTTGGTGACTGGGTGGAGGATAGATTGGAATGGGGAGAGAGAATAGAATTTATACTATGTCCTTTGTTTAGTCATATTTTTCTCTTGTCCTATGTGATCAGAATTATGAGTTTCCTTGGCAGAGACACTGAAGTGGTTTGACATTTCCTTCTCCAGCTCATTTTACAGATGAGGAATTGAAACAACCAGGGTTAAATGACTTGCCCAGGGTCACAGGCTGGATTTGAACTCAGGAAGAGGAGTCTTTCCTGACTCTAGGCCAAGTGCTCTAGCCACTGTGCCACCTAGCTCCCCACTCTGTCCTTAATAGCTCTATGTTATCATGTGCCTCTTTTGGATAAAGACAGCTAAAATCTAGACAAAGAAGAGGGCAGTACTTTAAAAATAAGAATGTAATGAGGTCTCATTTTTTCCTATTTCTTTTGAGAACTGCATTATAAAGAGTTAGTGTTCACTCCCCTCCCGGCAGATAATGGATTCTTTTGTTTAAAAGTATATGACATTTCATTTTTTTTAAAATTACAAATACATGTAACTCCCACTCTGAGAGAGATTTCTTATAACAAAGTAATACAATTAAGGAAACACTAACAATATAGTGAACTCATCTGAAATGGCATGCAACATTCCAAAACTGTATCACCCTTCTAGCCTTTCTGTTTTTAAATTTGTTTTTAATAAACATAAATCTGTTTTTTCTCTCTCCTATCCCCTTTTCCAATGAAAGATAAAATAAAAACAAATTCCATGTAACACATATAAGGTTAGGTAAACAAAAAACCAAAATTAAACAACAAGACCATAAATTCCCTTATTGGTTGTATACAAATTCTACATCCTAAATTCATCTCCTTTGTTAGGAAGTAGATAGTATGTCTTATAATTAAATCTCTGGAATTTTACATGGTTGTTACACCAATTATAATTCTTACAGTTATCAAAGTTTGTCTTTATAGCATTGTTGTATAAAATCATTTTCTTGGTTCAGTTCATTTCATCATTAATTTATAAAAAGACTTCAAAACTTAGGATCTATGAATCCTTTGAGTATAGATTTCAAGAAGTTTATGGACTTAGAATTTTTAATGTTTTGATAACTAATTATAATTGGTTTCATTTGTAATACTCTCTTATTTTATAAATTTGAACACGTTATTCTCTGGAGTCCATAGGTTTCACCAGTCAAACAAAAGGGGTCATGACAGAAAAAAGGTGAAGAACCCTCCTCGTAGTAAATGGGAGGAATCACAGTAAACTGAAAAACCAATTTGCAGAAAATAGGGTGCTTGCCCAAACTTCTAGACAAAGCACTACCATGGGTAGGAACTGTATGCCCAAAGTACTTTTGGAAAGAAGACATCAAACTATATTGATCACCTTGAGTTAACATGGGATTAGAAAGTGAGAGTTTGTAAAGTAAAAGGAAAACAGATTCTTGTAGACTCCTGGGCTAATTCTCAAGTGTATGTCATGTTGGAGGCCTCTGGAACAGGAGTATAAAGGAAAGATTCAGGAAAATGAAGCTACATGTTGAGTGGTGGTATAATTTGAGAAATGTAGGATTCTGATCTTCTGGGAAAAGGAGAAACTACAAGGTATTGGGAACAGAGAAAAACTATGCAAAGTTGATTGCTAAACGCTATAGGATGGTGAAAGAGAATCTCAAGTTCAATCAAAACGCATTCATTAAGCACTTGTATTTGACAGACAATGTGCCAACAGTTGAGGAAACAAAAGCAGAAAACATCCTTATCTTCAAAGAACTCACAATCTGATGGGAGATACAATAGAAAGAAAAATTAAAAAAAAAACACCCAACAACTACATACAGACAAGATATAGAAAGGATAAGTTTGAAATAATTAACAAAAGGAAGACATAAGTGTTAAGGAATATTGGGCAAGACTTCTTGAAGAAGGTGGAATTTCAGCTAAGCCTTGAAGGAAGGCAGGGAAGCTAGAAGGCTTCCCAAGGAGGGAGAGAATTTCAGGTATAAGAAAAGGCAGTGAAAATACAGGGTTGGGAAATGGAGAGTAACAAACGATAGCCATCATCTGGGAGATAAAGAGAGCTGCAGAAAGTCTAGACAAAGCAATGCAGAATAGTGAATGGAGTCTGCAATGGGAAGCAGTGAATGACCATCAACATCTGCTAAGAGGAAGGAGAGGTAAGAGCTGCACAGCAAATAGAGGCATGTGCACAGTCAGATGTAATCTGAAATCCTGATATGGAGGATTTTCTCCTATGAGCCCCCTGCCTGAGCACATTTTGAGGCCATACTTTATGTGACTGAGACCATAAGGATCTCTGGTGATGAAGGTTGGGTACTATTCTTTTCTATAGGCTTTGGCATTGGTTCTGTTTCTACTAACTTGAAAATAAATCAGTTTATACTTTAAACATTGTAAGGCAGTTTAAGGGAGCTAGTGGTGATATGGTGGCTGAAGGTCAGACAATGACAGATACTGGATTCCCAAATTATCTCACTGGAAGCAAATTAGCCAGCCTAATAAGTTGCCAAGGCCCCTTGGTTTAACAACAATTTGGCTAGCAGCTGCTGCCATGGGGGTGTAAGACCCAACAAGACCAGGAGCAAGAGCTGCCAGCACAAGTTCTTTTGATCTGCTTTATTAAGGAAAGTAACTTTAAGGGGTTAGCAATCTCACTTTAATCACACACACACACACACACACACACACACACACACACACACATATATATCTCCTTCATTTAGTTCAGGGGAAAAAGCCAGCACCCTGAACTCCAGAGGAAATACAAATAGAAATTAAAAAAATCAACAGATAGACCTTGTCTGATTCAAGTCACAATTCATAGTTACCAGGGAAGAATCAATGGGTATGGGTTAGCAAAGCCAGGAGGCAGTTACAACGGCATGCCCAGAGTCTCAACACTCCTTCCATGAGTGAGCTCCAAAGGAAAAATGCCAACCTCTGTGTTTATATACCCTGTTGAGGGTCAAAGGGCATCACAACATGCAACTCAAACCCAGGTGACCCAAAAGCATCACAAACATGTGACTCAAACACATGTAAAATAGGCTTTCCCTTGAGGCAAGCAGGTCATCAAAGACTCCGGATTTTATCAAAAAAACAAAGGCCAGACTCATCAAGGGCACTTGATTAAATAAGTGTTCCCAAAGAGAAAACAGTGAAAAAAAGTCCCACCTTGATTACTGATACACTTAGGAACAGAAACTTTACCACAATGGTTATATATACGTTGGAAAATGGAGGAAGGGTATTTTATTTTACAACCCATATATAATGGCAGTATAACATTTTTCACACTGCTTGGAAACAATAGGGTGATTTTTTTTTCTTTTTTTTAAATTTATTTTTAGTTTTCAGCCTTCACTTTTATAAGATTTTGAGTTCCAATTTTTTTCCCTCTCCCTCCACTCCCCCTCGTCAAGATGTCATGCAATCTGATATAGGCTATACATGTACAATCATATTAAACATATTTCTACATTAGTCATGTTGTGAATAAAGAATCAGAACAAAAGGGAAAAACAACAAGAAAGAAAATAAAAAGAAAATAGTATGCTTCAATCTGCATTCAGACTCCACAGTTCTTTCTTTGGATGTGGATAGCATTTTCCATCTTGAGTCTTTTGAAATTGTCCTAGACCATTGAGCTAAGTCTATCAAAGTTAGTCATCATGCAATGCGACTGTTACTAGGTACAAATGTTTTCCTTGCTCTGCTCACTTCACTCAGCCTCAGTTCATGTAAGTCTTTCCAGATTTTTCTGAAATCCATCTGCTTATCATTTCTTACAGAACAATAGTATTCCATTACATTCATATACTACAACTTGTTCAGCCATTCCCCAATTGATGGGCATCCCCTCAATTTCCAATTTTTTGCCACCATAAAAAGAGCTGCTATAATATTTTTCATATATGTGAATCCTTTCCCCTTTTTAATGATCTCTTTGGGATACAGACCTAGTTGTGGTATTGCTGGATCAAAAGGTATGCATAGTTTTATAGTCCTTTGGGTATAGTTCCAAATTGCTCTCTAGAATGGTTGCATTAGCTCACAACTCCACAAACAATGCATTAGTTTTCCAATTTTCCCACGTCTTTTCCAAAATTTATCATTTTCCTTTTTTGTCATGTTAGCCAATCTGATAGGTGTGAGGTGATACCTCAGAGTTGTTTTAATTTGCATTTCTCTAATCAATAGTAACTTGAAGCATTTTTTCTATGACTATAGATAGTTTGAATTTCTTTATCTGGAAACTGTCTGTTCATATTCTTTGACCATTTATCAATTGGGATATGACTTGTATTCTTATAAATTTGACTCAGTTCTCTATATATTTAGAGATAAGGTCTTTATCAGAGACACTAGCTGTAGAAAATGGTTTCCCAGCTTTCTGCTCCCCTTCTAATCTTGGTTGCATTGGCTTTGTTTGTGCCAAACATTTTTAATTTAATGTAATCAAAATTATCCATTTTGCATTTCATAATATTCTCTATCTCTTGTTTTGACAAAAAGAATAGGGTGAATTTTAAAGAAATGTAAAATGACAATACATCTTCAATTTAGGTTCTCTTTAAAGAATTGAAGAAGTCTTGCATAATACACTAATTACTTCATCTTGTCAAGAAGCTAATTATTTTGCAAGTGAATGTTGCTTTTCATTATTTTATCTTTTCAGAAAATAATCTATTTGATGTTTGAGTTAAGTCTTCAGTTATTTCCAGCCATCTAGCCAGTGCACCTTAGAGCGGACATACAAAGCTTTTCTAGGGAAATCTAATTCCTATCAGCTAAATGAAAACTTCCTCTAGTTCTATGCTATTAGAATTGTTGGTGTTTGTCTTTTGTTCTCAAAGAGGACCATGACGTCAGGGAGGTGATACCATGACATGCAAGTGAATTGGATTTAAGTGAGGGAGGGCTCTGGAACCATCTGGCTCCAATGGTGAGATATAGATGAAGATGACTGGAGATGGCCCTGGATGCAGTGGGAGACCTTGGCTTTTTTAAGCTAAGGTTTTTACAAGTCTCAGTTTGACTGAGGAAACATGCATTTAGTGTTTAATGCTAGATAAGAAATGGGGCCAAGGATGGCCTCTTTACCTGGTTAAAAAAAATCAATCCTGGAGGAAAAGAACCTCAGGGTTTCTGGCCAAAACAGAAACAATAGCTGTTTGCATTCACTCTGACCCAATGAGGGCCCAAAACAATGATCAAATGGGGCTTGGGCTGGGACCTATTGTTGGCCAATTAGAACCATAGTGATTTGGCTTTAATGTGTGGATCCTTAAAAAAAGAAAAGGTTTCTAAGGTCAAAATTTACATTCCTTTTGGCATAACACCACAAGGTAAGGGTATGATACCCTTTGTAGATAGAGGGAATGGAAAGAAAGAGAAAGAAAGAAAGAAGGAAAGAAAGGAAGAAAGAGAATGGAAGGAAGGAAGGAAAGAAAGGAAGGAAGAAAAGAGAGAGAGAAAGAAAGAGAGGGAGAAAGAAGGAAGGAAGGAAGATAGAAAGAAAGAAAGGAAAGAGAGAGAGAAAGGGAGGGAGGGGGGAAGGAAGGAAGAGAAGAGAAGGAAGAAGGAAAGGAGAAAAAGGAAGGGAGGAAGGAAGAAAGGAAAAAAGAAAGAAGAAGGAAGGAAGGAAAGAAAGAAAGGAGGAAAGAAGGAAAGAAAGAGAAAAAGGAAGGAAGGAAGGAAGGACAAATTGCTATTAGAATTATGGATTCAAAGAACACAGTGCATGGTGGTGTAATATCAATTAAGTTGGGTGTCTTTGATTGAGTCTTATTAGGTGCTAAGACCCAGGCCCAAACCCCTATCTATTAGGTGCTAAGCCTATGTGGGTGTGAAGCCCTCAGGGTCCTAAGGGGAGTTGCTAAGACTAGAGCCAATGGTAGGAGCCTGAGTTCTGGTCACTCAGATGACATTCGATGATGGCTAAAGAGAGTATAAAAAGAGAGAACAGAACTATTTGCTTAGGGTTCTCACTTTTGGTGGAGTGCTGATGTGGAGACTCTGGGCAGCTGTAGTTAAGAGCCCTCCAGCTTGTAAACCCAGATGTTCCGACTTTGTTTAAACTCTGGTAACTATGCATTAAGATTTGAATCAGACAAGGTCTGTCTGTTGATGTTTGCAATTTGTTTGTATTTGCTCTGAAAGCTCAGGGTGCTGGCTTTTCCCCTTGAACTGAGTGAATAATATTTGTATGTTGGATTAAAGTAAGATTGTTAACCCCTTAATGTTGCTTTCCTTAGTTAAGCAGATTAAAAGGACCTGGGCTTGCAGTGTTCTTGTTGTAGGGCTCATGTTTGTTTTTCACCCCCACAGCAGCTGCTAGCCAAATTGTTGAAACAGGTGGTCAAAATACACTAGATCAATATCAGTTGGCTCCAGAAGAGCAGCCATGTATGATATATAGTCAACATATTTCTCTTTTACAGTTTGGGTATAAAAGGTTATGAGCTGATGGTTGCCTTTAATCTGCCCATCTGGTGCATTAGTCAAGCAAGGCACTACAGTTTACTCTGAGATAGCAAGCAGTCACTACTGCTTCTTCTCCCCACAGGAAAGCATTTGGGGCCAAAGGAAAGTAACTACTATTTTCTAGACTTTACTAGGTCTTTTCTTCTCCTCTTCCATTGACACTTATAGGATCTTTAGAGCTCTTACATGGTACAATGCAAAATCATTTTAAAGCTCACCTGTCAATGCCTGGACAGTGATGCCTACATGCAATTCCACCTCTTATTACAAGAGAAATGAACAAGAACAGTTCTTGGCAGAAATGAGCCTGAAATGAAACGCCCCCACCCCATCAATGATACTTGAGACAGATGTACAGAGACACAATTACTGTATGAAGATATCTATAAGTGCATATATTTCTATATGCATATGAACATTTTTATGTATTTGTGTGCATATGCACGTAGTGTACATATACATACAGTATCTTTACACATTATACATATGTACT